>NC_137193.1:47658184-48130684 GCF_960531495.2 Zeus faber
GACTTTCCAACCGCTCTGGATGACCTTTTCAAATTGCAGGTGCTGTCCCTACAAGACAATCTGATTACCCACCTCCAACCTGACACCTTCCAAAAATCGGAATCTCCCGAAGCTCTTTCTTTCCAACAACAAACCTGCCGTTCCACAAGCTTGGACCCTGGCACTTTCCAAGTTCTTACCTCTCTGGTCAACATCGCTCTGGAGCACAACGTTACCAACTCCCTCCCTTTAAGATTCCTCCAGGGTCTGAGGCAGCTTGGCCAGGTAGATCTCCGAAATAACTACTTTCCCAACCTGGCTTCCCAAGTTTGCCTTTGGCAAAGGAGGTCCTCCTGCAGCAGAACACTTGGAGATGTGACCGGGACAAGATGCCACTTCGGGATTGGTTGAGACAATACCCATCAAAGGCCAATCACAGCCTTGTGGTGTGTGACGTACCTTCCGGTCTGAACAGCGAGGTGATTGCCCTGCTTACAGACGAGGACCTGACGCCTCTGAGATCCACTCAGGGGCCTGCAGTGGTCCCCACAGAAAAGGGAAGGAAGCCAAATACCCCTCCCCCAAAGAGGAGCACCGCCTCCCCCACGGGGGGGTCCCCAACCACCCCAGATAATGGCAAGGACACTAGTAAAGGACAAGGGAAGGAAGGTGTTGTGTACAGGGAAACTCAGATCATCGTTATTGCAGTGGTGTGCACTGTCATTATCAGCAGCCTCATCATTTGCTGTGTGTGTTGGAAGAGGAACAAGAGAGGCAACCGCAATCTGGGACGGAGAAATAAGAACAACTCTGTGCTGTAGACGAGGCCACACAGCATCAGTAGTGCAAGAACTTTTAAAGCCAAGGGAAATCAACCTGTGAATGCTTTAGCATCACTAGAATTATTAGCAGAGCGGGTTTCAGAGCGATTTCAGAGCTTGGACAAGAAGCTGTGATGGTCCTAAACTGTCTTGTCTTCTTGAATGGCACGTCATAGACCTTTCTGGAGTCCAAATTACAAGAAAACATATCTCAAAAGTTTTATTTTTGATAAACTCTTAGTGCTAGGATAAAAATGATTAAAATGGTAAAATATACCCTGAAAATATTCTGCTGTGGTCTGATATTTGTAATATTGTCAGTTTTCTTTTACCCAAATGACCAAAACAAATCAAGTAAAAAATTCCAACTGAAAAGCAAGCTTAACTGTACTGAACGGTAACACACACATAAAAACATTTGGTGTGTGCGATTTCACATGTTTTTGAAACAGATATTCACAGCAACATAGAGTAATTATACCGTTCTTGTTGTAGTTCTGCTTACAATTTAGAAATGTTCTCATGTTGGGTGAAACAGAAACAAATTAATTAACTATTTGCAACTTGTTGCTGAACTTTTTGCCAGCACATTCTCCGATGTAAAGAATTGGGTTTAATGTGTTTTACCTCAGAATGCAAAATTACCTCATTATACGTAATATTCTCCTGTAATTAATATTATTAATTATTATTATTATTATTATTATTATTATTTTTATCAGTAGTAGCAGTAGTAGCAGTAGTAGGAGTACTAAAAATCGTAGTAGCACTAGAAGTTGACTAGTAACAATAGTATAAAACCATGGGTTGTGATACAACATTAAATGTCCCACCTCAAAATAACTGACTTTATTCCAAAACAACTGGAAAATCAGAACATCTGCAAAAGCTTCATACTTCCCTCATGCTTTAGTTTTTCTCTTGTAAGACTCAATAGAGTGCCATACCAGATTCTCTCAAAACCCTCTTTCTTCCGTGTCTGTACATTCAAACACTCTAGCCACTAAGAAAAATATTCTGACCTGCCAAGCTGATTTTGAATGCCCGTCCAGGATGATCCAGGAAAGTGGACCAAGCAGATTATGTTGGCATGGTTTGGTGTATGGAACATTCCTTGCCAGTACAAACACAGTAGCCCCAGTCTTAAACATCTGCAGCCAATCTCTGTGGTGAGGACAGTCACAGAAACCAAGGCACTTGTGGGTACAAATCCTGCGTGAAAAAATTAAAAGAGGCCGTACTCAGCAGTTTAGGGATTCGCTTTTGAAAACAATATGTATTTGGAAAGATTTCCTTCCACAAAAAAAAAAAATTATAATATTGAGCCAGATTTGGGGAATAATTGTGAGACTAATGATGCATGGCGCTCAGTACATTCCACTGTGAATTATAGCAAGGAGAGGAAAAGGGGCAAAACCCTGCAGAATATATTTAAATTAATTTGTGATGACCGTTTGTTAGTATTACTTGTATTATTAGTATGAGAATCAAAATTCCATTGAAATTACAATTTGGTTTGTCGCACATCTAAGTATGTTTGTGTGGCATGCATGTGATGGTGAAAACAATGAAAATCCAAAGGTGGAAATCATTACTAGTAGTTATTTAGTAATTTACATGTTGACAACATTAAATCTCCGCAGGATTGTGTTCACCCCTATCTGAATGACCCCTGTCATTCTCAAGATTTTATTCAAATTTTTTTTATAGTTATGCCTTTTTCTGGCTATTTGACATTAAATGTAATTGCTATTGCTTGGTTGTTAATATTATCATAATTATCGCCCGTCGATAATATTGTCAAAAAGGTAATCATAATCTTCCTCTGTCCTAGGTTAACGATGGACCTCTCACATGCACTCCATCTCTTCCTGCTCCTCAGCTCTCTGAACCATGTTCTTCAGGCGTGCCCAGATGGATGCTTGTGCCGTGAAAACAAAATTCTCTGCAACAGCCTCTCCGACTTCCCCACAGCATTGCCCTCTTCTACCACCTCCCTCTACATCTCTAATAGCAATATCTCCTCGCTTCAATCGGAAGACTTGGCTGATTTTGCCAATGCACTTGGTATCTTTTTGGTTAGAGATACAGTGTTGAGGGAGGTGCGCCCTGGCACACTTGATTCCACTTCCAATTTAGACGCCTTAGGGTTTACTGGTACTGAGCTGCAGGATCTCCCTGTGACCTTGTTCCAGCACCTTCTAAAGTTAGACTCTTTGACTCTGAGCAACAACCAGCTCCTGGTGCTCCGTCCGATCTGGTTTCGATCGCTGTCTGGTCTCAAGGCCCTTGACCTCAGTAAGAATAGTTTCACTTCTATACCTGTAGAGACTTTCCAACCGCTAACTAAGCTGCAGTTCCTCAAGCTCTCCGGAAACAACATCAGCCGGATCTCGAGGGAGACCTTCAAGGATCTTACCCAGCTGACAACCTTGCGACTCAACAGAAACTCACTTCAGGAGATTCCCACTGGTGCTCTGGATGGCCTTGTCAAATTGCAGGAGCTGTCCCTACAAGACAATCTGATTAGCCACCTCCAACCTGACACCTTCTCCAAAAATCAGAATCTCCAGACGCTCTTTCTTTCCAACAACAGGCTCACAACACTTTCACAGGGACTTTTCTTAAACCTGCCAAATTTGTCCCAAATCTCCCTGTATGAAAACCAACTGGAGAGTCTTTCCCCTGGGGTGTTTGGACCTATGGCCTTGAATCAGTTGTGGCTCTATGACAACAAGCTGAGTCGTCTGGAGGATGATACCTTCAAGAACTTGACCCAGCTGCATCTGCTTGTGCTAAGTCGCAACCAGATTAGCTATGTATCTCCTGGGGCCTTCAGAGGTCTTGAGCAGATCGGGGAGGTTTCCCTCCACACCAACCGTCTCACAAGCTTGGACCCTGGCACTTTCCGATTTCTCACCACTCTGGTCAACATCTCTCTGGAGCACAACTTTATCAACTCCCTCCCTTCGGGCTTCCTCCAGGGCATGAGGCAGCTTGGCCAGGTAGATCTCCGAAATAACTCCTTTCCCAACTTGCCTCAGGAGGTGCTGGAGGACCTCACTTTGGCAAAGGAGGTCCTCCTGCAGCAGAACCCTTGGAGATGTGACCGGGACATTATGCCACTTCGGGATTGGTTGAGACAATACCCATCAAAGGCCAATCACAGCCTTGTGGTGTGTGACGTACCTTCCGGTCTGAACAGCGAGGTGATTGCCCTGCTTACAGACGAGGACCTGACGCCTCTGAGATCCACTCAGGGGCCTGCAGTGGTCCCCACAGAAAAGGGAAGGAAGCCAAATACCCCTCCCCCAAAGAGGAGCACCGCCTCCCCCACGGGGGGGTCCCCAACCACCCCAGATAATGGCAAGGACACTAGTAAAGGACAAGGGAAGGAAGGTGTTGTGTCCAGGGAAACTCAGATCATCATTATTGCAGTGGTGTGCACTGTCATTATCAGCAGCCTCATCATTTGCTGTGTGTGTTGGAAGAGGAACAAGAGAGGCAACCGCAATCTGGGACGGAGAAATAAGAACAACTCTGTGCTGTAGACGAGGCCACACAGCATCAGTAGTGCAAGAACTTTTAAAGCCAAGGGAAATCAACCTGTGAATGCTTTAGCATCACTAGAATTATTAGCAGAGCGGGTTTCAGAGCGATTTCAGAGCTTGGACAAGAAGCTGTGATGGTCCTAAACTGTCTTGTCTTCTTGAATGGCACGTCATAGACCTTTCTGGAGTCCAAATTACAAGAAAACATAGCTCAAAAGACATATTTTTGATTAACTCTTAGTGCTTGGATAAAAACGACTGAAATGGTTAAAATTCACCCTTAAGACATTCTGCTGTGGTCTGATATTTGTTGTTGTCTATTTTCTTCCCCCAAATGACCAAAACAAATCAAATAGAAATTCCAACTGAAAAGCAAGCTTAACTGTACTGAACAGTAAAACACAAAACACAAATAACATGTTGTACGTGAGATTTCACATGCTTTGAAACACAAATGTAAATAAAACATCATCCAACATACTGAAATAACATCATAATCTTTGGAATTTATTTTCTCTTTGCTATTACTAACTACCATTTCAACACTTTTTTAACTTCAACTTCTCACAGTAGAACAAAGAATTGAAATGGTTTTGATGTTTCCCTTTTGAATACTGCTATTCATTGAATAAAATATTTCCTTCATTTGGTGAGATCAGTCTTTGAATTGATTTTATAACATTTTCTGATATCAACATTTACACTTACAAAAATACTGACTTATGTTAAAAGCCTTTGTCTAGCATGATAATATATAGGCAAAATATAATGGTAACCTTATACTGTATATCATGTATATTATCATATTATATAAATTATATTATATTATATATATCAGCGGTTCCCAACCTTTTTGGGGTCACCGCCCACTTGAAAATCTCAAAAAATCTCACATCCCCCCAGAAGTAATACAGGCGCCAAACAGTGCGTTCTCAGAGAATGTTTATTTTAACAATCATATGCATTCTCATACATACAGTGCTGTAGTGGTAAAACAAAAAAAGAGGTGGCTTAAAAATAACCTTATATCTTTGGAACGTTCGTGTTACGTTAGTAATGGTATCTAGTAAGCGCTGTCTGAAGGGCGCAGTGTTTTGAATGTAGCCTAACGCCTCACGCCAGCGCTGATAAAACGAACAATAACAGGAGCACATTAATATGAACTCACCTCGTGAGAAGGCTGATGTTGCACGGCAGACACCAAATGCTCTGGCATAAGGGACGACAGTCACAGGCAAAGATCTGGATCAACAGTCAGTTTATCAGTGTATTTCGTCTTCAATGTCACAAGCGCTGAAAAGCCAGTCTCACAGAGTGAATAGCATCAGAAATCACACAGCTCTGTCGGACGGATAGGGACACTCTGAAGCAACATGAAGCCAAAAGTATGTCAGGTGCTTTTGTGAGAAAGCCAGTTTCAAATGCGCTGTCGCAGGAGGGATCCACAAGACTGTCCTTCTCTTTTGCGCTCGGGCCTGCGGGGGTCTGGTCACTGTGGCTGGCGGGGGCTTTTCCCTCCAGCTGCACTGCACATCTGGGATGGGGGAGTATTCACGCAGCTTGGTCCTCAAACCGTGCAGGTGCTCTTTGACATGATTGATCATGGAGGCAGGAAAACGCATTTCTTCCTTTGTCAGAAAAATCGGACAGGTTGGCCTGGCCCACATCTCCATTTTCCATAAAAGCGACTCTCTCGTACGCTCGTTATCGGTTGTTCTGACACATTCTCTGCCATCTCGTCAATCCTGTGACTGAGTTATCAGACAATGAGAAGCGGTTGATTGGCTTGCACGCCTTCTCTCCCAGCATCACCCCCACAATCACTTATGTGGCAGGAAGTATTCAATCCCCCCCGATTGTATGCCGCTTACCAGCCTTGGCTATGAGTCGGGCGACCTGATAGGAAGCTTCCGCTGCCTTTGCGTTCTCAATGCCCCTACATGACGTTTAGATGACTTTCTTTTCGCCCTGATACTCCTTGAGTTTATTATCGAAAGATTCAAGCGGCTTGGACATGTCCTGTTAATGTTTTGTCTCCAGGTGATGGCGCAGTTCACATGGCTCCAGAGCTTCGTTTGATAAAACCTCGGCAAACACCACGCACATCGGTAACGGTTCGTCTTCCATGCCTGTCCAAAAAAATCACCATGTTTAGCCCAATACTTTCTTCGAACCTTTCTTTTTCATTTTCGTTTGACAGGCGGGACCGTCCAGCCTGTCCAATGTCCCATAAGAAAAGTGGACTTGGCTTGTGGACAATGTACCAATGGCTTCTTTACTTTTCAGTGTGCCTGATGCTAGCCAACCATCCATTTTGATTATCACCTCAAGTTCAAATGTACAGGTGCACGTTCATCGTGGTCTGGCTTGGATGTAGTACGCCCTACCATAACTTCCTATCTATCAGTGATGATGCACCTTGGAGGTTTTAAAGAAAGTACCATGACGTTTTTGTTTTTTTTCATTTAAAAACGTTTTTGTAATTAATAATTTTGTATTTATTTTTTCAATAAAATCAATGTGTTTTGCCCATATTTTGGCGGCCCACTTGCCTCTGGTGGGCCGCGGCCCATAGGTTGGGAATCGCTGTATACTGTCGCTGATATATATACTGCTGCTGATATATTATACAGTATATTCTGCTCTTGTTTATAGTTGAATGAGGAGTTGCCCTCAAAGTTACATTCTGATGTATTTGCTGGAATGCAGTGAAGGCTACGCCTCCCTTAACTTGGCTTTGTGGTATGCAGCTAAACACCAGTTATGTATGTCATTAGATGATGTAGTTATGTAGAAAAAAACTGGTTTTCAGAAGAATGAGAAAAATGATAGCAATGTTTTCCAAAAATGTGTTATTTCAAATCTATCATGTGGATGCTGAGTTGTTTAAACACGTTTTTTAACAGCTGATTATTACTATATTATGTTATATTATATTATATTATATTATATTATGCTATATTATATCATGTTATATTATATTATATTATATTATATTATATTCAGTGGCGGCTGGTGGTGATATCGGATGGCAGGGCTAAATAAAAGTTAAATATTTGTCAATAACTCACATTGAGAACCAGCAGGAAGTGGAAGGCTCATGAGGCTGTCGACCAGGCTGAGTCACGACTGCGACACAACAAGCTTGTTGGAACAGTGGCATCCGGACGGGCAGGGCTCGGCAGCAACCTGAGACCTCCATACAACAAGGTCCAGGGGAAAGAGAGACGCCAGATGATCCAAGAGGAGGTCTGTGCAGGGGTGGAGGAAGCCCGCTGCAGTAGGACAGTGGTGATGCGACAGCAGGGGCAATGACACTATAAAACCCACTTTCCCAGAATTGACAATGTTCTTTGCTTTTGGTACAAAATGGTCTCTGACGTGTACTGAGCCACTAGACAAATGATCAGCTAACTGGCTCAAAAAGAAAATGCTCAACTAAGTGGAGAAATACACCAAGACGTAATGATCATGTGTCCACAACATTTAATACAAACCACATCCTGTCCACCTGTTTCCTATCAGCTTGTTGTGTCTGTGGATCTGGCACCTTCCTGCTTCCCCCCTGATTAAAAATGGTGTATGTTTTATAAAACAAGAAACTGGAGCTTCGATAACGGTCTATGTTCCACCTCGCTCATATTGATGCTGATGCTTGCCACTTCATTCGAAATGCTGCCACTTCCCGTCCCACTCTATGATCCACCCTCGAACGAGCCGCTCCGTCAAACTTTCCGCCAGACACAGGCTGAACTGAGTCAAGACGCTCGACTCATTGATGCAGAGCCCAACCTTTCATCCCTCCGCAGACACGACGTAACATAAAACATTTGTGAACTGAGCAGAAATGTTCTTTGTTTCATATCATATCATCCAAGGTCAATTAAAATGTGTGTGTCTGCGTCTCGGCGTGTCATTATTAGTTAACTATACTATTTCATTAACAATGTGGTATATGTTTTATACAACCAGGATTGTCACTCTCTCACCATCAAAATGATGCAAAGATGTATAAA
The DNA here is from genome assembly GCF_960531495.2 of Zeus faber. Classification (NCBI taxonomy): domain Eukaryota; kingdom Metazoa; phylum Chordata; class Actinopteri; order Zeiformes; family Zeidae; genus Zeus; species Zeus faber. The sequence continues at coordinate 47,666,552 of NC_137193.1, forward strand.
TCTGATGCATAAATATGATATAAAAAGCTTTTTATGCCAAACACAATGCAAAATGAAGGAATTCTGGAAATGATAAGGTTTGGTATAATTACATTCAATGATTTAATTGACATATGCGCACATATACCAATCGTAGGCCAACACATTGCTAAATCTGACTGAATTATAGAAGCCAGAAGTGGTACTTAATGAAGAGCAGTTGGAAGCCGAAAGAGCCGGCTCTTATTGCTGAGCTGAGCTAAGTGATCCGGCTCACTAAAAAAGAGCCGCAATTCCCATCAATAGTAAGCGGCGTTCTGCTTACGCACGCCGCAGCGTTTATTCAACCAATGTGTACCATGTGTATGCTATTTATGCATCACGCGACGCTGTCTGGCATGCAGAATAACATGCAGAACGATATAGAGAATGATATAGAGAATGATATGCGGAATGATATGCAGAATGATATGCAGAATAACATGCAGAATGATATGCAGAATAGCACATGCAGAATGATAGGCAGAATAACATGCAGAATGATATGCAGAATGATATGCAGAATGATATGCAGAATAACATGCAGAATGATATGCAGAATAGCACATGCAGAATGATATGCAGAATAACATGCAGAATGATATGCAGAATGATATGCAGAATGATATGCAGAATAACATGCAGAATGATATGCAGAATGATATGCAGAATAACATGCAGAATGATATGCAGAATAGCATGCAGAATGATATGCAGAACAACATGCAGAATGATATGCAGAATAGCATGCAGAATGATATGCAGAACAACATGCAGAATGATATGCAGAATAACATGCAGAATGATATGCAGAATAACATACAGAATAACATGCAGAATGATATGCAGAATGATATGCAGAATAACATGCAGAATAACATGCAGAATGACATAGAGAATGATATAGATAATGATATGCAGAATTATATACAGAAAGATATGCAGAATAACATGCAGAATGATATAGAGAATGATATAGATAATGATATGCATAATGATATGCAGAATGATATGCAGAATAACATACAGAATAACATGCATAATGATATGCAGAATGATATGCAGAATGATATGCAGAATAACATGCAGAATGATATGCAGAATGATATGCAGAATGATATGCAGAATAACATGCAGAATGATATGCAGAATGATATGCAGAATAACATACAGAATAGCATGCAGAATGATATGCAGAATAACATGCAGAATGATATGCAGAATGATATGCAGAATGATATGCAGAATAACATGCAGAATGATATGCAGAATGATATGCAGAATAACATACAGAATAGCATGCAGAATGATATGCAGAATAACATGCAGAATGATATGCAGAATAACATGCAGAATGATATGCAGAATGATATGCAGAATAACATGCAGAATAACATGCAGAATGATATACAGAAAGATGCAGAGTGACAGTTCCGGACTTGATCGGGTGGACTGGCTCCTTCCTGGTGGACCAGGACTTCCGCACCATGGGCGGGTGGTGGCGCTGGTCCCCGCTGAGATCCACGCGAAATTTGGGGAAAATTGGACCAGGGGAAAGCTGGGGTCCGGGTGCCGGACCTCCGCTGGACTTAATCGGGTCTAACCTATGCAGAATAACATGCAGAATAACATGGAGAATGATATGCAGAATTATATGCAGAGCTGGGGGCTACTGAGGAATTAGAACCTCCAGCCCAAACCTGACATTACCACCCTGCGTTTTTCTTTTTTTCTTCACTAAAATAATGTGTTTCAAGGTAGTTATCGACATGGAATATAAGGAAATATGTGCTTTACAAGGGATCATTTTAAACTATTTTCCTCATCATTTGCTCAAAAATATTGGGAGGGCTTGGCCCTGTATATGATTATATTATATCATGCGTCATTCAGGGGTCAGGAATTTTTAGTTTCAAAATGCTGCCCTCTTGTGGAAAAAGTCTGGAATAGGTTAAAATGGGTCTCATTTAATATCAGCAGCTCTTCCCTTTGCTTGACATCCAGTTTAGAAGACATCCACTGTTTGAGAACGATTGTCAAATTAATAATTTATCAAACATCTAAAAAACAGATAATAGCTTTACTGGGGAAACAGGAAGTCATAACCGAACCCCTGATCAACATGCCAGCTGAGTGGGCCGGTGATGTTTGTTCAAGTTCAAGTTCAAGAGATTATTTGTCACATACATATACATACGGTCATACATATATGCAGTGAAATGTCATGACACCCGGTGATTAGGCACAATAAGCTCTAAAAATACTAAAAAATACCAAAATGTGCATAATCGACACAAGGTGCTCGCGCAGGCAGCCGCAAGGGGTGTAATGCTGAGTCAGGTGGGTCCATCGTCTGCAGTGGGTAATAATCTTGCGCATAGATATTTTTGTAACAACTAACAACGTAGTAAGTGTAATACATTTGTTTACAACAATGCCACGACGTTTTAGGAATATATTCTAGGCCAAACGGAATGGAAGTGGAACGCGGGCGCGGTCATTTCGTCGTGTGGGTTTCCTCAGAGCGGTGCGGTAATTAGCAGCTTGTTACTTTCCTCTTCGCTCTTATCTCTCCCTGCAGAAGCCACTGACCACGCCCGGCACCTTGGGCCTGCTGGCCACAAAATAGAACGAGCAGATACACTCAGTTATTAAACTGTTCTCGTTGTGTTTCCTTCGTATCCATAAAACCTTCTGGGGACGTGAGATGTCCGGGTAGGGAAAATATTGTTTTATATTTAATGGCAACCGAGTTGGAAAAAGCCACACATTTTTATATAAGCTTCCTTGAACCTGAATTGTTTGTTTTAAGAAGAAGTCTTTTCTACGACAAACCATTATTTATGTCAAGAAAATTGGAGGAATGTTTAATTTATTAGGCTGTCCTTTAAACAGTTTTACTGTGAATTAATTTAATCTCAGTGAATGTAATCATAACTATGTTAATTATATTATGGCAACATTTGTTTTGCTGATCTCTCTTCATTTGTGTTTCTTTTCTTTTCCTTGGTGCTTGAACTTGTTTAACATAAGGAATATTTTCGACGACAAACCATCATTTGAAGTTACAGTTGATATAATTTGGAAAAGTGTAATTTATTAAACTGCCCTATGGACATTTTTACATCGTATGAATTGCATTTAAATTCATTCGATTCTATTATGGCTTATCTCTCTTCTCATGCGTTTCTCTTTCTCACCTGTTGTTTTGTTATTTGGAGCAGACAAACATGATAAACAGGAATAAAACCAACCCTGTTTTTCCTTCTTCATCGAGAATGAAAATCCTCCCCCTTCTGTTGTCACTCTTATTTGAGTGTTCATCATCAACATGTTTAAATACAACCAGCTGTCCCGAGGAGAACCAGGATGCTTTTGGTGTAACCACAACTGAAGGTCCACACAAGCCCGTTGTGACGGAGATGTACTTCGTGGACGTTAATATCAGCACCACCCCTAAAGGAGCCTTTGCAGAAAACCCACAGCGGAAAAAGGCGGAGTTCATGAACATCCCGATGCTGTCTATCGAGGCTGGATCAACCACAACACCTCCCATCGCTACCACTACTAGAACCACATCTCCCACCACTACCGCCACACCTCCCGCCATCACCACCACTACCGCCATCACACCTTCCCCCACAACCACACCTTCCACCACTACCACACCCACAACCACACCTCCCACCATGACCACACCCACAACCATACCTCCCACCATCACCACTACTACCGCCATCACACCTCCCACCACACCCGAAACCACACCTCCCACCATCACCACTACTACCGCCATCACACCTCCCACCACACCCACAACCACACCTCCCACCATCACCACTACTACCGCCATCACACCTCCCACCACAACCACTACTACAACCACACCTACCACCATAACCACTACGACAACCACACCTCCCACCACACCCACACCTCCCGCCACACCCACAACTGCATCTCCCACCATCATCACTACTACCGCCATCACACCTCCCACCACAACCACTACTACAACGACGCCTCCCACTACAACCACTACAACAACCACCACCACCACCACCACCACCACAGCTACAGCCCTTATAACCACAACAGTACCATCCTCAACAGCAATTACCACTTTGACGACTATAAAACCGTCCACCACTCTAAACACGACTTCCTCAACAACACCTAACACCACACAACTAACCACAGTTTCTGAGCCAGCTACAACAATATCAGCAACTACCACTTTGCCTTCAACGACATCTACCACTACCACCACTACTATTGCTGCTACAACTACTACTACTACTACTACAGCAGCCTCGACCACATCCACACTTATAACTACGGGGACGACAAATGCACCATCAACTACTGCAACCACAATTACACCTGAAAGGCCTTCAACCACAACGCGTAAGACTACTACCACGACCCTACCAACAACCACCGTCAGATCCACCACCACCACCACCACAACAATCCCACCGACCACCCTGTTAATCTTCACCTGTCCTGTGGAGACCGACTCTCCACGGCCATGGCCCTCCAGCACTCGCTGGGTCAGCAGCAGAATTGAGTGGTACAAAGCCCTGGTGATGGTGTACATCGCACTGCTGGTGATGGAGACTGCCTGCACGCTGGCGCTGGCCAAATTTGCCTCGTCTCTGTATCGTCTGCTCCAGGGAAGAAAGAGACTGAGCGCCAGGGTTAACCTAACCCGCTTCACCTCCTTGAAGGAGGTCATGGAGGAAGAGACCGTAGGGCTGTAGAACGACAAAGAAGCTCGTCTTGCCATGTAGTTGGAAGGCCTAACTCAGGCATTTCAGCTTGGGTTGGTTTGACCCTGTCCTTGAAAGGGGGCGAGCTAAAGTGTGAAATGGAAATTGAGAACCACATGTGAAAAATGCACCTAGCTTTACTGTGTCGGAAACAAACAATCGTGATATCTTGTCGGCTTGTTGTTTCTATGCAAAAGAAATGTGAAATAACATGGCCGCCCTCATTTATCCCAGCGTCCTGTTCATTTGGACCTCTCCGCTCTCATGTTTCGTTGCTGTCCTCTATTCTCTATCCTGTGAGTAAAAAGTGGACGAGGAAAGAGTGAACATTAGTCTGTCACACTACCATAACTTACAACTTACCATTATCTTCATTAAGTTGGTTCAACATGGTTTTTACAGTGCCCACCTCTCTTCCCACATTGTCTTTGCCCACGCTCCACTGTGATCTTAGTGTGTGTATGGTTTTCTCCTGGTTGTTCACCGTTCCCCCCGCTCCAATCCTTTTGTCTCTCTCGCTCCTCCACATTGAACGGTCTTTTCGTGGATTTTTTTTCCCTCTCTCAGTTCTGTTGTCTTGTTTGTCTCACACCTCTCGGTCGAGCTTATCTGCCGTTAGTAGATGCACAGGAAACGTCTCCATTGTGGTCGTTCCCTCCCCTCCCCCCTCCCTTCCTTGTGTGTATCTTGTTTTCTTTTGTCTCTCAATTTGTTTACTCTTCACTCAATTGTTTTTCCCATTGTTGATATGTCCTCCTTAATTTATGGCTTTTTTTTTTTTTTTCTGATTGTCTCCTCCTTTTTGTTTATGTTTTTGATAATTTGCTATCTATCCATTAGCTCCTCTACTGACCCACTGCTTTATGTTTCTTTATTTCTTTGAAGGTGGAACCATTAGGGTGCAACCTCCTTAACTTGGCTGTTTCAAAACCAGTCAACTAGTGTCCTAGTTTACAGCGTACGGTTGCCCATTTATCTGCAATAAAATGTATTAAACTAAATTATTTTGTGAATGTAATCATCCTCCATGCAATCAATACATTAAAAAAAAATGTATTAGTATTTATACATTTTAGCCATTTCAGTGCGACGATCCAGAGAAGACGGCTCCCACCGGCTCCGCGAAGTTCGCGATCCATTCGCATCTTTCCGGGTGAAAGCGATTCAGCTTCACCGAATCACTGGTTCGATCCGCAGGGAGTCGCCGAGAGCCCAAACCGAACCGGCTGGAGAACGCTCTCGTTCCCTCTGAACTTAAATGTCTTCATGTCTTTTTTTTTTCCCTTCTATCTATTAATTGCGCGGTGGTCTTGGTCTGTGATAGTTGCGGCTCCAGGTTGTCACTTGTGATCTATTTTCATCGCGTTACCTCTTCGTCTCTTTTTTTGAAGCGCAAACTGGGATCGGAGCCCGGTGCCCATGCAGTTAGGACAGCCGTCCCCCAGTGGGCGCTTCTGTACCACGCACTGAAAGTCCTGCGTTGGAGCCTGGAGGGAGCTCCACAGTAAACCGGGCTTGTTGAAAGTTTTTGTTTGTATGTTGTTTCCCCCCCCCCCCTCCCATTATAGTTCTTTGTGCGCCGTCCCCGTCAGTTGTTGGATTTGGAGACAGCCACCAAGAGAAAACAGTAAATAGGCGTCCGTGTTGAATCAGACGCGCCCGGAAACGATAACCCACATTTAAAACAGTTTGAAAGTCAATTCTGCAAAGGGAAGAAAAAGGAGGCGGGGGAGCAATCTAATGCCAGGGTCCAAAAAGTCTGCATGTGGGGAGCAGCTTCTTCCTCGTTTTAGCAGCCTTGAAGTGGACAAGGAGACTAGTAACCATTAACTATGGCTATGGTTTATACCAACACTTTCTATTATCTCTCTGTTTGAGTGCTATGATGCTGTGTGAGCCTAAAGTTTTGTGCAGGCTGCATTAAAAAAAAAAAAAACGTCCACGGAAGGACAAAATGAGCCCATACGATGCTCCAGTAAAAAAAAAAAAAAAAAGAAAAGGAGGAGGAAGCATTTCATCCTCTTCAAGGCCTCCGCTCGCAGGGAGCGATAACCCCGTGAGTCTCTCTAATGAGCCTGGAATGGAGCTAGGGAGGTAATTGCATGTGAAAAGAGCGATGCGTGCCGGAACATAAGAGGCCATAAGAATGCGAGGAACCCATTACTGACACACTAAGACATTTTGGACCAAAAATAGTTTGCGGGTTTACGGCTTGTTACCTGGGTTCAATGACCAACGCAGGCCAGTCGTCTTGAGAATGGGCAGCATAGGACAGAGACGGCAGACTAATGAAGAGTTCTTGATGAAAGCTGCGCTTCCTATTTCCTTCAGTACTTTTTGTATTTTAGTGGGACATTTGGGGGAGGTATTTAATCATTAAGTCAAATCTACTAGAAAATGTGTTTTCACACATCCGGAATCGCTGAGTTGAGTTTCAGCAGCCACAAACTATTAAGTTTTAACCATTAAATATCACATGTACCTTCAGTTTACTCTCTGGGCACACAGAAAACAATGGTGATTATGGAGTTCAGATGCTGTGTCCCATATTTCTTACTACAATGGTATGCCAAAATAGTGTTTGGTTTATCAGAAACTCCATACACACTTTATTCACATGCACTTTACTGCACATATCTGTATATACAAATACCCATACGCATAACTCTATTCCCTTTACTTCTATTTTGTACCCCCACTCTGTATTACCTTTTGAGTCTTATTTTAATTTTAATTTTACTTTATTTATATTGTTCTATTCACTAACTGCAATACGTTTTAGGAATCAGTTAGTTTCAATTAGTTAGCCAGGTAGGAATTAGGTTACCTATTATATTCGGTTCAATAACTTTTGTGCATAATCTCCTAGTGCGTTGCAAAGAAATTTCATTGTATATATATATGAACGTATGTATATGTATGTGACAAATAAACCTCTTGAATCTTGAATCTTGAAATTATAGTTTGCTCAAATAGAATGTGAAAAGTACCACCAGGATCATATACTGGAGACACACATCTGGGGAAATATCGTAGGGCCACTATGGTGGCATACATATCCCACAATACATATTCTGATTATATATCCTCGAAAAAAGTAAACTATGCTATTTTTCCAGCGTTTTCGCTCCATTGACCGCGTCTTCTTACACCTCATTGGCTTTGACATATGAACTGACAGACACCGTTGCTGACGTCTTCCCTCGGCCCAGTGGAGCAGCTGCCCTCCCGCCTGCAGAACCTCCTCCTCGCCGCTCCTATTGCCTGCTTAGGTGGACGCCAGCACAAGCACACACACGCACGCACGCACGCACGCATGCACGCACGCACCCTGAGTCAGTGGCGTGCATCCAGACAGTGATGTGGCCTCATCTCTCTTGGCTACGGGGTCACCTCAGCCGCTGGCTCTGGGCAGTGCACAAGGTTTGTCCTGGCTGCTTCACACACCATCCTCTCCCCCAGGAGTCTCCAGCGGAGCCACCTGAGTCCAAGTTCTAAACTATATCTAATCTGCACCATCCCCTTACAATCTCACAAAATATAGCTTTAATTTGAGATGACGTCATACATAATGTGCTTGATGGGCTCTGTGTGAATTTGGCCACATTGATACAAAATGTTATTGTATAAAGAGTTGTTTTTGAACTTGATTATTTTTCTAACATTTTATAGTGGTTTTAGAAATCTGTGTGGTTACACTTTTGGCAGAGATGCCCCTCCACAAAGCTGGAAGCTAGAAAGAAAGACAACAAACATTACACCACAGCAACACAGATTTCCTTTGCAAAGCAAATTGAATCCGTCTATGGGTTGTTTTTATATTCAAACAAAATGTAAATCCAACTTTAAGTGAAAGAAGCTGGTTTGGTTTTTGTGTGTTGTCTGAATTGGTTCTATATTCATAGAAAGAGCAAGGTTTTAAAGGCATACAAAACATTATGATAATGAAGTCACAGACTTTGTTCCAATTTATCACTAATAATATAGTAATATAATCACTTGTGAAATGTGAATTTTTGAACCAGTATTTGACTATTAGGAAATATGATCCTCAAATTGTCCAAGATCCCCCCGATATATGGCGAGCCCCTTGTGGGCGCCTAGGACCGCAGTTTGGGAATCACTGCCTTGAAGACAAAGCTTCATGATGAATATGAAGAATACATGGGTATTAAACTAACCTAGGAGATGACGGAAGATGGAGCAGTGGAGAGGTGTGGCAGCTGTTCTTAAGCCAAAGCCAGATTGCGCTAAAATATGTGAGTATGAGAAAGTGTCTTGGGGGGGGCAAAAACAAAAAAGGCCTATTTGGTTATAATAACACTCTTGCAATGTTAGTGCATCTAATACATTTACAAGTTACAAACCTCAGCCTCAAATTTCAGACATAAACAGCTCAGAATCTGTATCAGGCCCCTTAGGAAAAATTAATCAAGAGGATGTGAGAAATGATGAAATAATAAATCTTAAATTATCCTCTGAATAGTAATTTCCATGACACAACTGCCAAAAACAAGAGGTAGACGAAGCTCTGTGGGAGTCTATGAGGAGATAAAAATAGCCCAGCTGGAAAAAAAAGACTGCAGCCTATTTTTACCCTGTCCTCTTCCTTTGTCTAATTTTAGTTAAAAACGACTTGATGGCTGCCAAGAGAAACCGCCTCAAAAGGGTTTGGACCTGTTGTAATGAGAACTTTCACGGGAAGTACTTTGTGGCGGAAACAGTAACTCTTAGGTAGAACCGCAGCGCGTGCATTTTAATGGGAAATACTTTTCAAAGTCACCAGTTTCATATTGAGAGGACAATCTCAGCCACTGAATTAATGGCACATTGACGACATATTAGGATGGTTTTGAACGGGATGTGATTGCCGAAAAAGCACCAGGGATGCTGTTGTCATTGAATTAATGGGATGTTTCACCTTAGCCGCTTCGCCCCAAGTCAGTTCTAAGGCTCGGGCTTAAAAGACAGGACAGAGGAGACACTCAACTCATCCAGCCTCCGTTCAAAGCACATCGCGGTGTTAGGCCCATAATTGGCCATTGGCAATTAGTGTGATGATTTAGGTGAACTTTCCTCGCCCACCATGATGTGCTTCCTGTTGGCTACTGGGAATGGTTTTGGATGGGTGGGAGGGGGGTCATTAGAGTTATGAAAAAAAGAATGCTTTTGACGTGACTGACAGATGAAAGGGCATCCAGACCTCACACCCCCGCCCCGCTTCATTCCTAGTGCGTCTCACCCCAGAAAATACATACTAAACTGATGAACTGAACCTGCTATCCATGGAACCAGTTGTTTAAGAAGGAACGCTCTACATTTTTTTCTCCCATATCAGCCTTTCCAGGCTTTCCAGGAAGGAAGGTTTTTATTCTGGATACTGGCGATGTCAAGACAAACACCACAGCACCGCAGACACTGTATCATGGGATGCCATAATGTGCCTTGCAAGACCTTCCAATGCTGGACAACGCACATTGCTTCATGTAGTGGCACGGTGGCATTGCACTGCTGCCTCACAGCAAGAAGGCCCTGGCTTTGTTTCCCACCTGGGCGCTGTTGGCACCGTGCTCCGGCGGGTTATCTCCCAAATGGGAGCCTTTCTGTGTGGAGTTTGCATTTGTGCTGCCCACTGCTCCTGCCTGCCCCCCCGGAGGAAGGACAAGCCAGGATGGGATAAATGCAGAGGCCACATTTCACTGGCCACCCCCCCAAAAAGTCTGTGTGTATATATATGCTGTATGTGTTGTAGTGCGGTCATGTGACAAATAAAGATTCTTAATGTAGCTTTTTATGTTTAAATATTTACTACACACATTGGAATTAATTAATTTATCTTCATGTAATTCATGCACACATAGGGAAAGGCTGATTTTAAGAAGGGTTATCCATTTGGCCGTGTTGCTAAAAAACTGTTTGGTGACAAAGTGGGTGACAATACACACCATTTGTCACTATCACAGTCCAGATGTACGTATTCAGTGTATATACAATACCATCGATCACATTTTAATAATTCACAAGTAAAGACAGACAAATGCTCTGCTTTGCTGAACCGTACATGGGAAATGCACAAAACAATGTTTCTTTAAATAGCAAAAAAAAAAATTATATATATATATATATATATATATATATCCATAAATTGTATTTTATATGTATATATAATGTAAGCAAAAATGTATATAAGAAACAATTTAAATTACAGGCAGTTATGTTTCATTAAAGAAAAGCATTATTTTGCCTATCATGACTTGGAGTAAACTGCACAGAGTTAGTTGCATTTTATACCTTTCCCCTTTGTCCCAGCAAGCAAAGATTTTTATTTTCAGAAATAAGAGTACCAACGTTCCGTCAAATAGATCCTAAAATGTTATGTTCACTGAAGTGCCATTGTCTCATCAACTGGATTTTTCTTTGATATGACTAAGGCTAATTTAAGGATTATAAACACACACACACACACACACAAACACACACACACACACACACACACACACACACACACACACACACACACACACACACACACACACACACACACACACACCAGCATATACCAGAAAAATATGTCAGAGGGCTGGTCTGTAATTCACAGTGTCAGAGCGAAGCGGTGCTTTGGCCTGAGGAGGTGCTGCGGGTGCGTTGGTTTGGAACGGCCGCCATCAAACGCATTCAGAACAGTCATCGTGTGAGTTGTTCCTTCCGTTCGCATGAAATGCTCTCAAGGTCCTTAACAAACCAAGCGTGTGTGTCTGGAAGTAAGACATGAACAGTTTCATTACAATCCACATTTAGACAGATGCCGGACCTGATTGCATCTGATTGGATCCATTAGATGAAATCATCAGACATATCGAATGTTCAAGTTAATTTACTGTGAACTACAAATACAGTTCATTATTGTTTTATAAACTGTCTCTGGGATTTAAATGATGCTAAATAATGATGTCGCTTTCGAAAGATAAGATAAGATAAGATAAATCTTTATTAGTCCACCAAACCGGGAAAATTTACATCATTCCAGTAGCAAAAAGGGGAGAGCAGAAAATAAAGAGCATATCAAGTACACACTATAAACAATATAAAATATGTAGAAACATAAAAATAAAAAAATCACCATAAATGGGAACCAGATTGTACTAAATGCATTGCACATATCTTGACACATTGCACATCAGGGATTGCACTTTCTGTTGTTTTTTTTTAATATAAAAAAATTGCACTTGGATTTTTTCACAGTGTGTGTATGTGTGTGTGTGTGTGTGTGTGTGTGTGTGTGTGTGTGTGTGTGTGTGTGTGTGTGTGGCTGGTCTACTGGCTGCAATTTTGGTTATGCAGTCTGACAGCCGCACAAATATATATTCTTATATATCCTGTCCCGTTCTTGAGTTCCTAAAGAGTGGCGCCATTAAGGCGAGATTGTCATTTCAGAGCAAAGCTGGATAAGCATTACTTACTCCCTGTGGACCAAAGCTTAAGAATAATGAAATTATATTTCAGTGGCAGTGCTTTGGTTTTATCTACTAAATACACACGCAGAATTGCTTTAAAGACTACACAGCCTGTTATTTCGGTAATGCTTCGCAATACATTTACAACCTCACACAAGAAAATGCATTCTTTACCATAATGCAGTAAGTATTACAGGTTGCAGGTATCTATTTTGATACCTGCATCTGTGTCAAATATTTTACCTATTCAATTTAAAACTCTTCAATCAATTATTATTATGTGGTTAGAACATAGCAATACAAAATTACGGGCAAGTTCTAATTTCATAGAAGCCAATTCATTTTGTATGTGCCTATTATTTAGTGTACTAAAAATAAGTTCATTTTTAGGCACTTGTCTAAAGATAACGTACACAGTTCGATCTGATGAGTCATTTCGGTAGCAGCTCCTTCAGGGCAGGTTAGGAGGCAGGAACTGCTCATTTGGAGGAGACTCTCAGTTCCTGTGTACTTGACCTTTGCACTAATTCGGTGAAATGAGGGTGAAACTGTGTACACCGCAGGGTGCGGCGGCTGCTGTAAAATGGCTTCATAGTCCTTGGCCGTTCAAAGACCACACAGGGCAATTATTGGAGCCAATGACTTCCACAAGATGGCTACCCCATACCATTACAGACCCCCCCCAACCTTCAGAAGACATTGCCGGTTGAAGGCATCGTTTGGCTTTTGGCTTTTCCACAAATGTAAGCTTGTCAGGATGCTGGAAAGAGGGTAAAAGGAGTCTCACCGTACACTAATAAACAATAAACCTTTCTCCAGAGGCAGGTTTTCTTGGGTTAATGCCACATGAGCGGTTGTGAGTAGTAAGTAGCAATATAAATGGAAATAAGGCCCTCCAATGTAGAGCAGACAAAGGGCTTAGAAACAATTACACCGGCCAGATAAGCCAGTACCATAAAGGTTCTTTGGAAATTACATCCCGTGTGTCCCGCTTGTTGTGGCGACGGAATTCTCGTCAAAAGTGAATTGCTCTTCTATGAACGGTCACAGTCATTGTTTTATCTATCTTTCCACGCTCCCGTTGTATTTCTCCACATTATAGAAAGTATACGATAGTTCCCCCGCCACTGACCCATTAGGATTACATGTAATGGACCTACATTATTTCCAAGTGATTTTGGCTTGCCACCTGAAAATTGACACTGGTCTTTTTTCTGCAGCCTCTTCTGTGGGCACCATCAGACACAGATGATAAAGTGAAAAGACTCTTCAGGTGAGGGCGTAATGAAACACAACACCTGCCCTGTTCAAAATGTCACGGTGGTCAAGCAGTCAGACAGGTTTATTCAATGGACGACTGTGAGCGATACTGAGCATGTCAACAGCTTAGAAGCCAGTGTTCAACAGAGCTAGAACCATGTGATAGAATAGAAAGTAATAGATCCACACCGCCCAAAAACGCAAAGATTTCTCGCAGGATTTGAAATATAACAGCGGTACAGACCACATTCTGCACGAGAACAAAAATGAAAGCCTCTGAATTCCATGGGTTGTTGGAAGGGTTTAGTCTCCGCAATGCACGCTTTATAAAGCACTCGAGCCAACTACAGTAAAAGAACACAACACAGAAGACACAAAAAGAAACCCAAAAAATATACAGCTCAAAGTAAGAACACAGCCTTCAGTACGTTGCTTGTGGATTTTTTTTTAAGGGAAAACTCAGTGGAAAGAGAAGTAATCAATCTATCTAGAGGTTGAATGAAAGCCTTTTCAGCCAAATGAAGTCCATGCAAGGTTTGTAAAAATACACAAATTCAGGAAAAACATCTTTAAGCGTATCAACAACTAACAGCTACTGAATGATACACACCCATGCATACATGCAATCCTGAAGGTTCCGAGGGAAACAAAGGAGCATGCTCCACAAAACAAAGGAAGGCTTTACACAAATGCATGCTCAGATCCATGTTCACCAGACTGTTCTGCAAGTGTTTTTTGTGGTTATCTAAATTATTTCCCCCTTATTTGTTTAAAGCTGTGACTGAAAGCGCATTTCCTTGTGGTTTTTGTCCTCTTCCTTTGCAGTCATTGGTATTTGTTTTATATCTTACCTTACTTTTTTATTTTTATTTTATTTTACTTTATTTCATTTTGTTATATTTTATTTTATTTTATTTTATTCAATAGAATTTTCTATGCCCACTCTGTCTGGTTTCTTCATTCAATAATGTGTGTTTTGTTGTTGTTGTTTTTGTTACCTGAAGCACCTGTGAAGCACTTGTAACCAGTTACTGTGTTTTAAAAAGTTTTACAAATAAAGATTTACTTACTTATGTAGTTACTTATTTATTTAGAACAGCTCGAACCCTAGCATCCACATACTGTATTAGTAGGTAACTGTTTCCATTGTAAACACGTTGGTGCAACACTGACTAGACAGACACCATATTCACACACTGCTGGTTGTGCCATGTCTTAAGTTCTTCATTTTTCAAGTTCATTCAAGTTTTTGTGTTTTGTCTTTCTCATGCTGGCCATGGCAGCAGTCAGCGTGCCCCTCCCTGCTCCTCTCACTTCTGGTCCTAATTCTGCTGCCTTTGTAAAAAAATAACAAATCAATGGAAAAAATAAAATCAATCAATTGTTTATGACTCAGACAAAATAACACTCACAAAAACAATGTGGCTACGATAATTAAAATGTCTTAAATGGCCAGTAATTAATTACAAAACTTGGAATAATGTGAAAAAAGTAACTAAAAATAAATAAAAATAAATAAATTCAGTTTTGTTTCCATCAATGACGTGGCATATTATATTGAAAAGATGCTTATCTCAAAAGGAATATGCTCTATAGAGCTGCTGTGCACACGAATTTGACAAAAAAAAACATGTACTTATAACATGGCCTTAAATGTTTTCAGCCACGATGAGCAGTTCCAGGCCTTCTACCCTAACTAGAACAAGGCCAAACAATCTGTAAACATCGGAACAATTGTCATCTGCAGTTACAGCAGCTGAACAATGCTATTGAAGGAAAGCTTCAACCAAGGATAGAGTCTTATAATAATAGCAGCCCCCATTGTTCAGAAATGTTCATGGCACTCACAGCAAAACTGTCTGAAAAGCAGTTACCTCCAATGAGGGCAGTCAGTGGCGTCTTCGGAGAAAACCTTGTGGAACCGGTTGCACCGAGGAGCTCCGCTTGAGCGGTGGGAGATTTAGCACCGCACTGAAGGTCAGCTCTAATTGTCCAGGGAGTGGAAAAACGTGTCTTATTTACATGCCAAAATGTTCTCGGATCCTTGAACAGCAGCCCACGTCGCGACCCGCAGCTCACAGGCCTGCTTCCTCTCTAATCCTTGGCTCTTCCTTTTTTTTTTTACTGTGTGGGGAGAGGAGGGCAGCGTTCAAAAAGGTCAAGCGGCGCTTAGAGTCATCTGCTAAATGCAGGAGCCCTGGATAAACAGCAGCGACCCCTACAAGAACAGGGGAAGCTGGGCTTTTTCTGCTGAGCTAGGGAAGGTGATCATACGGCTGGCAGATAAAGAAGGAATACGACATCAAAATAGCATGACGGCGTCCAATGACGAGGCGACAAAATAAAAAATCCTGATAATCCAACCTGCGACACGAGAGCGACTTTGACAGTCCGACTGTACTGTGCACCGAACAGACTTTCCATGACATGAAAGCTGGATACGTTATCAGGGAAAAGCCACTGCCCCGCTACACATTGAGGAGATGCTTCTGAAGAAAATGTTCACAATAGGTGGCACGGTGGCGCAGTGCATTGCCCTGCTGCCTCACAGCAAGAAGGTCCTGGGTTTGATTCCCACCTGGGGCGCTGTTGGCACCGTGCTCCGGCGGGTTATCTTCCAAAACAGGAGCCTTTCTGTGTGGAGTTTGCATGTTCTCCCCGTGTTCACATGGGGTTTCGTCCACCTCACGTCAGAAAGGACCCCCACCAAAAACATGCACCCATCATCGTCTGACCAGCGATGGACACTTATCACCTGGTCCCCGGGCGCGTCCACGTATGCTGCCCACTGCTCCTGGCTGTGCCCCCGGAGGAAGGACAAGCCAGGATGGGTCAAAAGCAGAGGAGCCATTTCACCGGCCACCATCAAGCATGTGCATGTGTGTGTGTGTGCAAGCATGTGTTGTGGAGTGTCGTGTGACGATTAAAGACTGTTTCTTCTTTCTCTTTCTTCTTCAATAGAAAGATATTTGATGTGGATATGTTTCAAACTCTGTATCTTCAGCAAGGTCTCCATCAGTTTCCCGTCCTTCAACGTAGGTCCATCTCGTGCTGTGAAGCGCATCGTGTTTCATTTGTTCAGGCACTGATGAATAGCTTTTAGAAAGAGAGATTATGTGGTGTGTAACGTCTTCACTGAGGTAATCATTTACAGTAATTCTTGTTTTGTGTTTGTCTCAGGGAAGGAAGAGTCGGAATATGCAATGAGATTTGCTCCTGTTTTTAATATTCACTGATTTATTTTCACGCTGTCTGCGTAAAAGAGAGATCGGGATGGAAGATACTTCAGGGCTCCCATTTTTATTACGGCTGTCATCCCATTTCCATATTTTGCGAATGCTCAATGAATAAAAAAACGGTAAGGTTCAAGTAGTGTTATCTAATATTTAAGAGTTTCCCGACAAACTCAGCCCTCTGTGCTAAAGCGATATTTCTTATACTTCCTAAACCTTGCAGCAGGATTGTGACCCTCCCTGATTGCTGCCGTTTCGAAATACCGACCCCCGTCCCCTTCCCATCCCCGCCAGCAGAGGAACTGTGACATGTAATGGACAGGGAGGTGCAGCGAGGTGGAAGGAAAACATGTCTTGTGTTTTATTTTGAACTTGAAGGAAATTATGTAATTCCCCATTGCTATGGTTGGTGCCAGTATTTTGTTAAGAATAAAAACTGTTTGCAAGTGAAGCATTTGAAACAGGGGTGCAAAAATGTCAAAGCTGAGAAATATTGGCTTTGGTAGAGAGGTAATACATCCTTAATCGGTAGGTTTTACCACTTACCATTGAAATAAAATACAAATGATGTGCAATATTTTAGATTGAAGATCAAGAAAATAAAAACATATTTTTCTCTTTCTCTCATATTTTTCTCTATTTTGGTTTCATCAATGCTAAATAACCACTTAGCATTGACACTGTTGTTGACACTTGTGTATTTGGGTGTAATTTCTGCCTGGCCCCTGAAGAAAGAAAGTACATTGTATTCTGCCTAAAACACATTTACATGTTCTGCCAAGGTTAGAAAATGACTTGGCCGCTGTCAATTTAATAAGAGAGGCGGGGTGCACACAATTGTCAGAGGACACAGGGCTTGACAGACAAGAGAGCTAAGGGCTGGAAGGTTTTGGGACCATATCCAAATATGTTAACAAGCAGCACATTTTAGTGTCTTGAGAGCAGGGGCGTTGCTAGGATGCAAGGACCTCAGGGGCTTAGCCCAACCCGGCTCTAGCCATTTTGCCGCTCTGCACAGACTTATCAGAGTATACAGTATCTATAATGAAAATACACAGTTTTGGCGTGCTGTGGGCACCAGCCCTGCGGGGATACTTTAGATCGGGGGCTATTCATAAAACATTCGGGGCGGAATCCCACCCCTAACAATGCCGCAGTTTGAGAGTTTAGTTTTTAAATTGAAAGAAGAAAACTCCAGATTATGAAAGTGTGTTGAGCCCTGCCTTAGCAGTTCAACTAGATAAAAACATGTAGTTAATGTTGTAGAAGAATTAAGTTTATTTTTACCTCTAGTTCAACTTAATTGATGTTAGTCCTGTTCTATATTGAGGCCTAGTGATCACACAATAGCTGTCTTGTTTGGAAGCCCCAACCAATTATAGACCCCCAAGTGGCTGCTTATATCATGATTGGTTGATATGGTGCTGAGCTACTTAACTTAAGTGGTTGCCACCTTGTTACCCCAGTGCCCACTTACAGTGTGATTGTTTAGTTATTGCGGTTGTTGAGTTTCAGACAGAGATACAAAACCAATATCCATATGAAAAACACCCTTTGCTGCCAGAACTGGGTGCTGGTTCTGGCTGGCTGGGAATTTGCAGTCAAACCCTTGAGAATGGCGTGAATGTTGGTGGTATTGTTCTCAAAAGGACCGCTTGGCAGTTCTGCCTACCACACACCACCCAAGTGGCGTGTTCAGGGACCTCTGGCACAGAGACAGACAAAGCGGTAGAAAACACACAAGTTTATTGTGGAGAGGGGGCTTGATAGACCGAGCCCCGGAGCAGATGAACGCAGGTCATGACAGGGCTCCTCTCTCCTGAGCGTGTGTGGGGATGGGGGTTTTACCTGTTGCTCTCTAGACCAACCCACGAGCAACAGGTATGCAGCCACTCTGATCCTGGGTCCCTAATCACCTAGATCCAGGTCAGCTGTGGCTGCTCAAACCACACCATCCCCACACCATAGACCCTTTTTCTATCTGCATACAATAGCCAGGACCTTCTGTTTGGAGAAGGCCATTTATCTTGGGCACGCACAGGAGACTTGCATATGAATAGATGGAGCTGCTCACTCCCATGGAGCCTGTATCCCACACCTGCCAGTGATATGGGAGGCAGAGATAGCTACCTTTCAAGGTGCTGACATTTAGCACTTGGCAACTCCTTGCTATCTCTTACATGCTACAAGCTGACCTTTGTCTAGTTCCTGAGAAAATAAGATTGCATAATGTCCACCACATCCATCGCCGTATCTGCTCTGTCCTCATAGGAAGGAGTACCTCTGCCTTCATCCCTTAAGAAGCTTATCGCTGAGCCATGAGGGCTATAATACTTCCTCAAAGGCACGATCAAGGTTGCTGGTTTTTAATCAAAAAGCCATAACCAGAAGTGTCTTATCCTAATTGTAATATAGAGAAGAAGACTCCGAAGAACACTGTCTTCTTACTTGGGGAGTTGAGTCTCAAGAGTCTTCTTGTCGATAGCCATTGGACATTTGCTGCTACACTCCTGTCATATAAAAAATAAATAAAAATCACAACGTGTATGCACTTTATTACAGTCAAGAGCTACACGTAGTGAAATGCAAAACAAAAAAAAACAGATTAAAGAAATATGGAGCACGGCAGGACATACGGCTTTGTATCTCCGTAGCTGACACCACTTTGACTACGGTGGGGGGGGTCCATGTGCATCTACACATCTCAGCGGAAGGCTGAGAGAAATAGTACATACAGTTGTATAGTATTCCACCTGGTTCCAAGTATAAGATGTACAACACCACACAGGCAGGCGACGGAGGTGAAATAACGATACCTGACAACAACAAGCAGATACTGGGACTATCGCTTGCAGCTGCTCTACCAAAATACTGAACACAGAAAAGTCTTTCACAGGTGTAAGGGATCCAAAGGGCCACCCCCCCCTCCTCCTCCCTCATCACTGTCACAACAAGCTAAGTTAAGAAATGGGAGTCTCCCACCACCTTAAAGTATATAAAAATAATATACTTCTGTCTTGCTACACCCTGTTGGATTAACATTTTTTCCTAACATATTTCTCGACACACTGTTTCTTGAACATCAATGTGTCATTATAATGATGTTTACCTGTTATTACAGAATACTGGGTGTTTTTGTTTTGTTGTGCCACTGTATAAAGTCCATTTGTGCACTCAGCTGGGCTATTTGAATTGCCATTTGAGAAAAGTGTCTGCGGAGGAATTTAAGGGAGACGTCACCCAGCAAATAGAGAGTGACGTTTTTTTTTTTGTTTTGTTTTGTTATATTGGTTGTCTGCTGCTAAGGGGTCAGATGAATCTTTCATGCAGTTCCTTGACATTGGCTGTCCTGATTCTAAGTCAGCTAATCAGCCCTCCAAAGTCTTTCTCAGTAAATCAAGGGTGGCAAAAATAGCTCGGTGAGAGGGCGAAAAGAGACAGCGAGCGAGGGAGAGAGGGAGAGAGCGAGAGAAAGAGAGGGAGGGAGAGAGAGAGAGAGAGAGAGACTTTGACTTTTAAGGTTCCTTTATTTTCAGTCAGTCATGTCACAGAAACTTAAATACGAGGAAACCACAAAACAACAAAAATATAGACAAACCCACGGGAAAATCACGGGTCAGTCCAGAGTATAGACATTTCTCTCTAACTAGGTACACAGGGATCTGCTGACGTCTTCACCAGGTTTGGGGCAGCTGTTCACTATAAGGACTGCTCCCTTTGTAGCCCAGACTTCCTCCTTTGTACAGTGTACCTCCTTAGAGAGAGAGAGAGAGAGACAGAGACAGAGACAGAGAGAGGGAGAGAGAGAGACACGCAGCGTGTGAGTTGGTCTGGGTGCTTGTGTGCTCGCTTCAGAGTCAGTGAGAATGAAGGGTAAGAGACGAGATGGCTCCCTCGCTTTCTTGACAGGTCGTTCATGTATCTTCCAAGTCCAGCCGCAGCAGTAAATATCAGACAGATATTATACAGCACTTCTCCTCCATCGCTTTGGCATCGTGGCAGTGCTGGAGAGGTTGTGGGTGCAGCAAATAGAGTGAGGAATAGTCTCTGGTGTTATTATTTATCCATATTCTCCAGATATTTCTCACTGACAGTGATGACTCGTGTATTTAAGTTCATCGTTGCTCATACAAATGTCTTTCAAAGTCCCGATACGACTGGATTAACGGCCATCACCTCAAAGTGATTGAGTTAAAGACAATTCATGTATGATTTCAGGTATTTTAAATCCGCATGTGGTGTACAGTATGTCGGCATAATATCTGAGCGGCCTTTTGTTTTCACCGATCAACATAAAATTTTCACCTTAATAAGCGCAACCATCATGTAATTATAGTCACCACCCCCTGCGGCTAGACACGTCAAAGGAAAATTTGTTTATTTTTGTCTATCTTACCCAGAATCAGACAAAAAGGTTCATACCAATATAGCGAGATAGCGGGCAGCATGCTAACCGTGTTAGCTCAATCCGTGGCCGCAGAGGGGATCGGCTAGCCTAGCTATCCGTGAAATTGGGGAAACATACCTCCCAGCCTCTCAAAAGCGGAGTTATTTAAGTGATACATGCTGCATTTTTTTATGGCAAATAAAAAAACATAAAAAACAAGCTCTTAGTTGTTTTGAACACAGCTACATTCAAAACATTTTTTGGGCGCATCAGAACATCACCGTCCACAAAAGTTGCCAGTTCAGTTGACTGAACTGGCAACCCCACAGCTCCAACACACTTATGATCACGGATGGATAAATGGTCATTAGATCTGGATGTACTTTTAATGTTGTAGTCTTTACTTTGCAGCCATTCCAAAAGTGAAACATAACACCTAAATGCAGTTGTGTACTATTTATTTGTTGCGGGACCCTTATATTGTACAGCAAGTTCTTAATTTTCCTCTGAACATCGACAGAATGTTCCATAAGGTCCAGACAGTGTAAGTCAATAAACAGTTAAGAATTAAGAATTTGAATTAAGAATCTTTATTTGTCACATGACCACACTACAACACATGCATATATATATATATATATATATATATATATATATATATATATATATATATATATATATATGTACCTATACACACACACATACACATGCTTTTTGGGGTGGTGGCCAGTGAAATGTGGCCTCTGCATTTTTCCCATCCTGGCTTGTCCTTCCTCCAGGGGGGCAGCCAGGAGCAGTGGGCAGCATTCGTCGACGGGCCCGGGGACCCAGGCGTTGCCTAATGGCGTCAGTGAAGAAGGGTTTGAGATGACTTCCTTTTTGGGTGGATTAAAAACTGGAAAGCATCAGGTAAAAATTGCAGCATTCCTGCAAAGCGCCCAAGGCAGAAGGACATTAGGTCTTGAACTGCATCTTTGTTTTGAGGTTAGAATCTTTACACACCGTCCCCAGCCCTGACACGCCCGTCAGGCCTCCTGCCCACGCAGTGACATGGGCCCTGGCAACAGCAAATCGGTGGGAGAATTTGTGAGAGAGAGCTTGCTGAGCAAGAAGTAGAAACGCTGAAGAATGGATATCAATGGACTTTCAATAGAATACATTTACAATATGTATTAATGACACTAAAAAATCACAAGAAATACAAATTGGCCCAGGAAAGTAGGCTATGTTACGTGTTACGTCCTTGGTAGTAAGCTACCGAGTATCAATCAAAATACCAGCTATAATATAGCTTGTATTGAATATTATTATTTAATATTACATTTGATATTATTATTTCCGAAAAGATTTACAAACAACCGAAAAAAATATAACTTTGGATAATTGCACACTCCAGGAAATGAAAACGAACAGTGCAAATTACAGGAGATGTAACAGCTTTTAAGACAGATGTATTCAAGCATACGTTCATGTTAGACATTAACGTGAAGTTCATCCTTGAAGGTTAATAAATTAAGAGCATAGGATGACAACGAAGAAAACAAGATGCCACCAAAAATCCGCCTACGAGATCTTTTATGTTTTGGTAGCGCTGCAGCTTTAGAGTATGTCCATGGATACTTGTGAGAGGTAAACCTTAGGGAATACTTGAAGCACAACCAGTCTCTTCTTCTTTAAATGAGCAGATGGTGTGTCTGACACAGTACAGCACCAGCAGAATACACTCAGAGGGAACTCTGCCCGCTTTGTTCCACCCAAAAGAACGACACGTTTACCATGATAAGCATGAAACAATGTCGTACTTAAAATGGTGCAATTAACAATTGTTCCCAAAGTAGAGATGCTATGACACCACTTTTTATTTTCCCATAGCGAACTCTTGAATGTGTGCTGATAGCAAAATCTAGTAAGCTTTAAGTGAGCTATTTGTATTGATGCAGTCGTCTTAAGGTGTAGGTAGATAGTGTACCTAACAGGAAGAAATACATTGCCAACAACATGCCTTGTACAGAACTGCTGTACACACCACATATCAAAAGTAGATATGTATTAGAGCAAACAATTTAAACAAACAATGCTAAACAGAAGATCTAAGCAAAATTAGAGCCTAAATAAAAAAACTTCACTTCTCTTTACATTATATATCACAACAAAAATGCTGCTGCTGCTGCAAAAATAAATATATATCATATACTGTATATATCCAATATCCGATCCAACTTTTTTTTGCTTGCATGGGCCCAATGACCAAACAGACATGTGATTGGTGCCATCTCTATGACAAAGTGTGAGGTCAAATCTATTTCCCCAAACGAACCGCATGTATTCCCCCGAAAAGGCAAAAGAACATTTGACCAGCGATGGATACCAGATTATACAGAAGCCGTTGCCATCTGAGCTACACTGGCTTACCCACGTGTTCGAAACCGTTCTTATCCATCTCTCAGAATGGCGTCCAGCTGTTCTGGGGACAGCGGCCAGCGCGGGATTGTTTTGGCTCCACTTGGCTGCCAATGACTTCAACAGCACATGGAGACACAGCTGAGATGCAGCGCTAATCTCCTGCCACGCCTACATGACAAACGCCAAGGTGCCTTTGAGCAAGGCATTCTACCCCGGAATTGCTCTGGTGTGAGGGGGGAAAAACCCAGAGACTAGAATTGATGTATATACTGTAATTTGCTGAGAGATCGTGAGCCTTTTCATAGCTTTTCAAAAGAAAATGTAATGCGTTAGGAGAAGGAATGCTTAAATCAATACATTCTAGATTAACAAAGTTAAATACAACAATACAATACATGATTTTGTTTACCCCAAACCCTATTTTTCCACAAAAATCTTGTTTGGTACCATTGCAGAACATAATAAAATCTTAATCAGATTGTTCTGAAAAGCTATACAAATCTCTAAAAACTTAAATATATAAGTATATTATATACGTATATAATATATAAATATAAAAAAAATACATATATATTGAATTAAATAGAATAATATCATTGACATTATACTGTATGTCAGGCCTGTTTATTGCTGCAGAAACAAACTGATAAAGAATAGCTGAGTAAATATCTTTGGTTTGAAAGCTTTGATGTGGAAAGCCTTAGTGTAGCGAGTGACGATCGGATAAGATTTGCTGGATTTCATTTGACATGGCAAACAACAACTGCATGATGGTGTGGGACCTGTGGGACCTGTGGGACCTGTGGGACCTGCGGGGGCCCGACCGCGGTTGGAAACAGTGTTTCAAAATAAAAGCATAGATTGGGAAAATTCCTCACACTCACAAGTGGACATGGACGCCGTCCTGCTCGGCCCAGTGGACCGGTGACCAGCGGCACCAGCTTTGGATCAGGATCCACCGGTCGAGCGCCACTGCCCTGATGGACATAATTCCCAAACTACAGGATGATTTAACTTTTGCAAAACTTCAATCCCTACTAAACCATTCAATTATAAATGACCAGCCAACTATAATAGCCACACCAACAGATGAGAAAGAGGAGAGCGATGAGAGCTACGGCTAATGATCCGTTGAGAGAGACACTTTTGGCAGAGCCAAGACGTGACCTTGTTTCTTGTTACGTTGAAGTCTTACATGCGTGTGTATGCAGTACTGTACTATAGATAGGGCATCTTATATCTTATATAAGTGTGGGTGTGTTTGTATGTGAGTGCTGAATACAGGAAGAGAGAACTGTGGCTAATGAGTTCCACCTGGAGTGGACATGTACTAGGGGTGGATAGTGACTGCAAAATATGTGTCGGCTTGTGTCTTCGCACGTATTCTCTCCGCTAGTGCGTGCGCGTGCGCGTGTGCGCGCGTGCGTGCGTGCGTGCGTCCGTGTGTGCGCGTGTGTGTTGAAGATACCCTTTGCTGGTCACCTCACGCATCATTAACTTTGCCGCAAACTCCATGTCCATACACTCCTTTACATTCTTCTCTGCCTTGTCGATTGAACTGAGTGAATGATGGACGCCAGAGCCCTGCGTGGCACAGTTCAAGGCAGAGCCAGATCTAGTTGTTAAGTTAGGTGGTCTTAGTTTAAGCAGTCCCAGTATATAATAGCTTCCTTTTCTCAATCCAATGGACAAAGGTTGCAAGACAATACTTTGCATGTTGCTCAGTGATTCCTTTTGTCCAAGTCAGTTGTTCAGAGGAGCAAGCGTGCGTGGCGTTCTCCGTCACCACCACACAATACATCTACATGAGGCTTTATGCAGCCACTGGCCACATAACAGGGTTATGTAATTTCTAGGGCTATATTATTGTTATACATGTCACAAATACACTTGTACAATCGTTTGGAGAGGACTGTATGCTGTAAGTTACTTGTTGTCAATTGACAATCAATTCTTAGATATCCTGTCACTCGTAAAAGGTTGCCTTTCCACTGGCGAGCCTGTCTCACCATCCTCTTTCTGCGCCTGTTCACAAATAATCTCGGGGGAAAAAAAGTAAAGAAATTGATTTTTTTCCACTTGGATCTCCGTGGGCAGTAGGTTATGATACACGGATATCGCCTTGTGCCAACGCTCTGTTCAATCATCGTTTGGAGAAGATGAACGGGAAGCCAATGGACTACGCCGTAATGGCGCTGTTTGGGCGGTGTCTGCTGTTTCAATCAGTGAGCCCTAACAGTCAGATTATTTACGCCTTCGAAAACAGGGAGAATGCCACGACGGGACTGACCTAGAGTAAGGGAAAATGATTTCCTTTCACCAACTCTGAAAACTGTCACTGTTGAGTTATATGTGCATCCTGAACCCCCCCCCCCCCCGCCGGGGATTAATAAAGCTTTATCTTATCTCATCTCATAACTCTTCGCATTACGAGGCGCCGCAAGGCCTTCAATGGCTTCATTGCCACTGACTAAATAATCACCATTCCTCAATTGTGTTAATTAGTCCCAATGAGACAACACATTGAGAGAAAGGAGAGAGAAAGGTGTGGAAATTGGTTTGTATACCAATTTGTATACAACATATATACGCGCTGCAGCGCGGTTCTCCCGGCACATTCAATAAATGAGTGGTCATTAACATGGAAGTATGTGCATGGTAATTCATGTAATTTATGCACGCTAGATGCGGTGTGCATGGCCATCTGACGCCTGTGTGTAGCGGCCTGTGACTGCAGCTCGGGGAAAGTCTCTCCAGTTAATTACCCCGGTGGTGGGAAGGTCAGAGGACGATGACAGATTGACAGGCTGCTCTGTGATTGGCTGTCTCCACCGACGGTCTGAGAGGACATCACACTATCATGGTGACAGCTTGGACACTGCACACTGCGCCCCGTATACACTGCGTGTATATACGATAACATATGATTAAAGAAGTCAGGTCAGTTCAATTGCATTGCCATTACACTGCACTGGAGCACACATACAACACCAAGAATGTGCTCGTGGTAGGAACGGGGGTTGGTTTCCAAATACAATATGCAATTTCTTTGTATTCTATCACAATATGGATATCATGAAAATTTGTCTGGATTATGTCTGAGCTTTTATCCACATACGAAAACCACAATTATGAGCTGTAATTAGTTTTCAACTACAGCGAAATGGGATTTGTTGAAATAGGGCTTCTCGACCGCTCTCTTTCTCTGACTGTCAGTTTTGATCTGCATCTTCATGCCTCGTCTTCACAATCACTTGCTTTTGATGGTCATCTCAAATTTGTCACGTGTACTGTACGATGTTTTTTATTTATTTTTGTGTCCAAGCACTGAATCCATAGAGTGGCAGGCAGTGCCTACAGTCCACTGTGTGTCCTGTATTGCAATCTTTTTTTTCGAAAAAACATTGACCGCTATGTAATAAGCATTTTTGTTCCTGATTCTGGTCACGTCCCAACATTCGCGTCCTCCCCCGCAACTTTATTTCTCACCATATTCATTTACCCTTCTCACATGTCCTTCTTCCTCTAACAGTTCTCTCACGAGTCTCCATTTCCTGTTTGTTCGCAATATCACCGTTCTCAAGATGTCTTCATCTCCAAGTGAGCAGGGGAGTGAGAGAGACAGAAAGAAAGAAAGAAAGAAAGAAAGAAAGAAAGAAAGAAAGAAAGAAAGAAAAAAAAAAACCAGGCCTTTGTGAATTTGGGAATTGATTGCGAAGTGCAATAACAAAGCTGTCGGAATCGCAACAATGATTGAGGTCACCATAACAAAGTTTTCCTCATCAAGAAGACTCAAGGCCAGCTACATTCAAATAACATACAGTAGTACAATGTGTTCATGTATGCAAAATATGAGGCATAGTGAAAAGGAGCCGGTGTTCTGTATCTGCATTCTTAACACCGGCGTAATCAGCGGGTCCCAATATCAAAACCCTTTCTGGCCTTGAACTACTTCCACGCGGAATATTACAAATTCACAGAAACACGCAGCACGCTTTGGACGGTCGACGTTTGGCTAATGTCGAGCGGTTGTCTGCGTATGTATATGTAGAAGTCTGTCTTGCACATAACTGGGTTTGCTTTCTGTGTATGCCTTTACTCATCTGAGAGAATTTTTGAGAATCATGAATTATGAATGTTGTACTGTACACAGATAAACCGCGGCAATGAAGCTGGCAGAACAACCGGATCGTCTGCATATTTAAAGTGGCTGCTTTCCTCTGTGGACGTGTCACCTGGGCATTAAAGTTTCAGGCGTGGTGATAGTCCAACATTAGCGCGGACCGCGGGGTGACTGAGCCGAAGATGACAGCGTGATCAGGCTGGCGTTACCAGGGTTGATGGCGGCAGGAAACCAGAGCTGCAAGGGCAAGGTCGATGTCATTTGATGTGTCTAAGCCTTTAATGATTTTAAAGCATAATATAACTTAGGTTGTGTGGTGTATGTTCTGGAGCGCGTTTCCTGTTGTGTGTTGTGTGAATTTTTTAGGAGTGGAATATATGCAATTTGTTTTTTACCTACAAATTCGTCACACCAAACTTCAATCTCATTTTTCACATGACACAACACAACACAAATGCTTTTCACAAATTACTTTCCTAAGGTGTTCATGTCAATCTACAAATGTACTTGATGATTATTTCACTAAGAGGCCCCCGACTAGATTTTGAAATCTCAACAAGGGGAAGGGAAGCAAGAAGAAGAAATAATATCTCTATATTCTGTATATAATCTATCGTGCAAGCCAGCTACAGTATGTAGGAGAGGAACTGGAAGCCCAGAAACTACGCAAAAAGCCCCCAGCACACCGTCTTGCTTTGCAATCCAAATCCTTAATGGTGAACATAGCAACGATAAATTCTGGAAATTCTGTCAAATCAAAGCAACAAATTGATTTACAGTATCTACTGAATATGGTTAAGAAGCTGCGTGGGATGCATATGAATTATGGAGTGGAGAACTTGACGGGGGTTTTGGGATCATAACTGGAGAAAATGAGCAATTTCCTGTTCTCCAAATCTGAATTTGTTATTCATTTTTCCCCGCTCCCTTGGCCCTGAAGAAGGCAATACACAATGAGCATGTCCCGATAAAAACGTTTCTTTTCAGGTTTGTTAATTAACACAATAAATTACAAAAGAAAATAAATGAAAAGAAAAGAAAATAAACCAGAGATCGAGCCACTGACAAAAACAGGAAGGGGTGAGTATGATGAGCGCAATGTATGAGAAAGAGAAAACAAGCTCATAATTCCACTTCCGATACTGATTCGTTGAAATATGCTTTTCCTGGCTCACCGAGGGCACTCTCAAACAAACTGAGCAGCTGTGATGTCATCAGACCCCGATTCCTCACCAAAACAAACACATGGTGTCCAAACACCGGGGGAGATACGGCGGCCCATCTCCCATCGATCACAAGATAGATTTACACACTTGTATTGACTGGTGCATTGTCTGTTTCCTCGAGTGGTGCAACAAGTGGCATGCTGCAAAAACAAGATATAGCACAACATGGAAGGACGAAACATGAAGAGCATGAAAATGTGCTTGTGTGTGTGTGTGTGTGTGTGTGTGTGTGTGTGCGTGTGTGCGAGTATGTGTGTGATACACCTACAGCGTGTAATGAAAACCCAGAATCGAATCCAACAAAAACTAAATTTCCCTCACAGATATGCTTCCAGATATTGCCTGACGGAGCATATTTAAAAGAGCCACGAAATATCAATAATACTGATGTAATTTTGATGATGATGATATCACACATATCACACAGCAGCATATCCAAATATGGAACAAAATAAAGTTCCACACTTTTTTTTTAAACGGTCACATCTGTCCATTAAAAATGTAATAAAAGTTGATTGATTAGAGGATTCTCCTGCATCTGCACATTTATTCTCACCCTATTAATATTTTTTCAATTTACTTACAATGGTCTAGAATTACCTCATTAACAACACTGCACTGTCAGAGGGAGAAGTAGGAGATTTATGACTTTATAAGAATTTAAAGGCCCCGAGTGACTATTTCTGTAAATGGCCGCTGGTGATCCAATTACATACCATGACAAGTATTAATAGATCATGGGATGTGGTGATGTCATGTAGGAGCACAGCAGCCATATGGCGACCAGAGGTACAGCACCGCTGACGACCAACAATTTATACAAATCACTATGGAAGGAGTTTGTCACAAGATGCAGTTCCATGAACATTATTAAGAATCTTTATTTTTCACATGACACCACACACACTCTCACACACACACACACACACACACACACACACACACACACACACACACACACGCACACTCATTACGAATGCTATAACCAGTGCTAGTCAGGGAAGTGGGCGTGCTATTAAAGAAGAGATGGGATTATTGAGGAGGGGGTGGGAACAATGCCCTATATACTGCATTTCAGCGGATCAATGTCGTAAATCTATGAGATTGTGTGTGTGCGTGTTGTTGCACAAAGGTGTGCTAAATGTGAAAGTAAGTGTTTTCTTATAGCTTTGTTGTAAACAAAATGTTGGACTTGATCTTTAATTTATTGCCTCTTGCCAGGGCTGATGCATTGTTATCCAGACTGTGTACAAAACCGCTTCCTGCTTCTGAATTTTTATTGGGACTGTATATTTGATCCCATCCTTCAAGTTAACACATCTGCAGATTTACCATCACATTACCACATTATCTTTAATTATTTTGTTGTGAGTTCACCAAAAAATTGTATCTTTGTTTTCATTCGAGACTCAATAAAGGTTAAAAAAAAAAGACATAAAAGCAGTGCATACTAACATATAAGACTTGCAGTGCTGAGATGATTGACCATGATTAAAAGCCTTTCCATTTAGTTTAAGTATAATTTTACTAAAAATGACCCTGCCATCGACATATTTTTTAACTTATTTGAAACAAATGATCCTTAGTCTGTCTTAGCATGAGTTAGAGTGTGATGAAGAGGGACGTTTTAGGGAGGGTATCATACAAACAGTTGTGAATTTTCCAATTAATTGCCTGCAGGGATATTAGCAGGGCGTGTTGGTGTGTGTTATCTGGTTTCTTGCATCCGAAAATATTAATGCTGCCTTAAGCTCAATTATCAGGCAGCACCTGTCTGTCTACAAGAGCAGGAAGATAGACAACTGGGAGAAGTCAAAAAAGACTACAGTCCATTGGGGGCTTAAAAATAGATTCTGGGGCCAGTAAGTACTTATCTGTCACCTTACATCACTTAAGCATGAATGAGTTATCATTGATAAAACAAGTGGCGGTGTCAATGATAGAAAAAGAACCTCCAGATGCACAGTGGGCCCAATTTATTACAATGTGTTTCTAGTGAACAATGCAGGGGTTGGATATTCATGCTGGTTTCCATGCCTTGCAGGGCTTGGTTTTGTTTTATCTGGTGAGGCATAAGGAATGTTTAAACACTCCGCAGATGGAAAGGACTGCTGGGATACGGGGATGACGCCAGTACAGAACATGTTATATTGAGTGGGTCAGGGTTGGATAATTTGTGTGAAATAACCGCTGTAATCAATAACTACAGCCATGGGTTCCAGAAACATAGAGTATTTCTATTGTAAATGTGTTGAAACCCCTTGAGCAAGATTCTGATTCTACAATACATATTGCACAAAGGCATATGCATTAAAGTTGCAAATAGTAGATATTATGACTAACAATTGCTCAAAGTTTACACTTACAGAAGTGTAGAATATATTTAAAACAAATATCTATTTTCCCATACTGCTATTGCTAACTGACTATGAATATACTAAGGACCCGGTGATAATTTTAACAATTTATAGACCGCCGAGACCAAATAATGTTTTTAACCAAGAATTTGCTGAGTTGTTTTCTCATTTGATGTCAAAATATTACAAAATTCTTATTTTAGGCGATTTTAACATACATGTCTGCTGCCCCAGCCACACTTTCATTACTGATTTTATGGATATTCTTGACTCTTTTTTAAACTTTTTTGCAAAAAAAGCTGAGAACATAAGACAGGAAATTACACCCCCTGACAAGCTATACATGCTAGTAGGGTCTTTGACAGTTATTTTAGCAATTTTGAAACGGTCACCATCATTTTTACATGAAACTCTATCCCACATGAAATAAACCATGTGCAGCCTGGATATTATCCCTACCACATTTCTTAAAGAGGTAATTGACACAATTGGACCCAGGTTATTCTCTACTATAAATTGCTCCCTGGAAAAAGACATTTTTCCTGCTGCATTTAAACATGCTGTGGTCCGTCCTCTTTTAAAGAAACCAAACCTTGATCCCTCTGTTCTTAACAATTTTAGGCCCATTTCTAAACTTCCATTTCTTTTGGCTTTTATGTGTTGTAATAGTAATACAAGAGCTTTACATAGTACATAAACTGCCCACCTCAAAGTAACCAGTGATATCCTTTTAGCAGCCAATAGGGGGTATAGTGCAATTAAAATTATTTTCAATCTAAGTGCAGCCTGTGACACTGTAGATCAAGCAGTTTTAATTGACCATCTTAACCCCTAGGTTGGCATCAAGGACACTGCACTTGCCTGGTTTTACCTTTTAGAAAGAATCTTCGCAGTCTTCATCGGAAATGACTCGTCCTCTACAGCTCAAATTACTTGTGGTGTACCGCAAGGTTCCATTTTAGGTCCAATGTTATTTACAATCTATGCGCTACCTCGCCAAATGATCCCAGGACACAATGTCTCTTTTCATTGCTACGCAGACGACACACAGATATACCTTCCTCTGAGACCTGGTGACCCAAACAGCCCAGCTGCTGTTGTAGATTGTCTCAATGATATCAACCGTTGGATGGCACAGAATTTTCTTCAACTCAATAATTCAAAAGCAGAAATCAAACTGTTCACCCCACCAAATTCTAACAGTCATATTGAAAGTGGCCTTGGCACACAAATATTAAGTCTGTTGCCAGGAACTTGGGAGTACTGTTTGACTCTGACCTAAACTTTGAACAACAAATTAAAAAAATTGTCCAGTCCTGCTTCCTTCAGACAGCGACCTGGAAAAAGTAATCGACGCCCCAATTTTCTCACGACTTGACTACTGTAACTCCCTCCTTTCTGGCATCAACCAAAAGTTACTCTCTCGCCTCCAACTAGTTCAAACGCAGCAGCTAGGCTTCTTACTGGTTCCAAAAGACGACGTGTCTGATCACTTTTAAAGCACGTCTGGGTCTGACTCCTAGCTACATAACAGATATGTTGACCCCGCACAGTGCGCAGCCTTAGATCCTCAGAGAGGGCCCTTCTGGCGGTTCTAAAGTCTAGACTTAAAACTAAAGGTGACCGTGCCTTTTCTGTCAGGGCCCCTCGACTTTGGAACGACCTGCCTGAGGAGATTCGGCTAGCAGAGTCAGTGACTTCAGTCACTGACTCTCGAAACCCATGTTTTATAGATCTACTTTCATGTGATGTCGCCCCCCTTTCTTTGTCTATTTTATTATAGATTACTTTATATTTATTTATTTATTCATTTATTTATTTATTTGTTTATTTATTCTTATTTTTTTATATGTTTTCCTTTTATTTCTATTTCTTATAATCATATTACATCTACTTTTTGTTGTTATTTTTTGTCTCTTTATCCGCTTTTACAATTTAATGAATACATTTTATTATGGTTTACTAATGTTCCTTTGCCTTTTAATTTCAAGATCTGAACACTGCTTTTATTTCTCCCTCAAAGTACTTTTTAAAGGTGCTATATAAAATATCTATTATTATATTATCATTATTATACTTAACTTTACACTAAAGGACAGTGAATATGCAATCTTAAACATTTCATTTCTTCAATTATCATAATTCAAACATTTTGAAAGGTTCCTTTAATTATACATCTTCTCCAAAGGCAGGAGTTGATACACACTCATGATAATAATGATTAATTTAGGGAATTAAGCAAGTTCACTTATGGTCCAAAAACATCTACGGTGATATGCAAGCAAGCTCCGGTTTGCTGTTTTTGGTGATGAGTGTATATACGTATGTTAATCCTTTAGATCTGTATGTGATGTCAAACTAATTTCAGGTTACAGGCCAGATCGGTCAAAATGTGACATGCAGACCTTGCAAATGCAGGTGCACATGACCAATGCTGCTCTTTCGGGGTAATAAAATTGCAATCAAGCGTATGAATATACAGGGTTTTTTCAACCTGCTCTCAGGGCTCCACAATTCAGTTGAGGTCTCTAAGACATTAGTGCCAATCTGGTCAATTTTGTTCATAAAATGAAACAAAATTTGTCAAATTTGTAATTAATTCAGCTGTGTCTACACTAATCGCACACATATAGATAACTGAATGTGAATTATTAAATTGAAATTCAAAAAAATGATATATATATATATTTATATTAAATATTTTACTATTATATAACTGTACTATATGTATTTTCGAACTGCACACATATACATAATAACTGAATGAGAATATTTTAATTTAAAAAAGATACACTGTTTTAAGACTTACAAATCCTCATCCCGGTTGGACCTCTGTGCGTGCCGAATCCGGTCCGCGGTCCTTATATTTGACAGCACTGCTTCCGAGAGCCGTGAGGCTTGGAGGAGGCACCGGGAGCTTCAGGAGGAGGGAGCAGAGAGAGCCGCTATAAGACCGGCATGAAGCCCGAGGAGCGGCAAACTATTCACACACAGCACCGAGATAGGACGCTGGCAAGATGTTGACTTGAAAACGGAGGGTCGCCCGGTGTCTTTGCAGCTTGTAAGGGGACTTCGGAGCGGCTGGCGTCGGAACACCGAGGCGTCCGCCAGTTTCGTGCGGTCCGACAGCGCCTGGTCTCCTCTCCCGCTGGGATCAGCCTGGTGGCGGAGTGAAGGAGTTCAGCACCTGGCCAGCGGACAGCTCCTCTCCATGCAGCGGGCTGAAGCGGTCCCAAACTCTGCCCAGTCCGCAAAGTGGACTCGACTTGGCTGGAAGAAGTCTGCAAATCCACCGTGGGAGAGATCCTGAGTGACTCTGTGCTCAATATGTACCCGGGGCATTTGCAGGTAAGGCTGAGCTGTTTTAAATGGAATGGAACTTTAAGTGGGTAGATAATGGGGGAATGTATAGGCGATTTATTGCACGGGACGCGTGCGTTATAATGGCAATGATCGAAATCGTTCGTGATTTCGATCATTCTCTTGGGTGTCTTTGGATTTCCGAGGCTAATTGCGATAACAAGCATCTTGGAAATCTGTACATTTCCTTAAATGTGAGACACACATGTAAACGTAAACTGTTGCAAAACACAGTTCGAGGTTTGAGGAACTTGGAATAAAGGCAGCAGGGGTTTAATCAGAAATATGATTGTGCGGACTTCGCTAAGTATACGACTTGCATAACTTTTGTTTTTCAGTCTTGTAACCATTATACCATCTGCACTGAGAAAACAACTTCGTTTCGCCGCACTGAGAAAACAACTTCGTGTCGCAACGAGCGAAACGAACGTTTTGAACGAGCAAGCAACGACCACGAGACAGCCCGTGCAGTCTGACGTCACGCCGTGGAGACTCGTCACACATTGAGGCTGGAGTCGCTCAAACCAAAGATACAGACTGCAGGTTTACTAAAGGTTCAGAAGCTTGCAAACAATTTAAGATACAGTATGCGGATAGTATTTCCTTACCTCCGGGTTAGAGTTCATAGGATTCATTAATAAGAACTGATGCTCTGATAGTGATTCTGACCTACCTCAACTCATATGAAGACAATTCCTGAGTCAGACGTCACGAGCATAAATATTTCATGATAAATAACTAAAGTACTAGTATTCATTGAGAATGCATGAAAAGGCACCTGCAGCTTTTATCTGTGTTGCCCGAGGTGCTTTGCCACGAGTCAGTGAATGCATTGTATCTTGATAGTGGACAACGTTCAGAGTGGATGTAACAACAGGGGTTACAAGCATATTCCCCTCCCAGTCATTCCATTCACTGTTTCATTCCAGGGTGATTCGTCTCATACTTAGTATATTTTTTAATCGCATGTATGCAACTCATAATACCTTACCTAATGTGATATCACGACTGGAAGAATATTTTGTTTTTTATTCACAGAAGTAACTTAAGATTTGTGCTCTTGTGCATTTGTGTATGTGCATGATGTGTTTGTGTTTGAGAAAGTGTGTGTATGGCATTATTTATATGTGTGAACAACACAACTTCCAGGTAGATCTTGGTTAAAGTATTTGTACTAAAACTAAATGATCAGGTTGGTGTTTTTTTTTTTTACCCCAACGGACAAACCCTCATCGTGTCAAATACATTTTTCATCTCAGTAATGTTTGTTTGCTTTACTGATTTAGCCTAAACTTTATGTCACTCGAGAAATGCGGTAAAGCTAATAACAATTTGATCCAATTGATGTAAAGATCATTCAAGAAAACTCTGAAAAAGTTAAGTGTTTTGGCTGAGCCTTCAACTAGAGCTTCGCAAAATATGATGAGGGTGGCACACACCGAAAACAAAGAGAACATTCATAAAGGTGCAGAATTCAAAATGAAGAACCACGGACATGTCATTTTCTTATTCTGCCATTCGTTGCATCAAATGTAGGGTTTTATAGCACAGTCCACAAGAAGCGGTGTTCACTCCCCCCAGCAGCCCTTTTACATGCTGTGACTCCAAAATGACTTTAGGGCCTGTTTGAAGTCTTCATTTCCATCCATTTCATCGAGTGCGCGTAACCTCTAAATGGAGGCCTGGGGCATAAATCATTGTCAGTTGTGAGTCTTGCTTCGCGTTTGCACCACTGCTTGGAATTTCAAATGAAGCTGAGATTCACTTCATGCGACAGCGGAGCGGCGTCAATCATTGATGCTACACATTGTCAGTGGACTTCTTTTAGTTGGAAAAGATAGTCCTGTGAGTCCATCTTGAATGCTGGAAGTCTTGCAGTCAGGACATTTTGTCAGCTTATGATGGCGATGAGAGAGAGAACACAGGAAATGTCTTTGCTTGCAGAAGTTGACATGGCTTCTATTGTTTTCTGCGACTGTCAACGCTTTACAGGATAATTCCATTTTATGTGCAACCCCCTTAGTTATTATCCATGTGATGTGATGTATAGTAATTACCATAAAAAAACACTGTTTGCAAAATTGCTGTTTGCACTTCTGCTGTGGATATTGGTGATTGCTGTCACATTGTCATCACATTTAAGTCTATTTGCTTGGCTGGTGCGGTATTGGGGTCTCACTTAGCAAAATCAGGAATTGACCATCACCCCCCACCCTACACGCACACACACACACACACACACACACACACACACACACACACACACACACACACACACACACACACACACACACACACACACACACACACACACACACACACACACACACTCACACAATCCAGAAGAGTCTGACCACCACCTCACATCAGAGGGAACTTGCTCTGGCCTGCCCTGTGTCCTGGCCTTCCATTTACTTCACACACTAGACAGCAAATCTAGTGTGTCTACTCTTCCAAACAATTCTCCAAAGCTGGAGCAATGACAGAAGGGATGAATGACAGCACTATTTCACTACTACACTACGCTACACACCAATTACATTCACAGTATATTTGACGTATACATGACTAGTATTTGCGTCCGTGTTAGTCCTGCTATTCATTTAGAGAACAGCACTGCATTTACTTAGACAGCTGCATGCTTGAAATACTGGAAACACAAATTACATTGACGACTGCATTTCTTGATCAAACAGTGGCATATGCCATAACTTATTTACAGTGAATCTAATTAGGTGAGAGAATGGTGCGTATCAGTGTGTGTGTGTGTGTGTGTGTGTGTGTGTGTGTGTGTGTGTGTGTGTGTGTGTGCGTGCGTGCGTGCATGCGTACGTGCATGTGTGTGTGTGTGTGTGTGTGTGTGTGTGTGTGTGTGTGTGAATGACATCCAGGCTTAATAAAAGGCTCAAAGGCTTTTTGTTTGTTCTTCTAAACACAATATGATTACATAATTTGATGAGCATATTCCAAGGGCCTTGGGGAAGGTCTAAGCATGCATGTTATCAGTGATAAGATCGACTCACGACCCAAGTAGTTAACACCAGTTCCATGAGGTCCTTGATTTGATCAGCCAATGCTCAGTTACCATTTGCTTCAGGTACTGCTTGTGGGCTGGAGGATGTGGACCGAAAAAAAATTTCCCATGAGAAGCCGGCACCGGAAATCAGCCACTGTTTGGGATGCTAAAAATATTTATTTCACTATCTGATCCTGCATGATTCCAGTGTCTCATATTTTGGATTTCAATGGTGGAAACCCTTATCAATTTCATTTATTTTTGCCACAACGGAGGCTTGTTATCGAGTTTGTCTATCAGAGAGACACACTCTCCTGGGACTCCCCTGTTTCCGGAAGCTTTGTGTCAATAGAATTCCTTGTTTCATCCTACGAGTGCACTTCACTCTCAAAGATTGGGCCAAGCAGTCGACTTCAGAACATTACTAAGAACATGATACTGAGATAATGCCATGTAGCGGAAATGTTAACATACTGTGAGTATATTATAATTCATAATATACTGGTAAATATTTTGTTAGAACCTTTGGAAAATAAAATCAAGCATTAAACAATAAAATGTCATTTTCCTCAAAGAGGATGCAGGTATTGTTCCACAGCTTGTGTTTCAGTTTTCTGTTGATATATTTATTTACCAGAAAAAAGTTGCAGCCATGCCTTAGCGATTAGTGGATCGACTGTCCACTAAAACTGCAAGTTTTGCAAATGAATAATGTGTGATATTTATAATTTTTTCCGCAAAATGACTTTGTAGGACTGTTGACCAAATGTGATGAAACGCTAGGGGAGTGCTACGGCTGACAATGCAGATGTCACGCACCTTCTGGAATGTTGGTGTTCGCCAGAAAATGGGGAACGGCTTGTATATATAATGATTAGAGTGAAATTGAATGCACTTAAAAGGATCAAAGCTGGCCTTTACGTTCTCACTTTTTTACCATAACAATACCCCCTCTTGTTGACACCATTACAACAACATTTGTGTTTCAGCCAGGTAAAGGCAATGTGGTGGTTGATCATTAAAAAAGATGATAATTAGCCAACACAATCAATACTAACTGAAAGTTACAGAACATCAGAATCATGCATATTGGATGGAGTGACTGACTTTGAGTTCCTTCTTCAGATTTTGTCATTTGTTTTTGTGTGTGTGTGTGTGTGTGTGTGTGTGTGTGTGTGTGTGTGTGTGTGTGTGTGTATTGTTATATCAATAAACCTGCACTAGCTGCTCATGAAGCAGTAACCATTTACGGTGGTTGACCTTAGATTGAAGACTAGAGCTCAATGTGTTTGGTTTTGCATGGCGGGCTTTCATTTAGACCTCTCCCACGGTCAAAGTGGCCAACGTGGAAGCATGACAAAGTGTGGAGTCCTGAAGGCTCTCCCCAGACAGTCGTCTTTGAAGCCTTCCCTGTTTAACGAAGCACGGTCTTGATTAAAAACGATTTAATTGGCCTGCCTATTTCTGGAGCCAGGATAATGAGTGGAAATCAGCCGGAATCCAGCTGAAGTAGGAGCGTCACAGACAACCCTGCTATCCTTGTTGGTACCGATGGGATGGATCTGTGTTGCAAACAGACTCCTTTTCATCTAAAGCCTTGTCCAAATCTAAACAACCAAGTCACTGTCCTTATTATGTGGAACATTGCATTATGGCTTTGTAGCTGATCATTTGGCTGATTCACTTATTAAACTACAAGAAACAGTAAGAGCCGACAAGGAATTGGTTGGGGGCTGATTGCATTTTCCAGCCTGTGGTGTTTTGAGAGTGTGGGAAGTGTGTTTTATTACCTCTAGATAAGGAAAATAATGCACTGCAGGGGGACACAGAGCCTGATGCGGAGCTGGGAAAGCTGGCAAAGCTGTGGTTCACATGAGTAGCAGTTGTCCCACAGGGGCAAACTGATTGGAGAGCCGGGGATTCTTGTTCATTCAGTTATTTATTTGTTATCGCTGATCCCATTCTCTGTGCCTTAAAAAAATATGTTTGTGAACTTTGGTGGCTGGCAGACATGGGGGTGAATGATGTGAACGAGACTGATGAGGGGTTGGGGGTTGGGGGAAGGAAGGCAGTCAAATATACAACTATGTTGACGCGAGATCAAATCCATAGAAGTGTTTGACTTAGTAATCTCGGCTTTATTACATATTGTTGGCATGATTTAGTCGGTGTGAGAGGGCTAGGGCCTCCTGGATTGACTGCCGGCAAAATACTTAATCTCCAGTTGCTATTTACCGAGTTTTTGCAGTAAATGCAGTAAATTATATACACGTTCCTGTTGGCTGCTTTTCTTGTTTGTACAGTATATGTGTGTTCGAGATCTCGAGAGAGAGAGAGAGCGAGAGAGAGATAAAGAGAGAAAGAGGAAGAGAATGTGTATTGGTGTGTGTGTGTGTGTGTGTGTGTTTGTGTGTGTGTGTGTGTGTGTGTGTGTGTGTGTGTGTGTGTGTGTGTGTGTGTGTGTGTGTGTGTGTGTGTGGTTGTGTTTGCGTTTGCAGGTGGGCCTGCTGCCTTGCAGCACATGAAGGTACACCGCTTTCTTTGCTGTATGTGTTTGAAGTGACACTGTGATTAAAATTAAAAAACACCAGGTATCTGCCTCTGAAAAAGGGCACTGGTCCATGTCAACGGAGGCTGGCGGCCACGAGCCAGGTGCTGGGATGGACGGGAATCCTCCCAGTATTGAATACTGCCCTCGCTGCAAGATGTAATCCTTGGCTCACACTATGCATAGAAACGGTCATGTTTTTGTGCATAGTGAAATCACACCTTGAGAGTGATTATCTCAAAAATGATACCAAAAATGTATAATTACCCAATGTGAAAGGGACAACCTCTTAATACGCTTGATGGAGCCACTCTAATCTGTTATTGAGTGAAAAACACATTGAGTCAGATAATTGATATGCTTTACTCCCATTTTTCAATTCTACTGACAAGTAAACAAATGCACAGAATTCGAAATGTCCAATGATTCCAGGGCATAACATTGCCTTGCAAGTACAACAAAATAATTGATTTGTGAGATTGTGGTTTGCATGATGAGTGGACTGTCTCAAAAGTATCTCTCAATCAGGTTTGTACGCGTCACATTTATAATCATCTTTCAGGCTATAATTCTGTTGCAGTTGTTTGCTGCTTTGTCGTTTTTATATTGCTGTGTTTCATGCCCTGACAGAAATAAATTGGTGATGGTGTAAGCAGTGTTATTTATTTTGAAAGAATAATTTATTGATGAATGCGCTGCAATGTTTCTTTGTAAAATCAATCTTACTTCCGGGAACAGAACTCCAGTTTTAAAGTAATAGAAAAAGAAATCAGTTGAAAACATGACAAGTGAGGGAGGGATAATACTCAGATTTGCAGAATAGTCACCCCCCCAGTGCGCTTTCATAGGTCTGTCGAGTTGTAAGTCAACCTGGGAGGAAAGTGCAACTTATAAAAGGTCGTGACTACGCAAGAACGTCCCTGTCTGACGATACATTTTTTAAACAAAGAAGCAGTGGCTCCAAAGTCGAAACGTGATGAATTATTAACTTTTGTGCTACTGTTTAATTGAACCCTGCCTCTAATAGCTCCATATTGCAATGACCCTCTGTTTGTTCGCCTAGCAGAATGAAAAGGTTTCTTAAACTTCAATTGGATAATTTTTCACCACTAGAGAGCACACATTATCTGATAAAAACTAACAAACGGGAAAGCTAAATCAGAAACGGACATCCGTTGTCCTTTGCTTAACTGGGGAGATTTCCATCGAAAGGCAGAAAAAAGAGACTAGACTAGAATAAGAGCTAGATATTAAGTGGAGGCAGCTCGGGCAAAAAACATCATTATGCACCAACACATAATTGCTACTACCTATAAAGACAAAGTAAGTGTGACCATTGAGTAGACTTCAGCCTGGATTAAAGTCAAACCCTTTTCTGGGAATGAGATCCAAAATACTACGCCACCAGGGATGAAACCAAACCACAATAAACTCCAGAGACACACACACAAACACACTCAAATATGCACACACCACATGTCAGCACATTGCTGCGGGCTATATTGAACCAGGTGCCTCGGCGTTGTAGTGTATGAAGTCAGTATCAATGGAAACACCAAAACTAACAGTTCCAGCTCACAACTCCGTAACTCCTTTGGGTTCCTGAGCTGAATAATGTATGTAAGCATGGTTTCCCCCGATGTCCGGTCCCACTCGGCACTGTATAAAGACACATTATCTTCGCACAAAACTAGGGCAGACCCTGGCTTTTTTCTGTGGGGAACAACCGGCTCAGTAGAAGAACGGTAACCCGTCCATCTCTTTTGCCAAACCATTCATAACAGCTACCCAGGCTGCCCGGATCCCCAGTCCCCTTCTTTAGTCCTGTAGTCTATTCGGTCAAGCAGAATCTTGTGTCTTACTGTTTGACTGATTGTAGTCATTTTAAATAGCACGTAGTAATGTTATTATGCGTAATTGTGCATTATGTGTAATAGTATTCCATTTAGTAGTGCATGTTGCAAGAATAAGGTAATCTTCAGCCACATTTGCATTGCCATTAAAGAAATGAATAATTAAAATACAACATTATTATTTAAATATTGATATTCAGCCACAGAAACACCACAGCCACAGAAGCACAGGAACAGATAGATAGTGTACCATACTATGTATACAGTATATGTACTTTGTATGGCAATTCAAGATGTTTATTCGTCACATACATATACATTCATACATATACTGTATGCAGTGAAATGTCTTTGCAACGCACCCGGAGATCATGCACAATAGTTTTTAACTTGGTTCCTAAATTCCCCCAGTGGATGAATATGGTGTTGTCATATCTTATAGTTTGTTATTTTATAACCAAAGGGAAAAAACTCCTTGGAAAATGATCCACATAACTCACTGGTCACAACATAATGTCATTTCAACCCTCCTGGCTGTAATAAAGTAATGATGTGGCAACATGTCATTATGTGTCACAGCTTTGTACTTAGTAGCACGCAGCAAGCAGTTTGTTGTCAGGGAGAAAAAGGCGTTAAAAAAAGTCTAAATTATAATATTATAATTTTATATAAGACACAGGCTAATTTCCCCCCATATTAATTTCAAGGACTTGTTTGCAACAAAAACCAACAATTTGTCTCTGGAAAGCCCTCTTATGCAAGGCTGTGGCAGAAATAGGATTCTTTGATGTCACAAATTAATGCTGAATGGCCGCAAAGGATGTGCGGATAATAATATGATACAACAATTAAAATTTAAAGATGTGGGTTGCTGTCTTTAGACACCACCAAAAGTGTGCTTGCTTTTTGTGTATTTTGAAAGTGCCTCAACTTCAGGAAATGAGGATTCTGAGAATGAAAATTCTACCAGGAACCATTTTGAATAGAGTGGAGAAAAAGCAGAAGAGGAAGGAGTGCGAGGAACCAGCGGTAGTGCTAGCCACTGCACACACCATATAGAAATACCCATAAGACACCTTGTTAGTGATATCCTTAGTGGCACGGAGAACACAGAGGGGGTCTGGCTATACAGATGGGCTGTGTGCAGAGTTCCAGCCGAGAGGTCCAGAACCAGGAGGCTCGAGCTGGAACACCAGGAGCGCTCCCTCCGGCTCTGCGGGAAGGATCCTCACCTTACAGCATCTTTTCACAAGAGCCTAAAACTTTAGCACGCTACTGTACATGTCTGTGCATATACATCCAACATCGCTGTATCCTTCCACTTGCACACGGATCCATGCCTAAGTGTTGGTCTGCATGTATATGTATGTGTCTGTTTATATGCATCTATAGGTCATGGAGCTTGGGCATAGATGTGTGGTTTGCATTCCTGATGTCCTCTGTGCACGGTTTTGCCAGAGTACAGGTCCTGGGGCCCTGCCCTCGCTGCCCACCCTGGAACCTCTACAAATACGTACCACGAATTAAAAATGCTGCTGAGAGAACTGAGGTTGAAAGATTTGGGAAAGATGAGAATTAAAACAACTGAAAGATTGGATGAAGCCTATATGGCATTTTTTCCAGATTGGAAAGATACATTGGAAAAATACAACACACAATCATCCAAGTAGACCAGGCAGTCATATGCCATGGAGTCATTTAAAACACTTGTATTCACGCTGCCATTAGTTGCCGTTGTTACCCACTTGCTTGTAGACATGACCAGAATTTCCCCAAAGCCATTACCAAACAACATAAAGCTCTTTAAGATATTAAAAAATATTTATATATGTATATTATCACAATATTATTTCTAGAACACTCATATGAACTCACATTGTTTTGGGAATCTTCAAATTCACGCTACTCTCACCACCATCATTGACAGACGCTTCAAACCAATGGGTGTGAATTTGTGTCTGTGCTTGCATTCATGGACTTTCTGCCAAGGGGAATATCTTGTTCCGCTTTTATGGATGCCAGTGTGTTTTTCTATTTTGGGCTGTTAAAGTCCATTTACAATATTTGTGCATTCAGGAGTCCACGTGTGTATGTGTTTG
Organism: Zeus faber; assembly: GCF_960531495.2. Classification (NCBI taxonomy): domain Eukaryota; kingdom Metazoa; phylum Chordata; class Actinopteri; order Zeiformes; family Zeidae; genus Zeus; species Zeus faber. The sequence continues at coordinate 47,710,661 of NC_137193.1, forward strand.
TTTGTGTGTGTGTGTGTGTGTGTGTGTGTGTGTGTGTGTGTGTGTGTGTGTGTGTGTGTGTGTGTGCGTGTGTGTGTGTGTGCGTGTGTGTGTGTGTGTGTGTGTGTGTGTGTGTGTGTGTGTGTGTGTGTGTGCGCCTGATATTGATGCATAGTGATGGCTGGCCTGATAATGTCGTATTTACTATTTTGTTTTCAATATACTTTGCATGGTAACTAACACAATATAATCACGACTAACAGTTTACCACCCACTCCACCCATTCCCAGACAAAACATTGTACACCATCATGTTTGAAGCTTTTAAAAATCCGGTCATACAAATTCTGTCACATCTTTCGCCTTAGAAGCACAAGTGTGGAGCTTTTCAGGAAAATACATGGTGTGTGATGGAAAGTGGTATTGTAGCTGCAGTAAAAATAAATGTTGGATAGATCAGAAAAATTAGGCTTCACATTGTTGGCTTTACTTTTATCTTAACCTACTTTGCCAGGAGGTTATTGTTAGCGTGCAAACATACACAGAAAGCTTCCAGCCAATTTGACGCTTCATTAATTTATTTGTTCTATTTAACTCTGTTGCACTGATCTGATGCGGGTGGGAAAGAAAACTCAATTTTGCTGCACTGGAGTCCGGCTGGCATTAGCTTTGAGTCTAAAATGCTTCCACATCTTGTACACTTACGTCTGTATTCCAGGACATAACATGAACAACCTTAATAATAATAATAATAATGTGTGTAACGTTATGTTATTGTGAAAGAGTTTGAGTGAACTGTTAATTAAACTCTTGTGTTGAGCAATTGTCAATAATGTCAGGGTGTAACATACATGTTTTTCTGCTGGTGTAGAATGGTTGGTGGTTGGATTACCTCAAGACGACCTTAATCGCACAATAGCAGAGAGCTATTAGCCTGGGAACCAGACAGATCGGCAGCTCATGTTTCATTTGCTCTGCAGAGTACGTATGGCCAACCTCCCATTCAAACAGATTTGCCAAACACAGCCCTTCATCTAATATGGGGCAGGTTTGATATGATGACGATGCGGAGGAGAGCCGTTGCTGCACCTGACCAAGATGGCTGCCGCTGATGTGGAACAGTCTGTTGAATCTGCTATCACAACATTATTTAACCAACCGGATGGTATATTTGCTCTAAAAGAAGAACAAACGACTTCTCTTAAAGCTTTTGTTGATAAGAAAGATGTGTTTGCCGTACTTCCGACAGGATTTGGTAAAACTGTTTCGTTGCTCTGATTGGTTGTAGGTCTATCTAATTGCGTCCAGAGACATTTTGGTCTGCACCCGTTGCCCCGTTACGCCCCTTGGAAATGGAAAATGAACATTGAGGTTCCAGACTAATTTGCATTTTGTGAATTGGTCTGGCGATGCCAGAACTAAAGCACAGATTTACAGATTCTTCCCAAGAAGCACGAACGTTTTTTGGTTGAGACCACTATTTAAAAAATGGAGCTAGTGTCTCGGTTGTATAACTGCTCAAAGTTGCAGATGTCTAGATAGTTGTTTTATAGTGTAGGACAGGAGGCAGATGTCAGATATACATCTTACCGATTTAGATTTGAATGTAGCCAATAGTGGGTCTATTTGTGTATTTGTGTGTGTGTCTGTTTAATTCTCTTTCATTTTTGACTTGCTACTGTATATACTCCCACTTCCACCTTCTGCAGATGCAGTCTAATCCAATTTGACATTTTTTGACATTTCTTTGCTGCTTCATTCTCTAGTATTGTTGCAGTAAAATGCAGTTTGTATTTATTGTGTGTGTGTGTGTGTGTGTGTGTGTGTGTGTGTGTGTGTGTGTGTGTGTGTGTGTGTGTGTGTGTGTGTGTGTGTGTGTGTGTGTGTGTGTGTATGTGTGTGTGTGTGTGTGTGTGTGTGTGTGCATGCACTGCTTGTACGCATGTGTTCCCGTGCAATGAGGTTGAACTTCCATCTAATATGTATTCTTCCTTATTAGTAGTAGTCTTAATCCTCCCAAATGTATTTTTGATTATCCGAACAAACAAATCCATGTCAAACGGAGAAGGGATCAACTCTCATCAACTTGTGATCCCTTTCATTTTTGCAGGTTTTGAGGATTGGTCGAGGAGATTGATTTTCACACTTTTACGCCTCAGAAGGTGCTCGAAATGTGTGCGGCGTCAGGCGCTGTTGTGACTCAGCAGAAAAGTCGGGGTGCTTTTTCTGAAGCGCTGCCTCGGCTCGGAGGAGTCGCGTGGACACAAAGTAGGAGCACGAACAAAGCAGCGAAGACAAAAAGAACGGAATGGTCACAGGGCGATCCCGTCACAACTGTGAACCCCCTGTGTACGCCGGGTTGTATTCACATCGCACTGCGGAGGATTTAGGGCGACAACGAGGGGTGCTTGGAGCGCAGTGTGTGAGGCCGGTGCTCTGTGGACGTCCGTGCTCGTTTGACCGGCCTTCCTGGCACTTGTGGCCCATTTCGGTCGTTGGCTCTTTATCACACTTTTACCGCGTCATTCCTCCATCCTCCATTAATTTCACAACTTGTTGTGAGACAATGCATAACATGTAGTACATTAAGCATTGCAAGCATAAGGCATTCTCATATAGAAAACTCTTAGCATTGGTAATTATAGATAGTAATCCTTGGTATTCGGGATATATTTTTTTGCTATTAATTGACAGTAGAGTAATCTAAAGGATTATCCGACCGGATTCATTTAAAGTTCCTTCGGTCCAGACCAGGCTGAAGACGAGCTGTCCTGCTGTAACTGGCAGAGGATGAGGGAGCTCTTCAGATAGGGGTTGCATGTCTGTATAGCGCTCACGGAACACCAGCATCCGCCAGTGACGTCATTTCCCAGGACTGAGTTTCTGGCCAGGACTGGCCAGTCGAACTAAAAGCTCAGCCAAAAGATTTTAGCTTATTGAGGCGTTGGAGCAAAGCACTCAAGAAATTCAAAATGATGGTCTTAAATTGACCGTACAGTCACTTCAAAGTGCTATTTAACCTTTAAGACACTTTCCCCTCGAAAATCTTTTTTTTAGGTTTTGCTTGATTTCATATATTTAGACGCTCCAGCGGTTATATCGCCGTCTTCATGAAATTACCTTTGCATGCCATCAGCGGCATGTGAAACGGCGAGCTTTCATTTCGCAACCCCCAAGCACCAAAGACAAGATCAGCTGATTTCACTAATTACTTCTGTACTCCCTTGTCGAACGTGCGTCTCTCAATAGAATCATCCGGTGTATCGTACAGTGACGGGTTGGAGTAAAAATAGCTTCACGCGGCCGGTCCTGTATCTCAACACATAAAGAAATAACGTTTTCGCCCTCGGGAAATATTGTTCAGTAGCACAACATTCTCTGCCTGCTCCTCTCCTTTGCCGTATGCCGTCTCAACAATACCAACCCGTCAATTAAAATCCAGCCCCACCCTAACACACTCGTACCACCCACAGCAAAGGTCAGCCACAACCCCAGTCATGGTGCAGGAGGAGGCCTCACAGAGCAAAGTGAGAGACGCAAAAAAAATTAAAAAAAGGAAAAATAGTAACGCAATAATTAGTTATTGATCACCATAAATCCACCTGAAACAGAGACAGACAAATGCTAATGCTTTGAAGAGTGAAACGATGCAGTGATGGACACTCGTCACCGCCATCCAAAAGTGTGTGTGTGCATGTGTTGTCGTGTGGTGTGTTGTGTGATAATTAAAGATTCGTTCTTCTCAATATATTTGTGTAAAAAAACAACAACAACCAAAAAAACCCCCTTAAGAATGAGATGACAGCCCTTGAAAACCTGCTCAGCGTCTGAACGCCTCAAGTCATTTGCAAATCAAGCTCCTCAAAGACTCGCCTGCTGGAGTGGAAGGTGGAAACCTCTTGAGGGCATGTGTGGCTAACAAACAAAGGCATACGGCGTGATTATGTGCGCCTCGCAGATCCTTGTGTAATCAGTGCCTCTGCTCCCATCTAATCTCATTTGAAGAGCCCCCCAAGTCTAGACGACCAGTAAAGAAATTGCCCTTTCATGATGAACCCCTCAGCGTGGCCAGGTTGGTGATTTGTGCTGGCAGCCTGGCATTTTGGAGCGGGAAAGGGAAATCACGAAGACCCCAGCCCAGCCCTTGATCAAAAACAACTACTTGAATGGCTAACATAAGAACGTCTTAAATCACGCTCTCCACTCCTTGGACTGATTTCTAGGTCGTGGATTTCCTAATCTGGTATTATAAACAGCCTATCGCCGATGTATTAAAGTGCAAGGGAGGTTTCAGTGGGACTGATGGTTGTGTCTTACTGTGGAAGGATGGAAGGCACAATTGATGAAGTTAAAAATAAAAAGGGAAAAGAGCCGCTTTGTTCATTAGTGTTCAAAATTGATTTTTCAAGCAGCCCTGCACCTTGAAGGCTATTGGGATAGCTGAGACCTGCCGACCGAGCGCCGGGCAGGAGGCCAGCTTCTGTTCTAAAAACCGCTGTGGCTGCAACTCAGAAGGAAATGCCTCGGAATCCCGACGGTCTGTCCTCAAAAACAATAAATACCTGAGGTGACATGAAGTGATGCCTCCCCAATGTAATCCTACCGTGATGTACTGTATAGCCAATGCAAATGAGTGTTCAAGCAACCCCCTAAATTGGTGAAAGGGTGTCATTTATTTATCTTTGTAACTGACAAGCCATTAGCTATAGTGTACCTTGAGCAAAGCACTGATTTAGAAAGGATTCCGAACCTGGTTTTTCAGAGGCCCAGTGATGCAGCAGGCCAAAGTAATGCTTTGTCAAGAAGCCTCTAGATTAGAATGTATAAGCACGTTCCAGTATAATCAGGCATGAAACAGCTCCCACGGAATTGGGATTGTAACTGTGCATGCCAGAGGGTGAGATTTTAATAGATTAGCCTAATCACATGTCAGACAATGCTAATGGACCTGCCTAACTGCCTAATTTAGTGTTAGACAATGAATAAAACTAGCATTATCTTTCGTCGTTGCGATTGGTTGCAATTTCTTTTTTGCAATGTTTTTTTGGGGGGTTTTTTTGCTACCGGTTTTTAAAACATCTTGAGAGAAAACAAAAAACTTGTGTGTGGTAAAAGTGAATGTCACTCATTAGAATACCATTTGAGTAAAAGTTGTAAAGTAGCTGATATTAAAGGGACTTAAGTATTAAAAGCAAATGCTGCGGAGAAAAAAAAAGCCAGACCTCTGTTTTTTGCTCAGATTCTTTTCTTGTTGCCAATATTTCCGTATTTTTGGGTGAGTATAAGAGGCACTTCATTGGGTAAGATGCATCTTTCACTCCGAAATAAGAACACATTTGCTGTAAACATGGCCACGGGTGTTGGTCTCCATCAGTCGTAGCAGGTGCAGGTGCAGGTGCAGGTGGGGCAGCATCACCGCTGGAGGAGGCCGTCGCTGTGGGCGTGGCTCTCCAACACACTGCTCTCATCGTGTCTCTCTGGGACACGCCTGTGCTTGTGCCTGTGCTTGTTCGCTAGCGATGCTGCAAAAATGAAAGTTAACACGGGCCGGGTTGCCAGGTCTCCGTGACAAATCCAGCCATCTCCCAATCAACAGAAATATAATAATTCAAGTAAAGTACAGATACAGTAACAAAGTATTTTTACTTCCCTGCTTTACACCCTGCATGAAACCAACAAGCAAAATAGGTGCAAAGAAAGAAAAACGGTGGCTCTAAAGTGTGTTCGGTATCTCACCTCGCGCAGCTGCTCTGCATGAATAGCTGAGGTCTGCCCTAATCTGTCACTGAGACGCGAGGCCGGGGCTTAGTGCAAGGGGCCATATCAGGACATCAGTCTTCCTCTGATAAAGGGCCGGGAGAAATCCAGCTTGGCCTGAGTGGGATCTTTCGCAACGATGGAAGTTGGGACCTGCGTTCCCACGGCTTATTAATGGCAAAGAATTTCTTAGCGAAATCCTTTATCAGAAGGTTATTATGCTGTCAAATGTCAAATTTGATTAGCTGCGTGACTAATAACATAATATCCCTGAAGCTTAAAAAAATATATCAAAACAAGCGTTACTGTATAGCAGTGTGTATGCCATCGGCAACAGTTGCTGATCTTAGAACAGCAGAGAAGACCGTCACGGCCCTGTGCCACCAACCCGAACAGGCTGTTCGCTGGAGACGGCTCAGACCATTCCTGTATTCCCGTCTCTTTGCCAAGGAGGCCATTTGTCTTCTGAAGGAGTTCTGAAGGTTGTGATTGCGGTGGAAATGTAATGAGCTGCGTGCCGGCGCCATTTAGATATATTTTTCCTCTTTCTACATCTCTCTCGCTCCCAATGGTGTCATGCACTCATACATAGACATCCATTCACACTCAAAAGAAAGCCATTCTGCGCCTCTGCAAAACATTCTCACAATGGGGAAATGTTTTCCACGTCTGTAGAGTTTTGAAGGTGAAATCCCTCACAATCAGGATGACGGCCAGCAGGATTGAGATGGACTGAGAAATAAGACAGCAAACGGGGATTCTTTATTTCAGCTCTATATTTAACTCAGAATGCCAAAACATACAAACAGGTTCACAGATTCGGACCAGCATCAGCGCTATACAAACTTGAGCCCCTCTCTCTCACTTCCCACACTGCTTTTCCCACCTGCCGTATCTAGCACAGGATACGACACCATAAGTGGGGCACCTAGACAACATTTACATCTACACAATTTGATTAACTGTTAGATCAATACAGGTCAAACAAAACACATGATAAACCATCAAAGAAATTCCAAACAAAGGCCAAATCCAACACACACCCCTCCACCAACACCCCTCTTTTTCTTCCCAACTTGGTCCAGCCAACACGCCCCCGGAAGTAACCTCTACGAGGGAGTGATTAGAAGGGGTTCCAAAATAAAAGCAAAACATAACAAAATAAACTTCCTTAACTTCCTATATTGATTATAGTCAATATTGCGTATTGTCACCTTAGTGAGGGGGCGGGGGGGGGGGGGGGGGTGACCTCCAGCTCCCTCACCATGTCCGACAGGAATTGAAACCTTCCTCTGCTCTGTGCGTTTTGCGCTCGTGACGCAATAGCATTGATTATCACTCAAGTACAGTGGGCAGGTTGAGGGTAGGTTATTTTTCATTAATTGTTTCCAATAAAATGACTTTGCATACCTATTATGAACAGTGCCTGTCCAAGACACACACAAAAAAAACAGCGCAGTAGAAATGACACCTCTTATCCACCTCTTCAGCTCAAAAACACCTAAAAGTGTCCCATTTTTGTGCAGAAGCGCACGGAAAGACTCTGCAGTCATCCGCCTCACTTAGTTGAACAAGCACTGTCTGGATTAGCCAAATGCTTTTAAAACATCAGCAACTGCGAAAGTCTCCCTAAGTGCACGGTCTTCAAATGGTCTCTTTGGATGTCCCTTTCGAATGTGTAACTTTTAAAGCTTCAATTGTTATAGCTTGTCTAACTTCCATACGCCCGGCCATTATTCAAAGAGCTTTGTTAAGAAGACAGTAGCGGTATTAAAAATAAAACTGTACCAAAGTCTAAAACAGTCTGGATTGATCCTGTCAAATTTCAAACTTGTATTTTTTTCCTCCACTCCAATACAAGGTAAATAGTGCATAAAGCAAAAAAAACAAGTCGCCTTATTTTTTTTACTGTACACTACAAGCGATTATGATCTTGGAGCATGAAATACAGCTTAAAACAGACCTCTTACCTCACAGAAGTTCAATAACAGGCAACCCATCAATTCAATAGAGGATTTGTTTATTTAGAAATAAAGCACATGTGTGCTTTATTTCGTGTGTGTTTGAGAGGGAAATAATTAAGAAAGCAGAGAGAAGGCAAATTTTAGCATCTAAAGCCGCCAAAATCTAAGCGCAACTAAGATCCGACCAAACTTGCTGTAAATTTGCAGGAAAATGACATAACTCCCCCTCCAATAAAAGTATGTAACATTAAATCATCTGACCAACTCAGAGTTTTTATTTTATTGTACAATCAATCTACCTACTTAAACCCATATTTTGAAAGGATTTTCAGATCCTCAACCTTTCCAAAATAAAGGACCAATGACTGATCTTGATGCAATACCCGTGAGTTCTTTTCAAGCAGGTCCATGTTCATGTATTTTCTATCCATCCGTTATCGCGCTGGAGTACCGTCCTAAACAGTAATTTATTATGAGTGGCGTATCTTGTTAGTGCAGCGGGAACCTCTATTCACTACCGAGGCAGGTGGGAGACAAATGATCCTGTACAAGTCCAGAATGGGGGAAAGGGAATGGGAGCAGCGTGAACGGTACGAAGACACAGCATACTGTGTCAGGCCCTTCAGAGAAGGAGCGTGATACTCCACTGAGTCGGATGCAACGGGGTTCGCCTTGTTGGGGAAATAATGGCCGGTAGTGTGGTGCCTCAGTCCGTCAGGGGACCGAGGCTCTCTAGCCTTAAGCAGGTTGGGCAGCCGCCATATTGCTGATGCCAGCACTTAAAGCCAACTCCGTCACTCCATCGCTCCTCTGTCCCCGCTGCTGCTGCTGTTTCCACACAGTAATTGGCCAAAGTCATTCAAGGTACCAAGGTCCCTGTGGGCCTCTGTCTGGGCAACATGATTACTGATTGTGTGCGTGTGTGTGTCTGTGAGAGAGAGAGAGAGAGAGAGAGAGAGAGAGAGAGAGAGTACATGTGTGTGTACTGTACACCACATCTTAAAGGGTTGAGGCTGAATAAAAGGCACTGAAGTCAACACTTAAAATGTCAGAAGGAGTATGTGCAGTTGATTACAGCAAGGAGATTATAACTTAAATAAGCTGCTTCTTCCCTATGTTTAGAATTTTTTTCTTTTGCTGAAGAGGCCCAATTATAAATAACCAACATTAATTTGAACAAAGGAAGGATTCCTCTGCTCAGTATGGATAATTTAGCTGTGAAAGTGCGACAGCAATATCCAGGCGGATATACAGTATTCATCAATTTAAAGCCTTATAAAAATAAAAAATAAAAAATAATAAAAAGGCTTTACTTGTATGACCTACAGGGATTTGTTCCCCACTGGTAAAGGTACACATTCTCTTCCTCATTCCCGTATCTCTCTCTCTGTCTATAAATAGATCTTGGTATATTTCAGCTACAGCAGATGCATGGAATTTGAAACAGACATAACAGTGGAGCATGGATTGGGATTCAATTTTGAAGTGGCTTCAAAATGAACAAACACAGCAGCGTTCTGGGTGAAGTCCAAGTCCGACACTTTGTCCTCACATTTTTTGGGGGGGTTTTCCACTCATATTTGGATGTGACTGCCAGAGACAGGGTATATTAGAGAACCACTTTGTCATGGGATTACTGACAACCAGCGCAGCATCCCTTCCCTCGAGGTCAGCTGATAATTAGATCAAAACACATCTAAATGGACAAAGTTAATAATTCGTGGAGAGACTCGCCCGCAGTCAATTTTCGGTCAAATACCTGAAGAAACAAATGAAAGCTCATTGGCAGATGGGCGCGGATAGATCGAGGACACTTAAATTCAACGTCCCGCAGACTGTCCACAAAAGTGCAGAGATAAGCTCTTCCTAGGAGAGAAAAAGCAACGGCCGCCCGGATCTAGGACACTAGGAGGCTGGGAGAGCAGGAAGGAGTCTCCAGTGAGAACATAATGCCATTTCCAAGGCAGGGGCTAGTAATCAGGTTACTGTAGCCTCTTACTCAGCGCACAGAGGGGATCCTCCTCCCTTCCCCACCATCCCTCATCATTAGCAACTGCAGGCTAAGCAGAATGTGGGAACACAGCCGGAAGTAATGAGCTTGTCTGGCTCTTTAAAACCGGCCCGGTGTCCTCCTTTCTTGCTGAAGGCTCTGTAATGGGCAGGTGATGGGGGTGAAAGGAGAGATTGGCTGCAGGTAGTGGGAGCGGGTACGGAACAGGAGGATATGAAGAGTGATCAAAGGGCTGGGAGGAGGAGGAAGAGGGAGAGTTCAGGCGGAGGTTTGTGTTGTGTCATCCATTACCCCACAGCATCACCGCCTCACTTCATTCTTCACCCAGGGTTTCCTCTTGTAGCGATTTCAGTCTTCTTCTTCTTTCCCTCGCCCGTTCCTCTTTTCTCTCTCTCCCTCCCTAAGTTGTTAAGGGAAAGGGTCGACAGACAAATGATATTAAGCTGCGATCTACGCACTGGAGTCGACTAAACAGCGTTTTTGATCAGCCTAGCGTCCTTGACATTTACTGTATATCAGAATAAAATGCTGATATATGGGAGACCGGCTGTTTTGTTTTTTTACGACGAAGTTTGGGAGCTTTGAAAATCAAATACTATGTGGCCTGTGCTGTGCTTCCGAAGCCTGTAATCAATGGCAAGGTCGGTGCTGCCAGGACGACTCCCCGCTAGGAAGCTGACTATATGCACCTCCTAGGAAACTAATAGGACTCATTCTCTCCCACAAGACACTGTGCACTGTCTGCCCAGACTGTTTGTCCCTACGCCTGCAGGTTTGGTGTCAGTGGAGAACTTATGACTCCATCAAACAAGTTCAGTGTTGTTTTGGCCGAGCAGGGGCTCTGGGGCATTAGAGGGTAAAATATCAACTACTTGGTTCAGATCATGGAAAGGATGGCCTTTAAATTACCAGTCATTGTTATCAAATGTCCCTGCAGGGGTAAACATCTACCTGATTCATTCCGATGAGGTTCTTTCCTTGCTTTTAGCTCCAGTAAATGGGATTAAGTGTATGTGGTCATTTTTACAGAATAGATACGTTTTCTACCATTTACTTCCCTGTCTCTGAAATGATGAGGTAGCATGCTCAGCACTGCCCGCCAGTTAAGAAAGTGTTGTTTTCCATCATGACACCCAATCCAGCTGTCTTAGTTGACTTCCTAATCATGTTGTCATGTGCAATAGCTACAGACAAGCGTTACACACATAAACGTGAATGTGCCAGTGTATTATCTGGGGGCACATGGTGAAGCCCTCAAACTCATCAAACGTGTAGGTTCCAAACTCGTTCTTCCTCCACTCTCACAACAAGTCATTTAAAGACTCAGGAACAAAATCTTTTTTTTTTTTGTTGTGCTTTAGGTGATTGGAAGTCTTGCCTTGGCTTCCACTCACTCCGCTTCCACAGCTTATTATAGCGGCGCCACAGTGACTGATAATGGAAGCATCTCCAGAAAAAAATATATAACATCACTGGAGAAGAGGCCAATCTGATAGCAAATATCACTTTAAAAAGATATTAAATGTGCAGTGTGTAAAATTTAGGGGACAGACTTGCAGAAATGTAATATATTTTTCACAAGTATGTTTTAAGTAGTGTATAATCCCAAGGAAATAAGAATCGCTGTGTTTCCGTTACCTTAGAATGAGCCATTTTTATCTACATAGGGAGCGGGTACGCTTCACGGAGGCCGCCATGTTGCACCGTCATGTTTCTAGAGTAGGCTAGAATGGACAAACCAAACACTGGCTCTTACTCTAACCCCCGTGACGTTACCGCATGGTCGATCGGGTCTGTGACTCTGCAAACAGATAAGATATGTATCCTGCTAACGCTATCTCGCTATCAGACTAAACGCCTAGAATAAAATAGCTTTTTTGCATTACTTTGTTAATGTTAGCTTTTAGCCACTGTAGCTTCTCCTATGTCGTTGGAATGGTAGGGGTGCGGGGAGCTGGGGGGTATTCAGTTTGCTGCAATCTGCAACCTCAACACTAGATGCCACTAAACTCGACACACCGCACCTTTAAAGAGACACTGCAGTTTCTGGGGAAAAGTCCAGTGAAATGGCAGAAATAGACCTTCCAGAATCACAAATGCGTAATGAGTAATTTAAGAAACAATCATATAAAACAAGATCTTAGTTTTAAACACATTCTTAACTATTTTTTGATGCATAACCATTTATCTAGTGTATTTTGCTAATTTCACAGGAGCTAGGGTAGTTGATCCCCTCTGTAGCCTAACATTAAGCTAATTTAGTTAGCATGCAGCCTGTCACCATCATTCCTTTTGGTGTGACCAGGGATTTATTGTGAATATCTCAACACGCATGTTCCAATTGCATACTATCAACTTAGCCCCAGAAATCATCGAACAGTTTCCTACTCCACGGCTAAAGATATTGTTATGAAAGATCATTTGTCCACAGGGTTGATCAGAGGGAGACGGCCCATTGTTGTGAACTCCAATAGTGGGGAAAAATGTCCCAGCCGCGTTGGCAATCAATCGGAAAGCAAGCAGCGCGAGGCCCACGGAGCAATCCCCTCTCCCCACCATTTCATCTTCCGTGGTTGGTGTTGTCACAGGCCTCCGCGGGGCCCCGTCAGCATCCCATCGAACCTGTGCGAGCCGGGCACGGCAGCCTGCGGAAAAGACATCAGTCTCCCGGAGCTGCTTCGCTATGCGCGCGGGTTCCCTTTACGCCGGACGCCTGTCGGACCCTCGCCACCGTGCCTCCCAGTCTTCAGCCTTTTCAGAATAATGGGCCGTCTCCCCATGATCAACCCTATAGCCATGGTTGTGTTGCTGCTGATATCAGCACACAGCAAGAGGAATTATAAGTGACTCTATGTACATGTTCCGTTGACAGTTTAATTAGTTTTCTATCTCCCCTCAACATGTTCCTACCTCCAGCTGCACTGTTTAAACCATGCATGGTTTTTCCTTTCCCTCTGTTTATTGTATCCCCAGCAACGTCATTTAAAAATGGAACGGTAATATCTCTGCAGTTTTAATAAGAAATGGATTATGGTTAATTAGGTTTCATTTTCCTGGAATATACCTCTGGCGTGCAGCTCTAGCTTCATGGGAGGAGATGCCGTGGTGTTTAACGATAATGTTCACACTGCATTTCACCTTTGTCAATTAGTCAACTTTTTTTTTCAGCAAACGGATACATCATCCACCGCCATCAATATTGATGTGTATAACACTAGACCTGGTGTAGGATGAGAGTTGTCCCCAGAGCTAGGTCGTGTCTTTAGCATACGTCAAAATTGACATAGTTCTACCATGCTCTGCTCATTAATCCTTTACGAGCAGCACGCTTTGTCTCATGTTCACATTTCAACACGAGTCCATCCAGAAGGGGTCAGAGGCAGACAGTGGTCCAGGTGGGTTCTAAGGTTCTGTGCATGTTTAGTTTTTTTCACTCAAAGTCTATTTTATGATATTCCATTCCTATCTTTGGGCTCTTGTAATGAGTAGAACTTCCTCTTATAGGTCTACTCATTAAAACAAGATCAAATAGGTGCAGCAAATAGTTACCCGAAAAAGTGTATTTGTTACACTCACTCAGTCAGAATGGATGTGAACCCATAACCACAGTCAAAGCCCACAGGGTTAATTCCAAAAAAACAGGCAGGGGTCAAAACCAGGAGATCAGTCAGAGAACACAAACTTATCTGGCAGGGAACAGGTAGAGAATCAGATTCCAGGGAATCAGGCAGAGGTTCGAACGGAAGCTACATGAGGTAGTAGTTCGGGAGAGCTCAGCGTAATGCAAGAGACAATCTGGCCGAGAACAAAGGGAAGTGGACTGATATTTATACAGAGGGACTGTCGAGGCAATAAGCTGCAGGCGGAGGAAACCAGGTGAAGGGAAGGGAATGGCAGCAGAGCAAAGGGGAGTGGGTGGATCTGAAATGACATGGAGGTCAGTGACATGGCGTGAGGATGAAATGAAAACCAGATGAAAAATAAACATGAAAACAAATATAAATACTGGGAGATCAGGAAAGATTCATGATCATATTTGAAGATGAATTTTATTCAGAATATATATGTATATATATATATATATATATATATATATATATATATATATATATATATATATATATATATATATATATATATATATATATAAAAAAAAATATATATATATATATATTTTTTTTTTTTTAAAGCACCAAAGGTTGAACATCCTCATGACTGTTTGTTTGCACCGTGTCAGGACAGAGGGTATTCTATGTTCCTGAACACCGGCCGTCAAACGTTGTAAAAAATACTTTAATGGCATAATGGTTGAGTGATCACAGTTATTCTCTTTTAATTCAGATTCAGCGTTTCGGCTTCCGTCTCCGCGGGGGGCCGCAGTGTTCTACAGACCGGCCCCCTGTCCCTGTCCCCTTTTGGAAGGTTAAACACTAAGCGGGCCTAACGTACTTTGATTGTCTGTGAAGCCCACAAGGAGGGTTCAGACCACAGGAATTATTCTGGTCCCTTTATTTAATGCCATGTATTTTCTGTAGAAAACTACCGGGCTTGTGTTGTGTTTAGCTGCATTGTCTGCAGATGAAAAGATCAAAGTCATACAATCCCTGCTGGGGATAGGTCTCTCAGAGTGTGTGGGTGCGTCCGTGCGTGCGTGCGTGCGGTGTAAATAAATGAGACTCCCTTTACAGTAAATTGCTAACTGTAAAGTTTATGAAGGTGAGTTCTGACAGACAACTATTAGAATTTACTTTAATGCGATCTTTATTTATTTTGCATCGTTTGAGTTTGGGCATCTGGGCTCTACTGCTCATCACTCCCGGTGAGGTGTACAGAAACATAGGCGTACTTAATGAGCGAGAAATATAGGAGTGATGAGCTTGAATCCCCTCATTGGATAGTATAGCAGAACCCAACAGATGGGGGCAGGGGAGGTGGAGGGAGCGCAGCAACACAGAAAAGACAACAGCAAAGCAGGTAGGGCAGGAGGGACTGGCTGCTTAGATAGGCCGGCTCATTAGGGCCCGGAAGCATGTGGCGCCGTCGAGTTGTCTGACAAAACTAGATCCCCAATCTACTGATTATTCATATTAAATTAACTAAACATTTTTATTTTTCACTGCAAATTATTTCTTGGATTTTGAGCTTTTCTTCCATTTTAACTTGTGTTGACTAATTTTCGTTAAACAACTCAACTCCATTCTTTTGGTTGTATATACTACACGCTGTGGGTTTTACAAAATCAATATTTTTACTTCAGGCTTCATGTAACACCTAGAGTCTTAAGTTTACAGAGTTAGCAGGACTTTGTGATGATAATGAAAAAGAATTATCAGAAAGAAAATAGTTCCATATTCAGGCCACCTTTTTACAACCTTATAAAATGACCTTGGTGTTTTATGATGCAGACATTCATACTGCAGACACTCACTCAATAAAAGCTCATCAGTGAGAAAGCTCTTTAAACTGAAAGGAAAAATCTGAAATTGAACGCGTTGGTGGTGGAAAAATATGCACCGTGTTGCAGAGGTGCTGTGGTTGTACTGTGTCACAACTTTAAGATTAAACCTTCAAAAACCTACTTACAGAAGTGTTAGAAATGTGATATCGAATGGCAAAAAAGGAAAATTTCAAGGCAGAGAGGTAACTTTTTTTTTCTTCAAAGTCTCAGTGCGTGCAGAAGCACAGGTATGTATGTATACACACGAACAATGGAATAATGCATTTGAGAATAACCAAGTTCCAACAGCTAGAGCACAAGTGCATTTTATATTATGACGACTTCCACTCGTCACAGAGCCTGCAGTAGGTTAATGTGACCGTTGGATGCCAAGACATGATCCAATTTGCTTGTGGACAGTCTTTGTTTTTGAAGCTGCATGCTCTCTCTATTTGGCCTGTTGTCGAACTCGGATTTAAAGTGGCCAGTTACTGCAGGCTAGAATCAAATGTTCCATGTTATTAAAAATGATATGATTGATGAAGAGTGATTGATGGAGAAAGTGTTAGAATCAGACACGGGTGGCACTTGAAGTCTTAATTTTCTGCACTTATGACTAATGGAGACGGTATTATGGGCGGGGAATGGCTCTATGGGCATTCCATTCATTTGTCATATTCAGCTGCAGTGGCTGAGCATTCATTCTCGGAGTTTGCGGGGTCAGAAAATGACTGGAATCATTCTTTTCAATTACTGTGCGTGCTCCCGCGCCTCTTGACAGGCTTACCACAAAACTCCCTTTGATCCAAATGGAGAAAACATGGTTACATCAAATTTGATCGATGGCTTTAATTACTCATCTAAAAGATTTGATGTTTTTGGAAAGGTAGCTTAATATGTTTTGTAAAAAAATAAAATCTCTCTCTAAAAGGATGAAAGGCTGGGGAAACTAAGCCAAGTCAAAAACAAGTTGTCCAATGTACAGTATGAGTGAATATGATATTCACCATATTGTAAGCTTATAAAACATGGAGTGATTCGTGCTTCAGTCGTTACATATGAAAACTTAAGTCCCAGATTTGCTTCGATATGATGCTTCCAACATTAGGATAGAATTATTCATATTCAGTTACACAAGATGCTTTTCCATATTGGTATTGACCAAAGAGTGCCGTTGGATCGAACACATTTTAACTGTACTTTCTATGAATTATTCATCATTCCCATATCTAAATGATGTTGGGGTATTTTATGAACATTTTCAAACATCATCTCGATTTAGCTGAAGATATTTACTCAGCAACCATCTTCATCATGCACTCCAATTATATTAATGTAATGTATACTGCAGCTTAGATTCTTAATCTATGCTGCAGTAATACAAGTAATGTAGCTGTAATGGCTATATAGCAGGCTGTGTGTAATAAAACGTTTTGCCTATAACGTACCTCATTTGCTAAACAACTAGTCTGGCAACTAGAATTTCAAATCAACGCATTTAATCACATCATTTGTATTAAATTAAGGCAACTGATGAGCTGAAGTGCCAGAGAGCCAATCATATTTAACTAAACTGCTTGTTATAGTCTGTTATATGCATAGTACTGCATAGAATTTGTCATCACTTTAAAATAGCGAAGTATAATAATGTGGCCGATTTGAAGGGTTTTCTTGTTTTGTCTTTCTCTTTTATCTCATGGCTGGTACTTACCGTAGCCTCTTCCCACAGAATGCATTTTTTTCCTTTCCCTTTTTCGAGCAAAGGCATCAAATATCAGAACTAATAGAGTTGCAGTGTTAGGGTTTCACCTGACAACATGTGTTCAGAGCTTGACCTCGTTTTATGCCTCCGACACGGTCAGACATGAAGCCGTGTGGTGGCAGGGGTCCATGTGTTTCATTATGAGGTGCACGCTTTCTCCTTCTCCATGTGATGCCCGTCCCACTGGCAAGTCCCCCATTTAATATAAGAACGCTGTAGTTATGAAAGGGTCAACATTTAATTTAGCTTCAAAAAGCACAGTTTTATACCATCACATTCCAGTGAGAATAGAAGCTCTTCTCACTGTTGGGGTCTTCGAAAAAAAAAAAAAAAAAAAGTGTGTTTTAGTTCTTAACAATTTTTATCGGTTTAATCAAAGAAATCTTGTGACCATGAATACGCTCTGACACAGGATTTTTCGTCTCTTCCATTGGCACTGCAACAGCAGTTATTAAGGGGAACGGATCCTTGATCACTTTCCCCAACAAGACCATCGCAGCTTGTCTGGGACTCAAACTGGCAAACTTCTGGTCACGCGTCTGCTTCGCTAACCTTTAGGCTCTTCCCACAGTCGGTTGTGAACAGAACCATCTGCAACGCTACTTGTCCCCTCACATAGCTGTCAGAGGGACAAGAGTCAGACATGTTTGAAAGAAGAAAACGCACTACATTCATTGACGTTTGTTTCTTCGCCACATTTTTGTTGTGTGCCGTCTTCACCCAAGTTGAACCGTAACACAATAACCGGTGCCCAGTTGCCCCCGGCGACCAGATTTTTTTTTACCATTCAGGGTTATTATCACCCATTTATTAAATGAAGAAAAAAAATCGCCAACCATTTTGGTCGTCTTGGCAACTAACAGCCGATGCGTGGTTCCCAACTAAGCAACCACTTCTAAAAGTTGGTGTTGGGGCCTGTTTAACCAAAAAAAAAAAGAAATCCTGTGGTTTCCAGCTTTAGCTTTTGTTGAGGACCGAGCCCTTATTTTCTGGTGTGTTGGAAGTATATGAGATTTGATGTGAAATTAAAAAACACCCATCAGCAGCTCCCGTCAGTTCTCCATCAGCCAGCTGGAATCGGGCGGACGGCCGTGTAGATTTTAATGGTGTGATCACAGAGGTATAGGCGTGTTTGTATGATAGGGTGACAATGTCATGGCACACGCTGTCAGCCATACACCATAACACTGATTTCTCTTTAAGCCCTGTTTACTCAGATTTCCGTGCGCACGTCAGCCCACAGCCCCCCGGGGACGGTTTTTCACTATTGCCCCCCTCCCCTTCTCCCCCATTATGTGGCATTACCGTCGACCGCCTTTCCCAGAGAGTGTCACTTCATTTTTCTGTTCCTGCTGGATATGAAGCGTCTCCATAATATTCGGTGTTGCAGCGATGGCGTTAAGTTCTCAAGGATTCTGGACCTTTTCCCCATGTGCTGCATGTTTGACCATTTATGTCTCCAGTGTTTGATGAAGTCGTTATATTTATACTTAAATTCACTCGGGTCCTGCACCCCAACTGCATGCGCTAATGTGTGTGACCACCAGCTGCCTGTTACTGTTGAAGTATTATTATTCAGTCGTTATTGTCAACATATAAACTGTGACGAGTATTTTTTTTTTAACACACAATGCATCCATTCAATGCTTTTGCTCAAATCTTGGAAGTCTCAGAACTTAAAAGACTGTGAAATCCGGTCGTATTTCTGCTTCAGTCAGCTTAGTTCATAGTTCATAGCTCATTATTATGATGGACAATTAGAGTGTTATTATTATTATTATTATTGTTATTATTATTATTATTATTATTATTATTATTATTATTGTTGTTATTATTATTATTATTATCATTATTATTATTATTAGGACAAAATAACACATATATAAATTAAAATTTCCTTAAAATCCTTTAAGGATAAAACCTACTGCAACCAGCAGCTCAGGGGCCTCGTTTATAAATGATGGGTATGCACATGAGATGATATATGTGGCACATTTACACAAATGTTGGGATTTCAAAAAAATACAATGTGCCTAAATGTACCTCTACAGAAGCTAGGACCCGTGGGTTCGCACATTCGCAACGGGATGAAAGTGAGGGAACTACGTTAGACCGATGTGGTTGAATGTAGTCATTTATGTGTTCTTCTAAGATGTTCCTCATGCGCTTCACCGTTGAGGAATCTTATTTGCTTCAGGCCCAATGATCGCTTTACATGCACTCACATGTCCAAACTGGAGAGCGAAATCAAAAAGTCAAATATAAATAATAAAATAACAAGCATGCTTCAAATGAGTACATCAATTTACAGATGTGTGTTTGAACAGACCGTACTGCTTGTTTGTAAAATCTAGTCGTAGGCTGAGAGGTCCGCAGGCTCTGCGTGGACATGGCAGAGCTCATTTCATGACATTTTGTCTCGGCATGTCAGTTTTGCAGCATGATCTCTGCTATCATCAGTGCTCTGCATGTCTGTCACGCCACGTGCTGAAATCCCTCTCACTCTCTTTCCCCACACAGAGCGTTCTCACATAAAGGAACCCCTCCTCCTTCTCTTCCTCTGTTATCAGATACTCTTCCTCCATGAACAATGTATCCATGTACTGTACGTACAGTATCTGCTCCCTGTTTTTCAACACGCTGCAAATACCTTAAAGCACTCAGTCCCTCCCCCCATCGCCTTATCCTCCATCTCCATCGTTTTTTGCGTATAGGATTCGGTTTTCTTCCTCATTCATCAGATCTCGTATGTTGTATTATAATTCCAGTAAACGTACTCCACAAAGTCCTTCCAACTGAAATCAGACATGACGTTGGTGTGTGGACCAAAGTCCAAGTTCAAGATTTGTAATTTGAATACTATTTTTTTAAATGCAGTCACATATAGAGGAATATAGTCAATTCTAAATTCACCTACTTTCCCACTTATTGTCTCCTATTTTATTTATTTTTTGTTGGAGAACTCAGACCCTATCCATTTGGCAATGGTGGGAGCTAAATCAAACTTTTAGAGTAATTCAGAATAACATTTGAACTGTCTCACCCTGATTCACAATGGAAGCTGCAAATGGACTCATGTTCACAAAACAGCAACAGGGTGGCTTTCAGAAAATCGTCGAAAACCCCTTTTGTTGACTGAGGGATTTCAACCTTTGCAGGGGCATAAATCCGTGAAGACTTGCCTGGCCCAGCAGTTTTGGAAGCATTCCTATTAGGCAAACACATTTACAGTGATTACTGGTTAAATACTGCTTCCCAAGCAATCCGATTCAGAGACGCCTGGAATGGGAGGAGCTGGAGGACTGTGAGAAGGGAAGGAGGTTTGCATGACTGCAGAGACGTTTATAGGTCAAGTACATCAACATTACAATCCAAAATGCATTTATAGAAGCGGAGCTGTTTGCATACATTTGGGTTGAGTTTATTTTCATTTGAGTTACATTTATCGCAAATTACCGTAATTGAGTTAGCTTTCCAGTGAGTACAATGCTCCTGCTGTTGGGAACAGCTCATGGCTTAACCAAACAAACAAACAAAGAAAGCTTCACGTTGTTTATCTGATGCGGTTACACCAAGTGAACGTAAACATGGTGATGAGGATGTTTTAAATAGGACTCATCCATGTAACACCAAGATTAATCATTTGATAGTCCTTAGTTGATCATTTCCAACTATTTGCAATTTATATAACGAGCCAAAACCATAATCTTCTGGAACCAAATTTTGGAACCAAGTAATGCGCATCTTAATATTTACTACTAAATCCAACAAATAAAACATTTATTTTTAGCTTTTTTTTCCCTCTGCATTTGTGAGTCTAAACTTGCTTACTGGATTTCTGTTGTGTAATCATCAGTTCAGATTCAAGATAGCACTTTATTAATCCTCAGGGGGAAATTCACGATTTAGTTTGAGATCAGTTCACCAATTTCTGCTGTTTTAATGCATAATACCATAATATGTCAGATAACATGACGATTGATGCACAGCGGAGTAAATTAAAAACAGAACATTCGAGGGCAGCAAGACTGTATTTTCTGCTATAAGCAAGCGTTGAATCACAAATCTGATTTAAAGGTTAGAGATAAACATCCAACGCTGCCTTTCAGTTTCATAACTCAGTGCACATTATTATAAACACAATTTCATAAGATAAGCAGTCAGCGTAAGTGTTGACTGCTCTGCAAATTTCCACCCAGTTCCTTGAAAAAAAAAAAAAGGCCCAAAAATGCTTAGAAATGCAGGCGTCCCTTGCTGTGATATCAGGAGAGCAGTAGCCCAAAAACTCCTTATACGCAGTAAAAAACAAATTGGTATTGTTATTGGGAACTTCTCAGGAGTTTATTATGGCGCAGGGAACAATCATCTGGATTGAGCTGTACATTTGGCTGCAGACGGCAAGCTGAAAAAATGAGCCATGCGAATCATTAAAAAGGGGAAAAGTGTCTTTTTTTTCAACGCTTGCTGGGGAGGACGTTCAGTCGGACACTGTGGACCACCTGACCGGGGTGTGAATTACCGTACGCTACCTTTTAATACCCAGTCCGCCAGTTTAAAGGGCCTCCTCACTAACTAACCAGCTGTCCCACACTGGAATCCGAATATGGCAACATGTGGATCAGCGAATAACCTTAAGACTGAGAGTCTGAGTGTAAGCTAAAAGTAGTTTACTAGTTCATTGGCAAATAATGTAACAAGAACGATGGTTTTCATTTCCTGAAATAATGCTTTGAAAGTATTGTGCTGCTTTCTATGCGATATGTGCTTTTAGCAACCAATTTTTTTCACTGTCCCCACTTAATATTCATTATGGGAATACCATAATCATCCATGGGATGTTACTGTACAATCGCTCACCGTGAGCAGTTCTTTGCATAAATGGTGGTAGACATTTACAGATATTCCCCCATGCTAATTCCTAAGGGCTATCACCTTATGAAGTTTGTTGTAGTCTTTGTGTGTTAACTTAATGTGTCTTCCTAATGCAGGAACACACCGAGTTCAGGGTGTGTGGTCTGTGTGATCTCATATGAGTGTGTGTGCTACATGTACAGTGTGTACGGTGCTGAATTTCCCCCCAGGAGGATTGATGAAAGCCCTGTCTTATCTTATCTTAGTCGTCTAGCTCTGCAAATGACTTTGCCTTTCCGTGTCAATGAACATGTGTGCGGATGTGTAAAGAGGCAAAGTGACACACATAGGCGGTCAATGCATTGGGCGTGGTTCGGAAAATGCCTGGGATTTTTATTGTTCACAGAATTTTGTTGTTTCCTTTGTCACTCCCGCTGGTGGTCAGCGCTGTGCGTCGCTCACACCTGATGAGTAGAATTAGGAAAAAACAGGGCAGAGGAGAAGAGACTTGCTTGCAGTAGTGTTGAAATGTTTGTCTCTTTTCATTCGGCTCACTGAAAGGGCCGACCCTTACGGATCCCAAGCATTTCTTTTAACTATGAATTTGTATTAAATATTTTGTATATATTTATTCTATAAATTAAGATATTTCCACTATAAATTGATGTAGAAAAGGCACAAATTGGTGCATTAAAAATCACCAGAATGCAGGAAATGAAGTGTTTGACGCTCAAAATTTCCTGGGGGGGGACCTCCACACCCCCCGATTTAGAGGTTTTACCGGGGGCCACTAAATCACAAAGTCCGCCCCTGGGGCCACGCCTCTCGCTTCTATCGGGATGTTTGTTTGATGCTGAGCTCTTGTTTGCAACCTGACTTTCGACCCTCCACAAGGCCCCTTCAAATTACAGAAGGTTTTTGGGGGATTCATTTCTATCCTACTCAGGGAAATAGAGATGGCTCTATCAGAACTCTACCCACCACAATCCGCCCCCACCCCCTTCTATATCCACTTACAGGACATAAAAGGCCACAGTATGGCAGATAATTTCTTCTCTTGTGGGGATATGGGCATCGGTGAGTGTGGGAAATGTCCCCATATAGAGAGATCCTCTCCGTTATGTGTGGATTTCCTTTGAAGCCCATCGGGAATCATGCAGTGCCAGAGTGGTGCCAGTGGCTCCCCTGGAGACACTTCAAACGCCGCACTGCATTACCAACACCAGCGTTATGTGAAAAGGACAGTATGGGAAACGGACAGAATGGAATATGGACGGAAAGTTTTTCCACGCATTATGAAATGACTCATCGACTGGCTGACTCATTGTAATTGTTCAACTTATTCCCAGCCACTGACTGTATTTGGTGACATCAATTAAATAAAATGTATAATATAGAGAAAAAAATACACATCCATGCACCATGCATTATCAACCTACTTATGTATCTATGATGTACAGTATACACCGATCCGCCACAACATTAAAACCAATGACAGGTGAAGTGAATAACATTGATCATCTGGTTCCAATGGCACCTGTCAAGGGGTGGGATGTACAGTATAAGGGTTAGCAAGCAGCAGCAAGTGAACAGTCAGTTCCTGTGTTGGAAGCAGGAAAAATGGTAAGAAGGGAATAATGGGAATAAGGATCTGAGCTGATCTGACAAGGGCCAAATTGTGATGGCTCGACGACTGGGTCAGAGCATCTCCAAAATGACAGGTCTTGTGGGGTGTTCCTGGTGTGCTGTCGTTAGTACCTACCAAAAGTGGTCCAGATACTGTAGGACAACCAGTGAACTGGTGACAGGGTCATGGGTGCCCAAGGCTCATTGATGCGCGAAGGCACGCCCATCTGGTCCGATCCCACAGAAGAGCTACTGTAGCACAAATTGCTGAAAAAGTTAACGCTGCTATGATAGAAAGGTGTCAGAACACACAGCGCATCACAGCTTGTTGAGTATGGAGCTGCTTAGCCGCAGACCTGTCAGAGTGTCCATGCTGACCCCTGTCCAACGCGGCAATCGCACATGAGCATCAGAACTAGACCATGGAGCAATGGAAGAAGGTGGCCTGGTCTAATGAATCACGTTTTACATCATGTGGATGGCCGTGGATGTGCGTAGTTTACCTGGGGAAGAGGTGGCACCACTGAACTATGAACTATGAACTATGGGAAGAGGCAAGCCGGTGGAGGCTGTGTGATGCTCTGAGCAATGTTTTGCTTGGAAACCTTGGGTTCTGGCATTCATGTTGATGTTACTGTGACACGTGCCACCTACCTAAACATTGTTTCAGACCAAGTACACACTTCATGGCAATGGTATTGGCTAGACATTTCACTGCATATATGTATGAAAGTATGTATATGTATGTGACGAATAAACCTCTTGAGTCCTTGAATCCTTGATGGCAGTGGCCTCTTTGAGCAGGATAACGCACCCTGCCACACTGTAAAAAAATGTTCAGGAATGGTTTGAGGAACATGACAAAGAGTTCAAGGTGTTGACTTGGCCTCCAAATTCCCCAGATCTCAATCCAATCGAGCATCTGTGGGATGTGCTGGAACAACAAGCCGGATCCCTGGAGGCCCCACATCGCAACTTACAGGACTTAAAGGATCTGCTGACGTCTTGGTGTCAGATACCACAGGACACCTTCAGAGGTCTTCTGGAGTCCATGCCTCGACGGCTCAGAGCTGTTTCGGCGGCATGAGGGGGACATGCACATTATTAGGCAGGTGGCTTTAAGGTTGTCGCCGATCGGTGTATAAGCGTTTGGTTAGATTTTGGTGATTTTTGCAAGAAAGATTAAGCCCAGGTTGAAAACGACTGGAATTATTCTATATGTCAGCCCTTCAGTAAATGTATTTATGTGATTATTGAATCATGTAAATGGAATTTTAAATCAATCGTACTGACTGCTGAGACAGACATCTATATTTGCCGTTTCTACCCTGCGTCAATAACAGCAAGTGATTTACTGGCTGAATCGAGGCTCAGTACATTTTTCTGACAAAGATAACCTCTTGATATGGCTATTGGTTGGATTTTATAAAAGGGAAACAGAATGTCCATAACCCATGAAAGACATCATATTCATTTTTATTGACTCCAAAAATAGGCTGCGATTCAAATTCCTTTACACTAAGGTATAACATAAATTATGTTATATAAAAGCAAAGGAGGATAATAGCATAGAAATTGATTACAGCATACAGCATGTTACATACAGGTTAACTATTGCTTGTTGGAAATTGTTCACTTGCAATGTACACTTTTAATGAATAATCTCCCAAAGAATGTTGTTCTTCCACACATTTATTTTCTTACTTTGCAGACCAATCGCCAACGGGATAAAATACTCTATTTTAGGTATTGTACTGTATGTATAATTAGCTTCGTCGTTCAGGGTTCAGACAGTTGTTTGTTGGCGAAGAGAACAAAGAATGAGGTTGTCTCGTCTGTACTAGGGAAACCATCGCACGGTTATCAAAAGCATCTCAAATGATTCCAGTAGAAACCGATGTCAATTAGGAGGAGGAGATAAAAAAAGATGGAAAAACAGATAAAATAGCATCTGCGGCTTAATGAAAACATCTCTCTACCCCGGATCCTGTCGGAGCAGCTCACGTTATGTCCCCGGGATCTGCTGACGCCGTCGGCTGCCGTACTACAACCACATCTGAAACACAAAATGAGCTATCAACGTTTTCTAAAATGTCTCCTCAATCTTTTCAACAGCAAGTTTAACCAAGATATTTTTCTAGCCATCCCTTTGGGATTTTGGGGAGTTCTACTACAGTAGGTGTTTCTCCAGCATTAGTAATACCTCTTTGATATGTGCAGTACGTCTCCTGTTTATTTCCACTTTGGATCTACCTGGGGTTGGAGCGCAGCAGGTTTTTGAGCTTTGGCGTTAGTATCAGTATCAGAAATCAGAACCAGAACCGGAATCAGGCTTTCTCTGCCAAGTACGGTAACACATACAAGGAATTTAACTCCGGTTTTCAACGACTCCTCGTATGTACAGGACAACAGTAAAAAAATGTAAAAAAGTTAGGAAAAAATTTAGAAAAATGTACACAAAAAGATGGACATAAAACATACAAATGAAAATATATTAAAAAAAAACAAAACATAAAAATTTAGATATTTTAAAGTGTGAATTGGGCAAGCGGCATGTGCGAGGAGGTAGAATGTGCAAACGTAGTGAAATATAAATTATTCTTGAATTAGTGATTGAATGAATGTGCAGGTTTGGACCGGGTTAGAGCCATTGGGTGGTGTGGAACCCAGATAATAAGGGAAATGATGTGTGGGAAGAAGCTGTTGCGGTGTCTGGATGTTCATTTTGTGCCATATTATTATAACACAACTACCGTTTGAAGGTGTTTAATTTTAATTCTGTAAATGCTCTTCTGCCAAGTTTGTGAATTCAGAACATGGTGGAAAAATAATTTTTGAATGAGGCGACTGGTGTAGAATAGACGTAATAAATAATGGAGCCTGGTTCTTTCAGGGTGATGATGCAAGACATAGTATGCAGTTCAATTTTTATTACAGTTGAATATCTTTGACATATTATAGTAATAATTCTAGTTCTCCAAAATCTCGTGAAGCAAGGCGAGCATGAATTCTGTGGCAGTTTAGAAGCCGTTTTCGACCCCTTAATCCCCTGTTAGGTACCTGATGGTCTGTAGCGATTGGGCCCAAAGCTGTGAAGTTTAACGCAAGTATGAAGTGACCTTGCAAAATATATTTGACCTCGTCTTTGATGTGGGATTAGTTTTCATATAGTTCTTAGAATGGGAGAATTTTTGGGGCTACGTACTGTATGCTTTTGGATTAGGGTTAAAGTCACACTTTGAGAGTTGTGTCAATCTCAAAATGCCAAAGCCAATTTGCCTACTATAAGAAGATTATGTAGATATGTACTTCAAATAAAAATACAAAAATCACACAAACTGCAGTTAAGAAGTTTGTACCTGACATTGTAATGGATGTTTCCTTGGCAACATTAAATGTCCATGAATTGTCTTTGTCTTCTGACCAAAGACCTGCGTGTAATAGGCTCTGCTGATTATAATATGGTGTTGAAAGATTTCAACACTATAAACATATGACCATTTCCATCATTGTGTAGTGACCCCCTCTTCATCACCATACTCTTGTGGAAATGTCTACAGTCTATGTTGCTGTTTTTGTTGATCTGAAATAGCTCACCACAGTATCTCCACAGTGTCATCAACATAAAGTAAAGTCTTGTGTGTAAGAAGCCCTTGACGGGGGGCAAAAGCACCGAGTTGTCCAACTGTCCTGACGCAAGTCGTTGTTGATCTCACTGTTGTAGGGGAAAGACTCTAGGGCTGCAGATAAGACTGTTGCCATGGTCCTGAAGGAGATACCAAGTAAGGCGTCATCGGAAGGGAAGCCCCTCCTCACGGTGACTACCAAGGTGGGCAGAACCATTGCAGAGACCACCCCCCCCCCCCCCCCCCACACCCCTCTCCCCCCCATCTCCCCTGCTTCCCAATGGAAGTTCTTCCAATGTTGCTCCTAATGATATAAATGGCCTTGGACATCCTATTCCTCACCTCTACTGTCTACTAACTCAATCTATCAACCTCATGACCCAAGCGTCTAACAATATCATGGAACAGCCAATGTTGATTTCATTTGCGTTCTAGCTGCTCTATGGGGTATACAGTTAAGCTCTCCTTCCCTTCCAATTATTTACACACATTTGACAATCAATTATGAATGAAAGAATAGCGAGGGATTCTTACAAGTCAAAAAGTGCTAAACTATACAGATTTAGCCTTTTTTTTTTTTGGTCTATTTCAATTAACCTCATTCCTGGCACCTTCTTCGCTGACACTGACTGTGCATTTAGTGATTGACCATAGAGAGTCCCAAAAGGTTTCCAGTAATTTCCTCTCGCGCTCCCTCACCCAACCCTTAGTATGTCAGAGACATTTCCTTGTCAACGGTTAAAAACCTCATAAGCAGCTGAACCTCAGTGCAAATATGTACGCATTTTCCAAATGCTACATCTGGCAGCTTTGTGTCGTGGCTTCTCCTATAGGAAACGCTGCTGTATACTGCTGTACATTGCTGTACTTTGCTTCTTCAGTTCTTCCCTTTCTTTGTTAAGAAGTGTTATGTGTAGATGCAGCAGATGCCGTAATTATAATAACGTTTCTTGCCCTTGTGCTCTGTGCTTGAATGCTTTTGTGTGTATTCTTTGTGTTTTGTATTTGTGTCTGTGATTGTAGTGTAGTGCTGTAGTAGTGTTGTGTGTGTTTTTGCTTTCTTGCTTAGCTCTCCAAAGTCCTGCTTTTACTTTGTAACAGGTAACTTCAAAAGAATGAATGAATGAACAAATGTGAAGAGATGTACTTTTGCCCAAATGTTTTGCTGATACACCAGGAAGTTCACACCAAACAATACCAACGTGACCAATCAGCAACAAAGGAAACCAGATAGGGCACTACCTCTAAAAATAGGTCCACGTTGTTAGAATTTCAATTATTGTGAGAGGGCCACCGGGTTTTCCTGCCTGGTTTGGTTGAAAAGGAGGCTAGACGAGGTCAACGGGGTCAGAGAAGACTGTGATTTTATATTCTTTCCTGGACATCTTCATTCAACTTTAATTGGAATTTGAATTTGAATACGGTCGACAAATAAAATTGATTCAGATGATGAAATATCACTTTAGATCTCCTATGGAAAATGAATGAAACTTGGTCATGTTGGAAACTCCAAAAACACTCAGTCTGTAGAGAAAATGAAAACCGAATTGAATTAAATGTTGATACCAATCCCAAATAAAATAGAAAAGTACAAACTACAGTATACGGTACTATACTGTGCTGCATTCTGATTGAAGATAAGTTAATGCATCAAAAATGTTACACAGCTGAAAATTTACACAACACCTCTATGGCCTCGGTTCAATACACAGTACATGTTCACCAGCATTATGTGTGTTCCAGGGGCTCCAACGTGTGTTCCAGCACATGTAAGGCACCCAAAACAAAACAACAAAAGAAAATTTATGATTTTCGCCATTTTGGGAATAAATGTTTGTTAAATGTTCAAAATAGTCGTTGCAGTAAATGTTAACATTATTCGACGATTAATGCCATACACATTTCAAAAGAGAAATTAAAATAAAAGGCAGGGGAATTTCTCATCATTTTCAGGTGATTCCATTATTTTCTTCTATTTTCTTCATTCCAAACCGGCATAATGAGCTGGTTCGGTGCTACAGGGTTCGTTCATGGTATTTCAGTAACTGCGACTGCACAACCATTCTTCCGGACGCTTTTTAGACATAGTGTTGAGCAACTTTTATTTATTTACAGAACAGTATTAGGGCCAGGCAAAAAATAAATAAAAATACCCCTGTGTTTCAAGAATTAACTCAGAATTCCGAGATTGAAGCTGAAATTCCGACAATAAAGTCTAAAGAACTTTTCGAGAACAAGTCGGAATTCAGATGCGTGGGAAGGCGCCGGCCACGGCATTACTTGGAATTCCGACTTTTAATTCAGAGTTTATTCTTGAAACACAGGGGTATTTTATATTTCTATTTTTTTTGTGTGGCTCCAATACCCTTCCGTACTTAATAGATCCATGCTCGACAGACCAAAAATAATATAGCGATTCAAACCACCATTCTTCCTTCAATATGAAATGGACTTTGTAAAAACCTAGGATAAATCTGCAGGGCATTTACCGCTTGACAAAACAAAAAACTTTTTTTTTCTTACAATAACATGCTTGTACTGACAGCTTGCAGAAAGGGTTAAAGGATTGGGGGTGGACTCAAATATGTTATACTAGTTTTGTTGCCATACTTTCAAACAATAATATTCTGTTTTTGAATAAAAAAATTCTTAAGTTATGCCTTTGGTGCACCCTACACACACGTACACACACAGCTGTATATAAAATGCTTTCAGCAGCTGGTCTCTATTTCATGTAAAACTCTCAATATGTAACGGCATTAAGGAGCCGTAATTAAGTGGAACACGCTGCTTCTTCAATATCTTGTAATTTAAACCACCTCTGTGTGATTCCCACACAGTCTTCTGGATCCATCTATTAGGCTTAACTCCTCTCTGCTTCTCTCTTATTACGTACAGTCTATTACAGTATAGACAGTATATAGACAGTACATATACAGTATATATACTAGGGTTGTGCAGAAAGCCCAGTATTTGTATTTATATCTGTATTTGTTGAGGCAGAAAAATTATTTGTATTTTTTTTGTATTTAAATTAAAGTGGAAATGGGCATAATCCTGTTTTTGTTTTGCTTACACTTCCAATTTTAGGATATTAAAGTGTTAAGTGTTCTTCAATAAACTATTAAAATAATTATGAACACTAAAATGTAATTATCATTTTCAGTATATAGACAGTACATATACTGTACATTATTTAGACAATACATATACAGCACATCTACAGTATATAGACAGTACATGTACAGTATATTGACAGTACATATAAAGTATATAAACCGTACAGATACATGTACAGTATATGGACAATACATATATAGTATATAGACAGTACATATACAGTATATAGACAGTACATATACAGAATATAGAGAGTACACATGCAGTATATAGACAGTGAATATACTGCATAGAGACCTTACATATGCAGCAGTGCTGTCCATTATTCCAGCCACAATTTGCAGCACAAAAACAAATTTAAACTGGTCATCACGACAATGATTAGTCATGCAATTTAAATTACTATGAAGCAAAATGATGGAAATTGATAGGGAACAATGCAAGGCTCTCAACTTTCCCGACGTCAGCAGCTCAGGTGCACGGACAATGTGCAAGCATTGTGCAAGCTACAAAGTGGAAGTGTTAAATCATATAATTCTGTAGGAAGGTTTGTCTTGACAGAAGACAACCATTGTATTATTTATTTTACATCTCAATATAGTACAGATAACAAATGAGCTTTAAATGAGTAGTAATGTTGTCTTAAACCAACACATATGTCACTTATCAGATATCCATAATTATGGTCCTTGCTTCCTACACCCTGCCGGGCGTCACCTTCCCTCCGCCGCTCACCTCCGCCCCCCGCCCTCCAGACTCTGATGGATTTAACTGCTACGCGGTTCCCTTGACAACAGCTTCCGAGAGATCTCTTGGAGTCATGCCCAGGTGGCACAATTAGCAGACGTTTTCCATTACATAATGTTCTAGCTTTCCCCTTAAAGCGCTTGTAAACAAAGTGCCGCCGTGATCTGATCTGCACTGGACAGGAGCACAAGACGTGGAGGAGGAGGTGTGCAGCGGAAAAAGAAAACGCTAACGAGGGGATTATACATAAAAATAAGAATAATTATATCAAAGAGAATAACAGAGGACAAACTAGTCGGGGTTCTCTCCTTCCTCCAACATGGGGAGCCGTAATTATCTTTGGCATCCTTCTGCGGGTGCTGTGATGTACCTTTTTTTTGCAATGAAAATAAAGAGTAATACTGTGTTAAAATCACGCTACATTGAGATTGTCTATACAACGTCATAAAATACTTTTCTATCTTTCGTCTCTACATCTGTATGCAGACGGGACCACACAACCTAGACGCTTTGCCTTTGTTTGCGGGCAAAGTTATATATCCGCCTAAAGGGCACGGGTTAATGGCGACAAAACAAAAAACAAAAAAAAAAGCTTCACCCGTCTGGGACATTGTTGGTTGCACAAAAAAAAAATAGATGGGGTTGTTTTCCAGACCCTGGTGTGAAGGGATGTGGAACATTTGTTGCTAAAGGGGGAAACACAGCAAACCTTTTAAGCCATTTCCCTACTCAGCCACCTCCGGTTAGGTCAGCCAACACGGGTTGACAAAGGATGGTTTATGTGGAAAGAAAAAAAAAGCAACACACACTTTAGAATTGTGTGAACAATGGTGCATATCTTCACGATGTTAATCATTCAAGTTATCAAAGTCATGCGTTTGTGAAAAGAACAAAAACAGAAGCTGAAGATTACTGATGATCCACCCGTCTTCCTGACTGCTAATCCAGCGTGTTGAAGATGCTGAACGGCAGTTACTTTCCGCTCTAATAATAGATTTTCATATGATTAACATGATCAGAGGTTAAAGGTCACCACTTATACTCCTCTTCAACAAGTTAATATCATTCTCTGAGGTCCCCAAAACATATCTTTGAAGTTTTTCATGGAAAATACCTCTCAGATTATGCTTTCTGGCCATTCTAGCATGCCTCTACACCCCTCTGTTTCAGTCCTTTACTCGACGGGCCCTTTTTGCGTCTGTAGCTTTAAATGCAAATTAGCTGCTCCCCCGTTATGCGGAGACCCCATGCACACCAAAATCTCTTGTTTGTGGTCGGGGGACCTGGGTTTTGCTTTTTACTTTCAGGTTGGTGTGCAGTGACAGTATAAATCATTTAAATAGTAAGTAGTAGTAAGTAAATCTATAATAAAACTTTATTGCATGAATATAATGTATACTTTTTGTATATATGTATACTAAATGTATACTATTATAACTTAAGAAATTCCAGTTCTCACTGAATCTTAATATTAAGAAGTAGAATTTATGACGGTTAATTTAATATATTTCTCTCTACCAAGTACCAGGCCGCTGAACCTGAAAGTCCTGCGGAGCTGTCCATGGTTCTGCATTGTGAGGTTAGACGCCATCTGTGGTTCAATGCCAATTTTGACCACTTTATCGCTATTCGCTATAACTTTTAATTGTTTTTTCGATGTCTTTTGAGTTTAACAAGAATTATAGAACGGTTTTTGTCACCGCTTTGTCACGCCTTCTTTGTACAATAAATTATTCAAAGTTTCAACAAGTTGCTTTTGGAGTGCGTTTTTAAAACCATGGACTGCTGCCGTTCCGCTACCTTCAGATGCCGTGACAGTAATTAGAATTATAATAATAATGTTAAAATATTATTTACAGATCACTTGAAGGTCTGGGCATAACACCCCTTATAAATGTGCTTCAATTGCACCAACTCTGAGGACGATCACACAGTTACCACCAGCTCTCTGCAGACAGTAATAATTTCATTCTAACTGCGTGCGGCTATTAGCGCCGGTGTTTGTGGATTGGAGTTGAAAAATTCGATTCGTTTTTTACAAGGAGCCTCATTTGCATAGAAAGGTGCCAGTTTTGCACCAAATGCAGGCATAATACCTCATTTAAATATGTGCAAATAGCACAGGCACAACGGCACTATTTGCATGGCAGCACAGTTAGCGATGCATTTCACCTTTTGCGGTGCTTTGTGAATTGGACGCTCGCTTTTTCTGTTATTTGCGCCTGCCAAAGCCGCACAATCCTTTTATTTCACCCGTCAGATAAGGGGCGGTATTATTCTCATGAGCCCCCACTTGATATAGGAGTAGGAGGCAAATCTGAATGGCTTGTTGAATCACATGTTTTGTGACAAAGGCAGTCAATGAAAAACTTATTTGACAGTTTATGTGTTCATCAGAGACCCAGATGTATGTGCACAGGAAAGTGGAAAGGGTGAGTTTCTCATAAGTGATGACCTTTAAATTGGGGGTGGACAGTCTTAGATTTTTGTTGCTTGACTATAAGTGTACTATTAGTGATATCACTTATTCTAGACAGTGGGTGAGAGAGATATGAGACAGAGAGACGGACGGACAGACGGACTTATGTGTAACATTGGGATCTTATGGGTATTATGATGAAGTTCCATGATAACTATAGAATATATAGTTATATACAGTTTGCAGCGCTCCAGTCCCACATCCTTGCTGCCACGGCTGTTCAATTTGCATGGGTGACTCACCACAGATAATTGTGTTGGATCTCTCATCGTCATTTCCCAGATAGTGAGTATAGGGGAGGTTTCCAGGTCTAACAATAGTTCCTAAAGCAAGGTCTTATTTTGAATTGGTATGACAATTAAATTTAGTGCTCTGAAGAACCTCATCGTGGATGGTTTAGGAAGAGTTTAAAGAACCCACGACCCTGCTCCCTTAACTAGAGGAGTGTCACTTACCTTTCTGGCCTATACGTTTTTAGAACTGGGCAGCAAATAGTTAACTGTGGAATTACAAACCAGATAGTTATAATGATGTTATCGCGCGTGCATCGCCCACAATTTAATGAATCAAATTCACCGCTTACAGAGGTGGTATTTGACATCAGCTTATCTAACTTATCTAAATGAACCTTTGCGGAATCATAATCTGTGAATCGTCACTTTTTTAATTTAGTCATTTTTATCCAGCTGGCATTCAGGCACTATTTTATTTTCCCAGTGTTTAATTACAATCAAAGACATTCAAGGACACGTGGTCATGGGGTTTTTTCATAAATGTTCTCTGTGGAGGATCTGCAACAACGCAGAAACGGTGTTAAACAGGGTTAAGAGTTAAACAGAAGCCTGGTATGATCAGGGAATAAAACTTGTTGACGATGTATTGCTATGTTGCTTTCTCCCCTAATAATAGATTTTCATATGATTCACATGATCAGAGGTTCGATTGGGGGTGGACGGTCTTCAATTGTTGTTGCACGGCTATTAGTGTAATTACGTTACTATCGATATCGCTCATTCTAGAGTGATAGACAGACAGACAAACAGACAGACAGACAGAATACAAAACATTTTACTAAAGGTGTGCTGATATTTTAACGGGACTCCTCTAAGCTGAACATGCGTCATAATACAGAGAATTTTTCCAGATGTTTGAACTTTGAGGATAATAAATTTTATTTAATATGTTAACTAAAAGCTGAAATGAATGTCCACTTACCTCCCAAATCCCAACTTAACCCCTGCATATGATCAATGTTTTTTAATTAATTAATGGGTAGCAATACGTTTCCATGTTATTTTATACATTTTATACATTTTTTACACCTATTCTGAAGTTGCATACATTTCATTATTGCTCTATTTCTCAGCAGTTAAATTGAAATCGCATTGTGGCCAAATGAAGGCACAACAAGAAATTATATAAAAAAAATTTATGAATAAGCAAAAAAAAGAAAAAGTCACAGAGACAAAATGTGCACAGTTCAGGAAAGACCTCAGTGAGACCGTATAACAGAATTATGTAGCTTCAACCATCTGGCTGTCATAACTGGACAGTATTATTCACTCGCCCCCCTGTTGTTTTCCTGGACAACGCTGCGAGATCCAACCTGTCATTGTTGATGTGAGCACTCGGCTGCAAAATGTTTGATGTTTTCATCTCTGTCCTCATGTGTGAAAGGTGAATAGAGTCCAAGTTGCTTTTGATGCCATCTGGAGCGCATGCCTTGCAAGGTTGACAAGAGACATTGGAATGAAAGTATGCATTGCTTGGCCCCATCATTAAAGATTAAAAAATTACCACTTTGGAAAGCCCCAGTATTTTCAATTAACATGACTGAAGATTATTAATCAATGACAAATTGTTGAAACTTTGGAATAGGTAATAGAAAATGAATATAATTAGTCATTAATGCTAATAAATCAATGATGATACGATAACGGTATTATCGTATCATCCTAACTTAATGTTGACTTAAAATAATTGCCCGATCGTTTCTGAGAGGGGGTGTATGTTGCTAATTATTGTATTATTTTATTATACCATAGTGTTCATGAATGGCGATGAATGTGAAGTAAAACTCTTACTAAGTTGTTTTTATATGGCTTAGTTCATAAATAAATAAAAGAGCTGCTTCGGTTTTTCCATCTACATTGAGGCTTTGCAATGTTTCATTACGGGATATTTGTGATGTTTATTTAATGTGCGGAAGAAAAAAAAAAATCCGTAACTTGAATGAGTGCAAATGCTACCGTGTATTGGGGAAGGTAATTGTCTCGGGAGTGGATCATAAACTTGTCAAAAATTCAGATGAGTAAACAAATTTGGCATTGCATTTTTAATCAACTAGGCAATGGCCCTCGCAATTATGATTTTCATACTCAAGTGATTAATGGCTTAATGGATTAGGCTTTTCAGGTGACCTATCTTTGGGTTAGGTCTGGTCCCTCAATTTTTCAATGCATTACAGCATGTTATTATTTTTTTTGTGTTGAGAAGGAGCCGGCTTTTCAAATGAGCACAAGTGAACCTAATCTCATTAAAAAAAACAGGAGCCCTAGAAGACCTTAGAAGCCAGTCACTTCTTTCATTAAAGATCAATTTTCATCTGGCAATTATAATGCAGGAAGAGGGGTTTTACGGGGTTTTCAGGCAGACAGAGAGTGAGGCATATAATTATTTCATAAAGCCATTGATTGAATGAGAGCTCTGAATTTAGCTTATGTCTTTCTCTCGGCACTCCATCTTTCTAACCAACCTTTAAAGACCAGTTCTGTGCTGTTTCAGATGCAATATAATTCATGGGCCTTGCAAAGAAGAATTAGGCCTCAGTCAGCATGGTGACATTGTAGAGGGAGCAAAAGGGGAACTCTGGTTATTCATCACTGCAAGACTTTGCATCAAGCAATAGGGTTTATTTTTCTGAAGCTGGATCGGCATAAACCTTTTGCAACCCCAATTAGCTGTGCTAGGTTAGTGTTCCCAGGGCACAGCGAGAACTCTCAGTTGATAAAGTAATAAGGTTTCTTTGTTCTGTATATGCTTTTTCGCCATTTTGCCCCCCACACACAACATTTTTTTTCTTTTTTCCATTATGGCTAAACATAAAAAATGGTCTGATCTGACAGTGTGGAATTGCACTGCTTTGCAGTGTATTTTTTTTACTACACAGACCATAAAATCTCATCCAAAAGTTGTTTTCCCCTCCCTGACTTCACATCGTGCTTTGTTCAGGAGCATAAAAAAAAAGTACAAATACACAAATGAAGGAGCAAATCTGTCACTCAAAATAATGTTGTGATAGATATTCAATTTAGTAATTTATAGTGGGGTCAAAGTATTTGTCTATAATGTAGCTTGAACAGCTAATAAGTTGGGTTGTAACTATTTCTGGGAGCACACAGCAGCAAAATCTGTTATCGTTTGATTCAGCCTGGGCCGATACAGACAAGCCTCTACTCAGCACCTTTTATACTGTATCAAGCGTATGGCAGTTTGTGTGCAACACCATTCCACGGCGAGAAATACTTTTGTTTTACCACCCTCATTAAAATTTTGCTCAGGAGCTCTGCCCCGGAGAGTCGGGATGGCAAATGCCATGTTCCTTTTGCAAGCGTGATGTAAAACACAAACAACCATGATTTACCGTTTTGGTGGGGGCCGGTTGCACCCACAGCAATGATTTCTGGGTAAAATTAATAAAATCGCTACATCTTTCTTGGAAAGCCAACAGAAAACCAGCCTTGGCATGGTGATTAACGTTTCCATGGTTTGGAATGTGAGATAAGGAACATTAGCAATTACTCCCTGGAAGGCATCCGCGGCGGCCGCGCCTTTAGCCCAACTCATCTGGATCTGAGCGGTAGAGCAGGGTGAGACGTCCAGCTGGCCACAGGCTCTGTCTGTTTAGTCCTTGGCAATCAGGAAAATCCTTTTCTTTTCAGTGCAGTGATGAAAAGTTTGGGTCTTTTTGGAGGTTTGACTCCGACTCTGAAGATGTGTTCAATTTTCTCGAGCGTTATAACTCCTTTAGAAATTTAAATTGCACTCAATAACAACAGTATAAAAATGTTATGTGCTTTACGAAACTATTAACTTATCATAACAAATGACTTTATAAAGACAGGGCACCACTTCAATTAAGGGGAAAAAGAAAATAAACCACGTTAACTAGAGCTGATCGGTCTCATAAGGATTGGAGTTCTTTGTCCGATGCATAACCTGTCTTTAATTTTTAAAGAACACAAACAGACAAACTTCCCTCTGATAAGTTGGATTTATTGTATCATGCTAAATAATCGAATATATGAAATAATAGTAAAACATATAATTAAGAAAATAATATGGTAAAGAAAATCAGCAAAATAATACAGGATTTTAAATGTGACAAAACTTTGACTCAGGGACAACAGTGAGGTAGAAAGCGACGTGACTGTTATCAAAAATAATAATGCAAGACACAGGCTAAGTTAACTTCTCTAAAAGGGGAGTTAATTTAAATTCTACATCAACACGTACCATGAAGCAGGGTGGAAGCCTTTACCTCACTGGTTGCAGAGCCAGAGGTGGAGAGTTTCTGACTTTCGCAAAGATTGGAAACAGCTTCGTATCCGTGGCTGTCCCTGAACTACTGGCTTGTCTGCCAGAGGGTTCGGCTATGCCGTGTGGGAGTCCAGCAGTTGGCTGTCTCCCATGCGAACTGGAAAGGTTCACCAACCAGACGAGGTCCTGACCGATCTGTTCGGTCGCGAGGTGCAGCAGCTTCAATTCAGGGAGTTGGATTGGCCAGGGAGCAGCTGGCATGGTTTTCAGATGATGTCAGAGTTGTCCGGCAACTGCTCCAATGTTCTTCTAAGGTTGTGGCTGAATGCGAAATAAATTAATCTGGCAACACTAACTTCACTCACCTAGGCTTGACTCTTTTGTGGGTCGGTGACAAACTTCAAAAGGGGATAACGCAACATTACGAAAAAACGCAAGATTTTGTGACTAATAAAACAACAGTTCTTCAGTTGGGTAACTGAAGAAGGCTGCTTCGGTAAAAAATTGCGTGTGGATGTCGAAGAACAATAATAATAACGCGTTACTTTGAGCTCAAAGGTGAGGTCCAACCTGATGCAAGCTCAATCGGCGTGGTCTTTTGAACCTTGGCCAGAACAGGTGGAGTTGGGCATTAGCCAGAGGAGGCAGAATTTTGGCATCTCCCCTTTTAACTGGCTACTGATTCTTTCTGACTATTAAATTTAATTTCTCTAGGCGCAAGAGTCACATAGCTTTATACATCAGTATCGTAAACCAATAAGCGGTTTAAACAAAAACTCTTGTGACAATGTTTTACGCAAAAACATGAAACACATGATTTGACATTGGCCATCTTTCAAAACCAATTTTATCAGGAACATAAAATTTGTGGCTAATAAACTGTTAGGACGATTCTAGTTACAAACTATTAAAGCAAAATCACAAAATCGCAAAAAACACTACTAATAAATGGCATAAAGTAATCATCCTTAGGAAGACCACACGGTGCAAATTAACCTTGCAATCTTAGTGGTTACAGGGATTTCTATCCGTTGGTCACTAGGTGACAGTATGGCTACATGACAAATTAATACATTTTAAACTAAGTAGTGTAAGTTCATCATTTGCATCGTACAGTGATGAAAGTTAGATAAATTTTTTTCAGACAAACTTCTGCAAAAACAATGTTACTTCAATTACTGACTGATTTGACATAGATTCAGACTAGTCACGAGAGGGTTGCCCGTTTTAATGACTCGAGTTTGTATGAGTTGCTCACTAAAGAGAGTTTTTGAGTCACTCAATTCACCGAGTCAGTCACCCAGAGCTCGGTAAATCCCGCACGAGCCCCGGCGCCCATAGAGTATGTGCACCAGAGACTTCCGTTTGAGCCACCTAACTTCTGGTTTAGCCAAGCGCTAACTTGAATGGGATAAAATTATTTAATCGTGCGGCTCTTCTAGATTTTACAAAATTTATCGGATCGAATAGATCAAATTCTATGAGTGAAACAAATCATTTTGCAGCGGCTGTGACGCTCAAAAACAATTCCTGGGGCCTGTTCCTGGGGGCTTGCTCAGAAGAGGCACTCAAGCAATCAGCGCTACTCTCACTGACTCACCACACACAAACTCACGAGTCGGAGCTTCTCAACTCGAGGTGACAGCCGTATATCAAACTATCCAGTCATTCACTCAAATCAGAATCGAGTTGAGTAGCAGTAAACTTCTAAAAAGGGACAACTTCAAATTCATGGATGGTTACTGACTGTACCTGCGGCATGGAACTTGCGGGTGAGTGAGGGATTTTGTGTAGCCTGAGTCAGACCTTGAGCTTCGGGCTTCGAGAGCGAGTACCGAGTTGGGACTCTGGTTGGGAATCGCTCACTGACTCAGACTTGGAGTCAGACCTTGACTTCAGCTCTGGGCGGGCTGGGAGGGCGAGTGATTCGTGCGGCCCGCGTCAGACCAATAAGTGCAGGGGGCGGGCTCCGGTCTGGGAGAGCGAGTACTGAGTTGATACAAGCGCCATTGTGTTGTTTTTTTTTTTCTTTTTAACGTGATACATTTCCAAAAACACTGTTAATATAAGAGTTGCACAATAGTGTGAGTGACACATTGTCCAGCTAGCGGCAGGTAGGAGGGCCGAGTCAGTGCACGGGTTAGTAGAGACGAGGATTTGTCACTCCTGAGTCAGTGAAAGGAGTCATTCGTTTCAAGCAATTAGTTCAAACTCGCACATCACTAATTCAGACTTCTTAACAAAAGAGGAAATGCTGGTGAGATTTTTTCTCAAGACTGTGTCCTGGGAGATAAGCTCTCAGTGGGAGGCAGGGTTCAAAGGAAAGAATGTTGGGGTCTGAGGAGGGGGTCTGTTGATCAGGTTTTGGTTGGAATAACAAACCAGAGTAATTTGGTTATCTTCATGTCAGCCTTTGTTCAGTTATCGTCGTCTTTGCCTGGTGAGTATCCCAATTGACTCCTTTACCAGGGGGGGTGAAGACAAGAGTTAACAGATCCAAGCTCTCAGCTGGGTTCCTGAAGAGATTTATTTTGGTGGAATGCAAAGTCACATCAATCACATCCACTTTAAATTATGCCAAATGCCTTCACCTTTTCTTCCACATGAATTTGACCCTCTGTAAATATTCTGTCTGTCTGTCTGTCTGTGTCTGTCTGTCTCTCTCTCTCTCTCTCTCTCTCTCTCTCTCTCTCTCTCTCTCTCTCTGTCTCGCCCACTCACTGAGCTTGTTAGGCTGCGGAACTCTAGGCGCATCCATCACCCGGGAATCACGACTCTCGGCTCTTTTCGTCCGCAAATCGAGTGTCTCCTCTCAGTGAATGGCTGTGTGTCTGTCTGCAGTTACTGAGTCATGAACGAACGACTCTTTTTCCTAGTGACTCCCAACTCCTGAGACATGTTACAGATTTGTCCATGACTGACTAATAGTTTGCGAATCTTGTATCCCTAGTTCAGTGCTGACATTAAGCGCACACACCGTGTTCCATAGAGTCTAGAGTCTAGTCAGCTGAATGATCTTTATTAGGAATTTAATTACCATATTGATACAGACATGTCTGCTAAACACAATGTAACTAGCTAATGTCATCTAACCAAGTCTTTAAGTAATGTAATGGGATACTTGCTGCCGAGATTGTCTAAAAAAGTTCAGGGACAAAAATGTTATCTTATCTTGTAATAATTTCTATGAATTAAATTAACCTCTACATTCTTTGCTTATTTCAATTGCCTGAGCCCATATTGTGCAAGTAAAGTAGAATAAACACAGAGTAATTTTGTCGATGCTGATGTGTTGAAACATATGACAAACTAATATGATGAACTATTCCACAAGCGTTACAAGGACACGGCAACATGACGTCTGGCAAATAAATCACAAACCAAACCAGAGACCTTGAGCTGCAAACACGGCTCCAGTTTATCATACCAACGACCCCGGTGGATGTCGTTATGCCGGAGGGTCGGGAGGCCAAGGAGGTATTCTGAGTTTGAGACCTCTCATTTGCTTGCACTTGCAGCTGGTGAGTGAGCAACAAGAAAGCCGTCCGCTGCTCAGCCCCTCCATCGACGATTTCCTCTGCGAGACGAAGTGCGATGGGGTTTCCCGCCCGGTGACGTCCAATACGGCTGGTAAATTACAAGGGCTTTCTTCCCATCTGTCTGTCTGTCACACGTACAGGCTGTTTGTTCACCTCTGAATGCTGTTGACATTCAACATTAGCCATTTAAATGATTTTAAGGTGATGGTTTACTGTGAGATTCATTTAAAGAACCAACTTTGCATTATAATTATACTCTTATACTTTTTTTTCTCGTTTATATAGACCATATTTCCTCAAATATTGACCGGGGCCTATATTTAACTGCAGAGGATACCAGGCCCAAGTATATTTGATTATATTTTAGTATAAATTTCAAATCAAACTTCCGTCTGGGTGCCATGCCATGCAAACACTTGTATGGTGAAAAAAGAGAGCGCTAGTAGTTACGCTAAAAGTTGCACTTCTGTTGGTAGCTGAATGGGGAATTACAGTATTCCTAGTTCGCCTTGAACGCACCACTTCCTGCTTGGAGCGCTGGAGGAGAGCAAGAGCGTTCAGATCGATCTGCTCCGCAGCAGAAGGAAATGGAATAAATTAAATACACCTACAATAAAAACACTGTTTTTATTTGCTCAGTTTGTGAGCAGAGCTCCAACTAGAACAGCGCCGCCGCTCCGATAAGTTTTTCTCCCGGTCTTTATTTGAGGCAGGTTTGTATTTGTTTGTGTAGACCACGCCCCTGGCATTTATTCAAGATTTTTATTTGACTAGCGGCTTATATTTGTGTGTATACTGTGTGTGTATATATATATATATATATATATAGAAACTCATGTACATTACATTTTGATTCAACATTTAACATTCAACATTCAACCCTAACCCTAACCCTAACCGAAAAGACTGACTGAAAGACTGGTTCACTAAAAAGAGCCTAAATTCCCATCACTAGTAAGCAGTTAGTACCGTGGGTGTAAAATCTGTACTTTAAACAACCAAATTTAAAAAAGAGAGGCAGAATGACCTCACCAGGGCCTTTAAGATGTAAAACGTGCTTTGGAAAGACAGAACGGCATCTTGAAGATTCCATGCATCTGTTTAGTTTTCCTCCCTAGATTAATCATTTTGGGCATGTCAATACATCTTAGGCATAATTTTCTTGAAGAGCACTTCCTTCTTTCTTTCTCGTGAAGCCCCCGACACCTCAGCACTACTTGTGCCCCTCAAGCACGTCGTTGGTTCCTCATTGCAGTGATTGTGAATGCAGTGGAGGAGCCCCATCCCTGGGCTTCAAGCGTTCTCTAAAATTCTCTCTGTAAAACAGCTGTCTGCCAATTGAACCTCTATTTTTCTGGTCAGGA
This sequence comes from Zeus faber, assembly GCF_960531495.2. Taxonomy (NCBI): domain Eukaryota; kingdom Metazoa; phylum Chordata; class Actinopteri; order Zeiformes; family Zeidae; genus Zeus; species Zeus faber. Next base: position 47,753,461 of record NC_137193.1, read on the forward strand.
ACAATTTTCAAGTCTAAAGGGATTCGTTTATACAGTGTAAGTCCACCTGGTACATGATTAACATTTTGTTTTGTTCTTCCAAGACAAATATTCTATTCACAATGATGTTTTAGTGGATTATAGCCTACATTACGAATCCAGATAAAATGCAACGCAGATGTATAAAACATCATGAATATAAAAATGACATGGCCAAGTGGTTGAGCGCTAAAGTACTGCTCAAGTACTTTTTGATAAAACTAATCTAACTGTAGTTTTTATGATGAAATAGAATTGGGCATGACATGTCATTTGTAGGACATTCATTTCCTTTTCCTTTTTCAACTTTCTTACTCTGATGTCATTCTTCGTGTGGTGGCTACACGGTCAAGCATCTAAAAATAAAAATAAAAAGTGCTTTGTGTGATTTAAATAGGGGGTGGTCAAAATGTTGCACACTCCTTGGTACTGTAAGTGTGAGCTTTTTCATGCATTTCCAAACACGTGTTTCTATAGTTGTTCTCAATGCTGAAAATATTGGAACAACTTCAGGACTTCAGGGTTCACTGCCCTGTGACTAAAATCAAAAATGTCTCAATAAAGGTGGCCTATTAGCTTTGTTTTAATGAAATCTGACAAGCCAAATTAAAGCAGTTTCATTTGTCGGATGGAGCCCCACATGAGTTTGGGGTCAGGAGCGGCAGCGTGGACAAAAGGCTGAGCCCTTCCAGAAGGAGCCTCCATCCTTTCTCGTTGCTCCGCTAACCTGGGATTGAATTGCTTAATTGACCATAATGGTGCTCCTCCGGAGGCTTCCTTATCTTTATCAGACTGAGCTGTAGTTATTTGAAATATTTTTCAATTCCATGTGAAAATTGATGCCGAAAGATTTTCGATGCCGACGAAGAGGGCAATGGTGTGAGAGCTTGAGTTCGCTCGATGGCTCAGCAACAACCGCTAAAATTACACACAAAGAATAAACCCAGCCACTTTATATAATCCAATGAAAAGGGAAAAAGGTTTCGGAACACATGCTTGACTGCCTCCCAAAGAGCATTTTGTCCCATGAATAAAGTTATTAATAGATTATAAAGACTAAGCCGCCCATCTCTATGTGGTTTAAAGAGGGAAATGGACTCGTATAATCACCATTTATTAGCCTAGGGTTTTCTAATCTCCTAATTTTGGGTAATCCCAAAAACGAAATGAGTCCTTCTTTGTCCCAGTTCTGTCCTCGGCGTTGGACCTTCTGGATCTGAGTGAACCCGGAGAGCGGAGGAACAGCAAGGACAAGAGGAGTCCGCTAGCGTCCCGCGGCGAGCTGCAGAAGAGCAGCGCTCACAGGAAGAAGACGGACGAGACGGAGCTGATCCAGGTGGAGATCGAACAAACCGCCCCGAGCTCACGCACTCCAGAGAGGGCATCCCTCGACTCAGGTAGAGGCACACATCTCCTTTTCTTGCTCCCAGAAGACGATGTTATCGCGTTTGACAATAGGCGTAGATTTCAGGGGGGACGCATGGATGCATGGAATGCGTCCCCCTCAATATTTATAACACATGCATTTGCCCCCCCTCACCAGTAAAAACACAAAATTACATAAATAAAGATATTTCCACCATAAATTGATGCAGAAACAGCACAAATTGGTGCATAAAAATTCACCAGAATGCAGGAAATGAAGTGTTGCTGTAGCTGCTCAACATTTCCTGGGGGAGGGCCCCCACACCCCCTGTTGTGTGCCCTCCAATGTTCAAACTGTATTTGCCTGTATGGTGCATGGTGTATACAGTTTGACTGTTTGACTGTGGTGTTTAGTAAGTACACTGTGTCCTCTACCATATGAAATGACGAGCTTCATTTAGGGTTTCCATTGAAACGCCTATGATATCTGTCATTAGATGGATGGATAGATAGACAGATAGACAGATAGACAGACAGAGATGTGTTAATAATAAAGCCAAAATTAAAAATAAGCAAAACAGACCACAGAAACGTAATGATCCATTCTGTCGGAAATGAGTCCTTGAAAGATTGTAACTAGAGAATGGACAATTAGCTCCCAATTTGCAAGCTGGAAAGGTTAAAGTCCTTAAATGGGATGTAATTATGAGCAGTGAGTCAAACCGCAGTGCAGTCCCTCCAATTACCGGTAAATCACGGCACTGAGCTTGATTCTACCCCTTGTGTCATTTGCAACTAAAAGTTCATGTCTTGTTACAATTGAGGCCAAATGGCTTATTGTTTAGATGCCGCTGGCACTTTCCATTGTTAGTATCTCTTTTTAGCTCATCGGTCCACAATTAACCCTATTTAATCATTATTTACTCAGTGTCCTGAATCTTTCTGAAAAACTACCCAACACTTCACAAACCGAGAAGTGTCTGTCCCCCTACTGGGGCATGGAGGAATTGCAGGGGCTAGGGCAAGAAAATGAACGATTTTTTATTTTTAAGTATGCCTTGAATATATATTTTCAGCATTCATTTTGTTGTTGGTATTTTCATTAGTTCATTGAAAATCATACAGTTTGTTCATAATTTATTTTATTTTCATCATTTCTGTATTTTCCATTATTATTTTTAATATATTAATTTTGATTTTGCATTAGTTGCACCCCTCTGCCCCTGTGTCAATAGGTAATAAAAGGGGTGGCTGGGGGGGGGGGGGTCTTTTGTTTATTTTGTGCCAATATTTGTTTTTGTTCATCGTTAGATATCAGTAAATGACTGCATTACTTTTACTCTCTTACTCGTGCCTCCAGTCAACATTGCTTCTCCTCTGGATAAATGGGAGGACCTGAACCCAAATGGAAACAGAAAATGGAAATTGGAGAGACGTTCATCTAAAAATTCCTCCAGTGAATTTCTATGGTGGGTATTTCCCTCAGGAAGCATAGGCACCATCACAGATACACAGCATTTCACTCTATTTTGAATTTTATTTTGCTTGTATTTACAATGACACCTGCCTCACGGTGCACATAACTCATGGCTGTGGGTGGAGCCAATTTGACATACATCAAAGTAAAATATACCCCCATCCTCAAAGAACTAACCCAGCCAGGGGGGCTTGCTGATTATATCAGAAAATGTACAGATCTCCCTCAGCAGTAGTCCATGGTAGGATCAGGAAAAACCAAACGTGGGCAAGAGGGCTATATAACCGTAGAGAGCTCATTTTATTCTGTCGGAAATCAGATAGTTTTACTAATGGGGGGAAGACCGAAACTGTAATAAATGTTTTTTTGTTTTTTTTTGAGCTTCACCACTAATTGTAGTATTAGGGAATTCCGTCCATAAGGATCGGAGAGAGCGTCTAAGCCTCCTGTAATCACATATTCCTCAGCATACTTGTTTGATTGGTGACTGCTTAAAAGGTCACTCAAAGGACGTCTCTCACTTCATCTTTTGAGATGGCATTTAGAATGATCCACATGCGTATCACCTTTTTAAATATCACCATAATGGTAGAGCTACAAGGTGGATTTAAGAAATGTGATGAAATGTGAAATGTTTCCAATTATGTCTTAATCAGATAACACTGGAGTATTTATATAAAGTATATCTATAGTAATATATATATATATATATATATATATATATATATATATATATATATATTTTATAATGTATTACTAGGTCCACAGACTACAAAATCCATTCAGAACCGTCCAACAAGAACTCAGTGGAAGCAAATACCAAAGTTGAGCCTGAATCTGCCCTCGCCTCTCAAGTAAGTCTGAAATATATAATACCTTTCTGCGTGTGAAATGGACGTCAACATCCATTAAAACCGACGGAAAGTGTTAACTTCCAAGTCTGATTGTTTTGATTAAATGCAATCTTTATGTTGTTTTTGACAAATCCAGCTATTGCATCTGAATGTGTGATCATGGCAAGCCGCCACTCTCTGCTAACACCTCAAATTCTTCCATTACAGCTCAACAGGCAGTATATTAGTGGAAGACATGTAAGCCTATCTATGCATCCTTTCTAAAAAAAATGTTGACACATTGAAAGAGCTATACATTTGCACCGAAAAACAGCATCACCACCCAATCAAATCTGACCTAAAAGACTTTAACAATCTGACTGAGTTATGAAATGGATTAGGTACGTTTTGATTCCAAAAAACACACCTTGGAAGATATACAGAAATTAAATGTTTTTTGAAAAAAACTTTTTTTATTATTATTTTTTTTTTGTGGTGCTATGAGGTCCAAATGTGAAGCACTTTCAACCTGAGTTGATGATCTTTGTACTGGCCAGCCCGAAGTGTCTTATATCCAGACGCCATTATTAGAGTAACAGCCCTATGAAATATTCAGCAGCGCACTGTGCTTCCCACTGATCCAGCTGAGCATACATCACCTTTTCAGCGCTGTAGATAAATTATAGATTTTGGATTAAAGATGGCTATTGGAAGTGGGCAGGTGGTTATCGGCAAACAAATGCTAAATTTGTTTCGCTCAAGGGATCCGCAGTCGCTCAGTGACAGCAATATCGTTAACAGTAGATTCAGGTTACAGTTTGGCAGGAGGCATTGGGCATTCACACACACACACACACACACACACACACACACACACACACACACACACACACACACACACACACACACACACACATGCACAGACACCACACATAGACACACACACACAAACAAACATGTGAATCTATGTAAAGAACATACACTTATGTTGATGAGAATAAAATAGATGCCAACATTTTAGACACTGTACACATTTAAAAAATGCATGTTTTTTTGCTCATGTTTGAAAAGGCAGTTGAGCTACACAGAGATATATGAACTGCAACCAAACATTGCATGTATAGGATGTTGTGATGGTCATTTCATTAAAATTGGAAATGTAATTCCTGAGCTAAAAAAAGGTTGTAAGAGCAGGTTAGTCACCACAATATTGCAGCAGTTGCCGAGGGTTCCGCGTGGAACTGGGACTTAATTCAATCCCCGGCCGCTGTAACATATTGGCTCGCCCCGGGCTATAGATAGTGTCATTAACAGAGAGGTTTCTCGGGGTGTAATGTTTAGATGTGATGAACAACATTGAACTGTAGCAACTTAGTAAATACATAGAGTATTTTTTTTTTATTCACGTCATATTGTATTCATTTCTGTTTGTATTTTTCAGCTACTTGTGTATATTTGGCAATTTCTGTTTTATCAAGTTTTTTTTAATCTGCTAATCATCTGTAGATACACACCAATAATCACCATGACAAATTCCTCATACTGTACATACCTACTTTGGAATCAGTTGGGAAGCGCAAAGCCCGTTGCCGTGTTTTTAAGAGGGTGAAGCTGCATGGCTCGTGCACTTAGTGCTTGTTATGTAGAGCAGGGCCGGGTGTGCAGGGGTGCGATGGGAGGGGGGGCTGAGTAGCATGCTGCTCAGATCAGGGGTTTTTTTTTGGGGGGGGGGGGGGTGCTGACATTGGTTCTTCTGCTGGCCTTCCTAGGCATGTCAGAGGCTTTGCAGAGGCAGGGATATTTACTCCTCCTCGAGTCAGGGAGAGACAGCTGACCCTGCACACTCTCTGCCCTTGTGTGTGTGTGTGTGTGTGCGTGCGTGCGTGCGGGCGGGCGGGCGTGCGTGTGTGTGTAATTGTCCGAGCGTGTGTGGGGTGTTGTTGGATGGTTTGCTCATGTGTTTGTGTGTAAAAATGTACGTTTGATGTATCTGTGCACATCGACGTGTGTGTGTGTGTGTGTGTGTGTGTGTGTGTGTGTGTGTGTGTGTGTGTGTGTGTGTCTGTGTGTGTGTGTGTCTGTGTGTGTCTGTGTGCGTGTGTGTGTGTGGTGTTATAGGGTCGTCTGACGAAGGAGCAGAGGTGGGGAAGCGCCCTTCTGTCCAGGAATCAGTCCCTGGAGGAGGAGTTTGAGCGTGCCAAGGCTGCGGTGGAGGTAAGCAGGACCCCTCACCCGCTAAGTGACAGGTGTCTCTGCTGGACGTTTCAGGCTCTTAACACTTTTCACAGAGGCTTCGGGTGTGTGTGTGTGTGTGTGTGTGTGTGTGTGTGTGTGTGTGTACTGGTACTGTGCATGGTATCGTACTGGGATTCTTCCACATGTACCGCTCAGTCTGTCTAGGCTGTCCTTGCAATCATTACAGATCAATTTGTTTGAGGATTTGAGGATTGTAAGATGTAAGGCAATGCAGCGTTCATATAGCGTTCAATCTGAATTAAATCTGAATGAAAGTATTTTTGTTTTAAGGGCAGAAAGTGAATCTTATTTTAGAGCTGGCTCTAAACAAGTACAAGTGGTACTGTAAAAGATTGGCCCAGTTCCTTGTCAACGAAAGAAAAGTAAAGTAAATGGAACCAAGATGACTACACAGATCCCTTGTTACATTATACATCAACAGTATTGTTCAGGATAACATTTGGTTCATTTGTTTTTTATTTTTTTACCCCGTGCTTTCAGCATGCTGGGCATACAACACAGAGTATTCGTATGCCATGCATCTAGGGCAGAGTTAGTCTGCAAGTGGAGTTCAACTTCTCAATCTGCAATGCAACTCTTTATTCATTCTTTAATCATCAAGAACTGCTGCAATTACTCTGTCCTGTGGACGACCTTCAGGGTGACAAGAGCACAGTTTTTCACAAATAATCATCACTACTTCTCCAAGAGGGGGAGAATCACCACGGGTGAGACAAATAAACATACAAACAAACAACAACATGTAAATGGAAAAACAGAAACAGAAACATTGGACAACAACATGTATCGACAAAACATAATTAAGTCCATGAAAATTGGAACAGCAATTCGGCACGTGGCGTCTTCTTGTGAAAGCTATGGCAGTATACGAGGGAGAAAAGGAGAAGGGGGTAATCAGGAGGGTGTTCAGAGGTGCGTTCGAAGCAGGTGCTGGTGGTGTGTGTGTGGCTGTAATGACTCCGCCTGTGGGTGTGTGTGTGTGTGTGTGTGTTTGTCCACCGGTGAGTGCACTGCCCTTGTCCCAATTTGGTGTATGGGGTTGGAATTGTGTCGTGGTGCCCCCAAGCAGTGGAAAAGGCCCCACGGCCGTATAGACACTCCACAACTGCAGGAAATCTCCGAGCACCATACCCTGGAGCAACAGAAGACCCGCAGCCCCCAGAAAAGGCGGGAGCCAGCGGAGCAACAACTACGCATGGCCCCGAGGAGTTGTAAACATGTCTCAGAGAGAGACCCTGCACCCCTAAAGTGTACACATACAAGCCACCCCCACGTGCAGCATGCACCCGCAGAACCCGGGCCACCTGCGCCAGGCACAGACCACCGGCCCGGAGCCAGGCGGGCCAACACCCCGCCAGAACCGCAAGCCAGCCAGATGCCCCACCCAGCCACAGGCCCCGAGTCCTCGCCCACGTAGCCGTCTGGGCCTTGCGCGGGACACCCCGGGAGGTGGTCCTACAGCCACCTCCCGCACGGCAACCCACACCCACGACGGCGAGCAGCCTCCAAGGGCCCTGGAAAACACCCGGCGGCGCTCCACGCAGCCCCACCGGGTTGCAGCAGGCCAGAAACCACCTGTCTCGCAAACCCTGGGCCTGTTGTGTGGTTTATGTACTGAGTTTGAGTTTTTGCACTGGGAGAAATAGGTGAAGTATAACCAGATCAAAGCAGGGATGCAATACCTCACCCCGAACCTGACTGTGCCCCAAAGTTTGTTTTTTAAATCTACGTCTTGACTTTTTGAAGGCTCCAACACTTTAAGAAGTGGTTGCCAAGTTGGCAACCGTGCATCAGCTGTTGGTTGCTGACACTGACAAAAGGGTTGCCGAACTTAAATCATTGTGGGCATGATTACTGTTGATTGCTTTTTCCTGTGTCACATATCCAATTTGATTGATGATCTTAGCACAAGACACTGATTTTATAATGCCAATGTCAAACTGGAAAAATCTTTGCAATTAATCATGCCCCTGTATGGAAGGTGAATGAAATCTGCATCAAATGATCACTATTGTACCTGCTTCAAAATGTTCAGTCATTTCTCTGGAATTTGATGACAAATTTATATTTCTTCTACACTATGGCTCCCAGGGTACAACGAAGCATTAGTCAGTCACATTGTGGGCAAAAGCAGATATCACAGTGGATAGTTGAAGGAAAAGTAATTAGATACATCCTATTTCATCATAGGATTGTATATCTACTGTAGCTCTCACTCAAAGCCAAGCGTTCTAAACTGGACCCGTGGTTCTCGTGCCATTAGAAACTCGATACAGTCTGCCATAATGACAACACGGAAACTCCCTCAAAGAGCTCTTACGTCTCCTGATGGAAACGCTTTGTCCCGGCTCAGAGTTTTCCTCTTGCATTGATATGCCTTGTCATTGTCTTTGTAGACTGACCTATTTTATCCACTGATGAGAGGAGATTCAGAAATGAGATGAGATCTCCACTTTTTCTTCCATTTATTCCAGTCACAGAGGATCAACTTTGTAGGCCTGGAGTCAGAGACCGAGAACTTCCTGTGAAAGCTTTTACACGTCATGTGCTTGAACCACAGGCTGAACTCAAGACGGGCGAGTCGAGAATCAGGGCCTCTCAGGATCTTTAACCCCCTCGCTGCCAAAGTTCTTCTCTGTAGTTACAGTAACAACGTCGGAAATTGGAAGACAGTAAGAAATGACGGCGAGCCCGAATGATGACGTCATGTCACGACTGAAACATCCATCAGTGAATCCCGAACCTTCACCCGTGCCGTTCAGAGGACTTACGATAAGCAGCGAGGCTCTTAGACGCTCCGGGACAGACGCAGGATCGATCAGTGACATCAGTGATATCTTGGTAACACAGGGGCCTGAGTGCTCGGCCTCCACACAATGAGGAGGATTCTCTGATTAAAGTGCTCAGCCTCTTCGGCTCCCGCTGCAAATATCAAGGCCCACACTCACGTCTAATTTATCCTTAAATGTCAGTGTGTATGTGCGTACCTGCGTACTTCTCAAAGACATGGAAGGAGCGCGTCACTTAAACACCCGTCGCAAGGCCTCATTAGCTGAATTTGTACAATGTGAGGAATTTATTAAGGAATCCGTCGAAGGAGAAGACGGGGAATTAAGCCCTGAACTATCCTCCATTTGGCAAAGATGAGGCTGGTAAGAAGCTTTTATACTGTATCTTTTGCATGAATAAAAATGAACATTAAAAAACGATGGTAAAATAAAAGCGCCCTGAGGGATGTAGCCGGTCTTTGCTTCAATTTCAAAAGAAGATGCTAAAAATACGTCTTCGGTTTATCCGTCCCAGTCATATGGGGACAGAAGTAATGGCACCGAGCTAATGACACCTAAATGTGTGTCTTATTAAATAAGGCCCGAATAGAATAGCTGTGGGGCTGAGATTCCACATCCATATCCACCGCACCAGTAGAGGCAGGATCAAGATGACTCAGAGGTCTCATGTTTGATTAAAACAGCAGGTAGACAGACTCACCTTTCTCTTGCTGAAGATTGCTTTTCAGCGCTCTCAGTTTGGGAGATTGAACGAGGTTGAAAAGTGAAAGGTTGGACCATGGGATTTGAAAACAGAAGGCAGCAGGGTGGGATCATCCTGACCAGATGCCTGGATGTCCAAAGTCATAAATCAGACTTTTTATGTCTCGAAACCCGGCATTTGTTTTATTTGTAAGTTACAAATATCAGGATTTCTGGGAGAATAAGCTGGCTCAGTAGGTGCAAAATTGAATGGTCAGTGAGTGGGCATGGCTTCCTAATTGGAGGATTTCACCTGATTGGCCGTATGCAAATGACTGCGTGAGGAAATCAGGAGTGTCAGAAAATAAAGATAGCTGTGAAAATATTAACCACGGGCCGCTCTTTCAAAAAAATAAAAATAGAAACGCCAATGAGTAAACTCATAAGGGATGTCGGAGAATATTAGTGTTTTAATTTCAGGCCAACTTTAATACATGTGATCAGTGTGTATTCAGCAGGAGTATAGGACTGTGGTTGCATTGGAGCAAGAACACATGATCAATTCACTTTTATGTATCCTGCTATTTAGGGTTTAAAAACTGCAGTTAATATTCAGGGAAAGCAGTGATAAATAAAGACCTGTACTATCTTTGTTGACCTGTTTTTTTTAGTTTCATTTTGTCCATATGCAACACATCTCCTTCTTCACTGAGTGGAAGCATCTTGACTTGCATTTCCTATTCCTGTCCGGCTGAACGAGGACATGTTGTTGTGTGGGTCATTAGCATTAAAAGGCCTTGATCTGGAGACGAGCGAGACCTTGCTGGACGCTGCCCTCTGTCACGGTATTAAATCAATGTCGGACCTGCCAACCTGCACGTATTTTGTGTACCAACTAAGCAATTCTTTGCCAGAATATGCAGATACGAAATGCCAGCTAAAACTACGCCTATATATATATATGTATACGTATATATATATATAAAAAAATATATATATGTGTGTATATATATATATACATATACAAAGTGAGGATGTGTATATATACACACACACACACACACACACACACACACACACACACACACACATATATATATATATATATATATATATATATATATATATATATATATATATATATATATATATATACACACATATATATATACACATATACAGTATATATAGAGTGGAGGTGTGTTCTGGCCCAGGGTCAGGGAATGAGTGAGAGGAGGCAGGCGAAGGAAAAACAGCACTGGTTGGTGTGTATTCATTATTATTATCACAGATTTAAACAAAACGATGGCAACAGCCTGTCCGGGGCATCTGTGCCTGTGTGCGCTGCCGCCGTAACGTGGCCGGTCCGTTGCTCTTCGTGTCTGTGTTGCCAGGTCTGGTCCCGGCTCCAAAACCCACGCACCTTTTTTACTGCGGGAAAAAACAAAACCTAAATCACTTCCTGGATTGGACGAATCAGCTGAGCCCCTCTATTGATTCCCCCAATCCCCAGCAGCTGAGTGGTCCCGGGATGGAAGCCTGCACCGCCTGCAGCGGGGGCTTGACCACGCCCCCTTGGCCCGCCACACACCCACACCGTCACACTTAGGCCGGGGCACAGTCCGGCTGACAGACAACCCTCCCACTTAAAAGGGCCACGGTGTGATCGGCCAGTTTTGGAACCTCGGCCCCAACTCGTCCTCTCAATTATTGCTGTGGCCACTGCTACGGTCACATCTTCACACCATTTTTTCAGAAGGTTTAGGTGGTAAATATGGGCGGACCCCCACCCCCCCCTCTGTTCGCTCTACTTCATAATCGACCTCCCCAACGGGTTGTGTGACCACGAAGGGCCCTTGCCACTTCGCCAGTAATTTTGAGCTGGCTGTAGGGAGAAGTACAAACACCTTATCTCCCTGTGAGAATTGTCTTAACCAAGCGTCCCTGTCGTACATGCGCTACTGATGTTCCTGGGCCTGGAGCAATTTCTCCCGTGATTCCCGCTCGAACACGTGTAGCTTTGCTCTCAGGTCCAGGACGTACTGGACCTCGTTTTTACTGGTGCTGGGACCTTCCTAAATCAGGTAAAAGCCCGGCAAGAGGTCTCCTGCCAAACAATAGCTCAAAGGGGGAAAACACTGTGAAGGACTCTGGAACCTCCAGCACTGCGAACAACAGGGGGTTCAGCCATGTGTCCCGATTCCGGCTGTCATGGTTGACGAACTTCCGGATCATGTTTTTCAACGTTTTGTTGAAGTGCTCGACCAGCCGTCCGTCTGTGAGAGGTAAATGCTGTCCGAATTGAGTGGACGCCAGTAACTCGTACGGTTCGCGCAGTGTGCGTGACATAAACAAAGTGAGGATATTCTTCAGAATCCCGACCCGGGAGATGACCTGAAACAGCGCCTGTGCCACATTTTTGGCCATAATACTGCGCAGCGGCACTGCTTTGGGGTATTGGGTTGCTTAGTCCACTAGGACTTATACAAAAGCCCCGATAGCCCCGAGCACACACTAATGGCCCGATGAAATCCATAGCTATTCTCTTGAGCGGCATCCTGATTAAGGGGAGGGGCCTCAATGGCGCTCTGGGAATAGCCGGTGAATTCTCCAGCGGCCACTTGGGACAGGCGGCACAGCGCCGCCTCACGTCCGCACAGATGCCCGGCCTATAGAAACAGGCCATTATCCGCTTGAGTGTTTTTTCGCGTCCAAAGTGGCCTGCCATCGGGTTATAATGCCGATGCCACCTGGAAGACTAAACCCGATGGCTTTTAGGGACCAACTATTGGGCTCTCTCTTCTCCTGTTTGACCGTCACGGTTCACCTGGTATAATTTATCCCTAATCACCGCGAAATACGGGTGAGTGAGCGCAGTGTCTGGGCACACCAACACGCCATCACTTTTTTCTACCCGCTCAAAGGCCCGCACAGTGTATCGTCCCGCGAAAAATCCCCCATGGCATGGACTGGGGTGTCCGGGGAAGTTCCCACCTGGGGCTCCCCCTCCCCTGCACTGGTGACCTCCGCCAGTGCAAGCGGGCCCCTTGGCCTGCCGCATATATATACTGTATATATATATATATATATATTATTTTAATTGAAGGATGTAATAAATCAATCAATACAAAACAATACCGTACATTTATTTGGTATTTAAATGACGTCCCTCGGATTGGACCAGCTGCTACGACCCGTGGTTCTGTAAGCTCTCTCTCTCCTCTCACTCAACATCCACTGATACGCAGCACTGAGCAGTACTTTATTATCCATCGGTGTAACACTGCATTGTGAGGTAAAATGGGAAGTGGGAGAAATATAATAAAGCACAAAAATGTGACTGTAATGTTAACATATAAAACATGAGATGCAGCGATCGCCGGTGACCAGAATTGGTCGGTTTTCACCGGCCGATCAGTGTCAGATAGATTTTCTGATTCTGTGCCGGTGAAATTGACAGTCTGATACAATTCTCATGTACTGTACACGGAAAAATGCTCCAATACTCAAACCCGATACCAACATAGTGTAACATAGTTGCGTAGTTAATGCTCAAAAAAGAGCAAAAGAAAGAAAATGTCGCTGTTTGGAGATACTTCAAGGTAAACAAAGAAGATAAGATCAGTTATTGATCTATCGCCTGACAACATTGTGCAGACTGTATCTACCGCTGTGACAGCGGAGCTCTGATCATGATGAAAAGTTTGACTCTTCTTGACTTGGTTTTTTGACGAGTCACTCAGTAAAACGAGTCGTTCGATTTGATTCACTTGGATTAACGCAAAGTGAGGGAAGGACTTCCAGTGAACACAAGTGAGTCATTTATTTTGTTTGTTAGTTTTTAAGTTGTTTTTTTTTAAGTTTATTTGCGAAATACCATGTACATATAAATGTACATTTGCACAGACTTTCATTTGAAGTTTGAACCGGACATTTCCATGTTAGTTATTTCTTGTGTCCTACTAAAACTTAGTGAGTTACAGGTTGCATTATACTGAAACTTTGTGCCCGTCCTATATTCTATTTTATTGAAACTCAGTGGATGGTTCATGTTTTATTTTATTTTATTGGAAGTGAGGAACAGTACCATGTTATATTATTATTCCCTAGTTAATAATGAACAATAATAAAAAGTGTCAAAATCAGCAATCTCACTGTTATGGTAACTGAAAATTGCACGAGTAGTCCGTATGTGCAGCTGTCCAATCACATGAGCGGTATCAGTTCACATGATGTATTTGTTGTCAACGTACACAGATAGGAAATCGTGAATCTGCAGGTTAGAAATTCTGAAATGGGTATCGGCCAAGAAAATTGCAATCGGCGCATCTGTAGTTGGTAAACATTAACTAACTTTAAGAGATGATGCATTTCAAGGGGTATGTCCTAACAAGATTAATTTGTATATACTGTATATAGTTAGCTCTAGTAGCTCACACACAATGTTATTGGCCTCGTTACAAGACGGCTACGGTGTGAATAACTGATGGAGTCATTTAGCTGCTGTAACTCAAACACTACAGAGACTCCGTGTTACACTCTTGTGGTACTCACAATATTTTCCTAGGGTTGACAGGTCTGCAATGTTTTTGTAATGTAATCTCTCGGAGGCAACGTGGGTGAGTAAGCCCTCCTCACCTGCTGGGGTTCCACCACAAAGGACTCAAGTTATTCTCAAGTCTCAAGTTAACAAAACCAGTGCTAAATGTGTAATTGCGAAGTGGTCTTGCTTCTTTGGCAACATTCTCCCAAAATGTTATCGCGTTCAAATCTTCTTGAATTTGTCTGTACAGAACGAGAAATAAAAACAAATTGAGGTTGGACTTAATGGAGATCAACTATTTTAGTCTGACCCAGTTCACCATGAATACAAAGAATCAATGCTCATGGCTGAAGTTAAGTGTTTGCAAACAATTTTTTATTTTTATTTTAAGCTTCCATTCATCTGAAAAATCATCTGGTGACATTGGCAACATGGGACTGATTGACAGGTGAACTTGAGAAACATGAAAACCTCAAAGTGATGGCTTCCTGGAAGACGTTTCACAGATCCGTTGTGCTTTCGTGGACAGATGTGGTCTGCATGCTGATTTGAGAGGAGATAACATCATGAGATGTCTTCCTGAGGTGGTGGATCAGTGCTAGAGTGGCTCGTCTGGTGCTCAGAGGGTTTGAAGGTTCCATCCCCTGCTTCTCCTGGTCCTTGGGCAAGGCACTGAATCCATATCTGCTCCCAATGGGCACCTTGAATGGCTGGAAAAAAATGGCTTGTTGCCTCGATGGGATTTATTTTACCTGAAAATTTGAAATAAAAGTGAGTGGGCGCATGTGAGGCATAATTCTGAAGCTCATTCATGTCCCCTGGCCTTAAAAAAGAAAGGCAGTCAGGTATTGAACATTAATTTGTTTCGTGTTCTAGTGTTTTAGGAAGTATCAACTTCTATGTTTTAGATGAAGAAGCTTGAATCAACATCTGAATAGTTACCTTCATTGTGTGAGATTTGGTTTTGAGAGGACATATTGTCGTAGTGGAATGGAGAGCTCTAATTGGACTTAGGTGGAAACGTGAAGTAAGTAATGAATCACCGAGTTCATTTATTGTTGGCTGTGACATGTTTTGGCGAACAGGAAGCTCCACTTTAAGGCCAAATATATATCCAATTCCAGCAATTTGAAATCATTTCACAGAATCTACTCAACATGGTAATGGTTCTTTTTTTCCTATAAAAGGCAGAAAAAAAAACCACTGTCGTTATCTTTTAGATTTTCTGCAGACTTCTCTCCGTAGCCTTCCTATTTTGATGGCTGTTGCAATTTACAATTTTTTTTTTCATATGCCATCATAAATAATTGATTCAGGGAAAACCTAAATAAACTGCCCTTTAGATCCTTGCAGAAAATTGGAGCTATGGATAAGAGCTCGCTCAAATTCATATGCACTGCAGGATAAAACCCTTTGACCTGCAACTGAAATCAACTGGTATCATTCAATGGATGGATGTAGTGGAGAGTTCAATTTTTAATACTTTCTGCTCCCGTCTTCTGCCGACATGCGACAGCCAATCTCTCTGGAACCAGTTTTGAATTTGAAATGTAATGGAGGCTCTTCTTCATTGTTTTCATTATGTGAAATCAGCAAAGGCAATGCTTGGAAGAAATCCGGGAGAAATCACAGGAATGCATCCACCTCTTTGTCTAGGTCGTTGGTATCTGCTCCAACCTTGTGCAGTGGCCATACACCCTGTAGACTTTAACTCGGAGCTTGACAGTACGATTTGGGAGATTGTCCATGAGGAATGAGTCTCTACTGCTCACCAGGTTATGCACGTTCCTTTTCTCTAAAGTTGACCCGTGCATTGCTTAGGCGGATGACCTGCAGCATTTCAAAAAGGGTTCGGATTGCCAATTGTAAATGGTTAGAAAAGCATCAAATGTCTACATCTGGCCCTGACCCTTGGTGCGGGGCTGTGTGTGTGTGTGTGGGTGGACGTGGAGGGTGCTGCGTTTTAATTAGGCATTAGACCTTTAAAGTATGTTGCTGGGGGAAAAGAATTCTCAAGGACGAAAGTCAGACTACCGTGAGAATCATTGGCTTAATTCCCATTAAGCTTAACGTGCAACTCTTTAGCCTAAAAGAAAAAAAAAATAGAAGTGGAAGCTGGTCGCCAAACTGCTTTCATGAATAATCTTTTTGCTAAACATTTTGGAAAGGCGTGTGCCGCTTTGCCTCGGTAAATATAGCACTGTCTCGGCCCAGTGCAGAAGTTCTCTCCCGGCGTGGTTTTATATAGTTTTGAAACGAACAAGAAGCTTGTTAAATTTTCAGCAGGACTAGACCACCCGGGGACATGAAGCTGTCGCTTCATTACATAAGCGCATAGTTGATGAAACTGAAGACATCTTCTCAGAGTCTGACCCAAACGGCGCTAAATAAACCTACGGTGCGGTTTCACTCATCCACTGAAACTCACTCTGACCCACCAGGGAGAATTACACTTTTTCCTCCCCTCCAAAAGAGAGAACGATGGGTTGTTTTCTTTCCCCCCCCCCCCCCCTTTTGAAGTAACACGTCAAACCCCTCCCTCCAAACCCAGGAAAGAGATGGTGCAACAATCCAGGCAGAAGACGACACTGACAACTGTTCTCTTAAGAGTTTCTGTTGAACTACTAAGAGGGGAGGTCGGATAAGATTTAAAATTAAAGACTGATGGAGCAAAGAAAATTAATCAAACTGTATAGGTAGCAGCTTCGACACCCATGTAGATGTTTTCTTCTTTTTTGTGTAGCCTTAGATTTTAGTGGGACCCGGCTATGGCTGCAACTCTGTGGCAGATTCGCCGCCACATGCCACCCAAGGGGCGCGTTCAGGGCCCTCCAGCACAGACGGGTTGATAACACCAGTTTATTGTAGAGCTGAGGCTAGGTGGAATTAGCCAGGAGCAGATGGGAAATGTCATGACACAGGGCTCCTCCTCTTGAATGAGTGTGGGGACGGAGTTTTTAAAACTGATGCTCATTAGCCCAACCAAAGAGCATCAGGCGTGGCTGCTCAAGCCATCCGCCACAAATCCCCCAACACAAAACTGAGGCCAGGAAGAATTCCTGGCCGAAGCCTACGACCCCCTCCACGAAGCAGAGAGCAAAAAAGAAAATAAATGCTTTAAACAGACTGACAGTGTTACTCTATAATTAACAAAACACCGGATGGAAACAGGGTTTCCATACCTCACACAAAAAAAAATTAACAGGTCCCCTCCCAGAGGTCGTGAGTTCCCCAGAGGAGCACGGTCGACCAGCCTCCTTCCACCATGGCGCTGACAGACGGCCCCCTCCTCCCTTCCAGAGCGTGGGGCCTCGGGCTGCTGGTGACGATGTGACCAGGCTTGGCTGCTGCAGGGCCGCTTAGAGGGGTGGCCTGGCTGCTAGATGGTCCCGGCGATGCCTGCTGGGCAGAGAAGCTAGCTGCCAGCAGTTACCTGTGGTGTTTGCTGCGCTGCTTCTCCCCTGGTGCTCCACCGGACCCCCCCCCCCCCCAGGTGCTGCTGCCAGTCGGAAGAGGGTTGGTGCTGGGGCCGCCCCAGACCGCTGGTGACTCCAGGGCGTCTTCGGACAGCCCTTCTGTGTCCCTTCCCTGTGCCGGAGCCCCACATTGGGCACCACTGTGGCAGATTCACCACCCAAGCGGCGTGTCAGGGACCTCCGACACAGAGACGACGCGGGGTTGATAACACCAGTTTATCGTAGAGCTGAGGCTAGGTGGAATTAGGCCAGGCCCAAATGGAACATGTCATGACACAGGGCTCCTCTCTTGAATGAGTGTGTGGACAGGATTTTTTAAACCTGATGCCCGTTAGCCCAACCAACAAGCATCAGGTGTGGCTGCTCAAGCCACCCCATCCACTACACCCCATAATGTGCTTTTATTCATTTTTCTCATGTTTATTTAACATTTTGTGTATCTAGTCATATTCACTTCCAATGACTACATTTAACATGTTTTCTTGTAACCTAAATAGCCTTTCCAGTCTTTTCTTTTTAATTAATTGCACCCCAAATAAAAATAGAAATGTATGCAAATGTGATATTTAAGATTGTAATACAAAAATGAAAAACCCAAACATTTCTACACCTTCCCTACACCCAAGGTGGGTGTATAAGACAAGACAAGGCAAGTTTTTTTAATATAGCGCATTTCAACAACAAGGCAATTTAAAGTGCTTTACATTAAACATAAAAACCATTAACACAAAGTGCCAAGAAACACATTTTTAAAGGACATGGAATACGTAAAGTTAAAAAATAGAATACATAGAATGCGTAACACATTATAAAGTTAAGATATAGAATGCATAAACAGAAAGCACCTCTCCCAGATGACCTGAGATGGATGGTTCATAACGTAGCAGGAGATCAGAAATCTTTGGCCCTAAAGCATTCGGTGCTTTAAAAAACCAACAGTAGTATTTTGAAATCAATACTTTAACGGACGGAATCCAGTGAAAATATCTGAGAACGGGAGTGATATGTTCTACTTTCTCGTTCTTAGAGAGGATTCCAGCAGCAGGGTCCTGAATCAACTGCAGCTGTCTGATCCCTCTTTTAGGGGAGACCTGTAAAGACACCGTTCAATCGTCTAGTCTGCTAAAGACGAATGCATGGACAAGTTTTCCCAAATTCTGCTGAGACATAAGTCCTTTAATCCTTAATATGTTCTTAAGGTGATATTAGGCTGACATTGTAATTGAAAAAAATAAAATAAAATGTAGGTCCATGACTACACCAAGATTTCTGGCTTGGTTTGTGCTTTTTAACATGCAATTGAAGCTGAGTGCTGACCTTTAGTCGTTTTTCCTTGTCTCCAAAAACAATTAATTCAGTTTTATTTTTGTTTAATTGGAGAAAAGTCTGGCACATCCAATGGTTGATTTGTTCAGTGCACTTGCTCAGTTATTGTCCTGGACCGTAGTCCCCTGGTGATATGGTTATGTAATGTGTATTTGTGTGTTGTCTGGGTAATTATGGTCACATTTTGTTGTTTTCCATAATATGAGTCAGTGGGAGCATGTAGATGTTAAACAGAATTGGCCCCAGAATGGAGCCTTGGGGAACTCTGCATTTCGTTTTTGTCCACTTAGATGTGTAATTACCCTTCGACATGAAGTAGTCCCTGTTCTTTAAGTAGGATTCAAACCAGTTTAGTACTGTGCCAGAAAGTCCCACCCAGTTTTCCAGTCGGTCTAGTGATAGTTGTGGTCAACCATGTCAAATGCAGCACTTAGATCCAGTAATACTAAGACTGAAATTCTGCCCGTCTGTGTTTAGATGGATGTCATTGAAGACCTTAAAAAGAGCAGGGTGCTCAAAATCCTGACTGGAAGAGATCAAAACAGTGCCAAGAAATTGTTGAAAAACAGCTTTTTTGATGATTTTACCAAAAAAAAACGGGAGGTTTGAAATAGGCCTATAATTGGTCATTAGTGAGGTTTCTAGATTGCTCTTTTTTAAGAGCGGCTTGATGACGGCTGTTTCCAGGGCCTGTGGGAGAGAACCTGAGACCTGGGAGAAGAGACATGTTGACAATTTGTAAAAGATCTGAGGCCATGCAATTTGAAACATTTTTGATAAAGCCCGTTGGCAGAATATCAAGGCAGCAGGAAGAGGATTTCAGATGTTGTGTAATGTCCTCCAAGTTTTTATGGTTGATCGGATCAAATTCTGTCATGGTATTTGAACTGATTTTTAGTGGACATGGGGACAACACATATCCTGTACCTGATATGGCGGTACTGATTGCAAGTCTAATTTTCTGGACTTTGTCAGTGAAGAAGGAGGCAAATTCATTGCAGGTCCTGGTGGATGTCAGTTCAGAGGCTACTGACACAGGAGGGTTTGTTAGCCTGTCGACAGTAGCGATCAAGCCACATGCATTATTATTGTTTTTGCGCAATGATGTCAGAGAAGAAGGAGCGCCTTGCATTTCTCAATTTCAAATTATAAATGCGAGGTCTCTCTTTAGATTTGTTTTTCTCCAGCTGCGTTCAGCTCCTTGACACGCTCTTTTTTCTATTCTTACCAGCGTGGCATTTTTTTTTATGGAGATCTTTTCTTCTTTTCTCTAACCAAGTTTCAGGTAAAAACATAAAATCAAGGATGTGCTTGATAATAAAATCATTAATTACATTTTCTTTCCTGCCAGAGACCTAACATTTAATAAAGCTGGATTTAGTGCGTTAAAAGCATTAACTGCTAATTAATTTTTTTGGGACAGGCTGACGCTGACAGGGAATGGATGCTAAATGTGTTAAATTCACTGAATGGGTTGGGTGCTTCCTGTACCCTTCCTGATTCATCTTTCTTTTTCTGTTACTTATCAAGACAGTAATAGAGGAAGCTACCTTCACACAGGATCCCGGCTTGTTCTGGGAAGTGTTACGAGTGCCATTAGCCTTGCAGCCCGGAACCAGCACATATCAGTTAGAGCGTGCTGTATTTTGTACACAAATAACTGGACGTGCTGTGCTTTTATCAGGATGGGGAGACAGAGGATGATTCTGATGGCGTCGTGGTGGATGGGGGGTGATGGGCGTTGTAACTGTGACAATTATGCCAATGGTGGAGGTAGACCCCGAGGGGGGCTTAGAGAGAAAGAAAGTAGGAGTAGGATGGGGGAAAGGCTGGGGGGTTAGTTTGGTCACGCTCTTACCCCTATTGTCCTTAAAGGGGAACTTTTACGCTTTTCCTTATTTTCTGAATGTTACAATGTTGGATGCTCATATTAGATGTTGCCAAAGTGTCAAATAACGAGGTAAACTAATGATAAAATAATTGCTTGAGCAAAGACCTC
Organism: Zeus faber; assembly: GCF_960531495.2. NCBI lineage: Eukaryota > Metazoa > Chordata > Actinopteri > Zeiformes > Zeidae > Zeus > Zeus faber. The sequence continues at coordinate 47,774,224 of NC_137193.1, forward strand.
AGGCTTCAGACTGCTCTGAATGCTACATGTAGGTTTCCAAAGTTTGTTTTTCTACTTTCAACACAGAGCTGACGTCAACTCGTAACTTCTCGTGATTTCTTTATATGGTCATCTGCTCCTGGCACAGCACGCCCCAAAAGTACAGGGACACCCACTCAGTCTGTCTCAGAAGTTGTTCGACCCCTCTCATCAGTATCCGTATGTCATTCATTAATGTCATATCCGATTTAGAATACAAAATTCGAAAAACAATAACAGGCTCTTTTTCAATGTTTTGATTTGGTTCTAAAGTGAAAAATAGAACATCAGAAAATGGGATTTTTATCTTCAATTTTGTCGTTTAACATTTCCTATTTGTTGTGACCGTAAAGTTATTCCCTTTTTTTCCTCGCATGCGGGACCATGAAATGTTTTGAGTGTGGGGGTGTAGGGCCTATGAAGTCTGGATGCCCGCACCGGCAGTGTGGTGCCGGGGAGCCGGCTGCTGAACAGGCAGAGTTGGCCAACCAGAAGAAAGTGGGCTGTTAGGGAGTGGTCCTTAAAGAGACAGGAGCTAATATGGATGGTTTCAGTCAAAGGCTGAACTGAGCAAAAGAAAAAGGGCCAGTATAAGATAAATAATGTTTTTTTTTTAACTGTGAATCATGCCAAGCTGCTCTGCTGGAGTCCCAGAATAAAAATATAGGAGCTGGAAATTAGCAAAATAGGTCCCCTTAAATGATGGGCCAATAGTATGATAGTATGCATCCTTACTAAGGATATACATTTTCCCAACTCCAAAAGACAATAAAATTGTTTCCTACTGATATGAAATGGTGTAAATGTAACATATTGGTCATGAAAAGGGGATAACATGATATAACATGAATATACTGTATCATATCCATACCTGATTGAAGTGTAGCTTCAGACCTAATTGCCCAGAAAGCACAGCATTGCAATTGTAATAGGTGGGAAACTGTGACTCTTCATATTGACTGTGCTTCAGCCTTGAAAGCAGATGGCTCATCACCAGCAACCTCCAGGGTGCACAGCCAGCTCCCTCTGCGGTGCTCTAATTGGCTCACACACCCATGGAAAGACACCAGGGATCATAACAATGACAAGCACGCACAGTGCCACCGTCATGGTTTACTTGAAGTTGATGGAAAACCATAACGATGTCACACACTTTATTGGGGGGGGGGGGGCAAAAGAGAGTCAGCGTCAGCAAAAAAGACAGGTGTAGTTGAACCTCTTCCTCCATTAGATCCTCAAAGGGAACTCAATGAAATACACAGTTTGAGGATGTCAGATCTCAAGGTAGCGGACACAGTTATCTGTGGAACCCTTAGAGATAATGTAAGGGTCAAGAGACAATCATCACTTCTCTAGACATACTGTAGAGCACGCGACAATACATCATTTTGCCAATAACTGAAACAAGCCAACATAGGCCAATGATAGTAGTTCAATCATGGAATAGGGAGTAACTTCCTGGTAGAGGGGGTATCATTGTCATTGTCTCTTATGGCTTAATACATCATAAATATCCCGTCTGCGATATATACGGTGCAATGGGAGATGTTGGCATCATGACAGATGTATCTTGTTCTTTTCCATCGGTTGCTAAGCAGTTCCTATTAACAGAGCTTCTGAAAAGGCAGTTTTCAGAAAATGAAAAACTTATAAGTTTCTGAAATATCCTTCAATTCGAATCACAATGTGACCTTTAGTTTACTTTCAGCTCAGTTTAATTGTGTTTAGAATGACCACACGATGCTATCTCAATAAACAGTTTTTCCCTCTACATTACGCTGACCGTTTACTCAGCCATCAACTGTGACTGTGTGTGGGGAATTTGATGAGGTCTTACTTTGTTAATTCCTGTCTGCACAGCAATAATAGAGTAAAACCACTGATCTGGTATTCAGGAAGAATGTCTTTCCACAGCGGAACTAAAAGTTGGGAACACACAAAACAGATACTACTACGCAAATACAGACATAACAAAACACCCAAATAATGTGAGTTCCATTTCTGTTGGATTGGTCATTCGAGTTTAAATCATGTTTTCTTTAATCTAGTTAGACTGTATCTGAAACTCTTGTTTACTTTTATGTTATGAAACAATAAAAATAGACAAAGACAGCAAGAAATTGTTATTATGGGGGAAAATATTTTATGCACATATATATATATATATATATATATATATATATATATATATATATATATATAGAGAGAGAGAGAGAGAGAGAGAGGGGGGGGGGGCAAAATGAGAAGATTGAAAAAAACGGGAAAATACAATAAAAATAAGAATTAACAATAAACAATAAAAATAAACCTGAAAATATACAATGAACAATAGAAAATTTGATTAAACACTGAAAGTTGTGTAACAGGAAGGGTACTTGAAGGGTACTTGGTATTTGAGGAGCAAGATTAAAACAAATCTGTTCTAGAGTCTGCTCTACCTACAGTATAGTCTGCACTATCTGTTCTATCTCGAGTCTGTTCTATCTTGAGTTCTACTCTATCTGGAGTCTGCTTCTACCTAGAATCTGCTTCAGTCTAGAGTCTGATTCAATCTAGAGTCTGCTTCTACCTAGAGTCTGCTCTATCTATAGTCTACTCTATCTAGAGTCTGCTTCAATCTAGAGTCTACTTCTATCTAGAGTCTACTTCTATCTAGAGTCTACTCTATCTAGAGTCTGTTTCAATCTAGAGTCTTATTCCATATACATTATGCTCTGTCTACAATCTTCTCTATCTACAGTACAGTCTGCACTATCTGGAGTCTGTTCTATCTACAGTCTTCTTCTATCTACAGTCTGCTTCTATCTAGAGTCTCCTCTATCGACAGTACAGTCTGCCCTATCTAGAGTCTACTCTATCTACAGAATGCTCTATCTATAGTCTGCTCTATCTGTTCTACCTACAGTCTGTTCTATCTACAGTATGTTCCATCTAGAGTCTGCCCTTTCTAGAGTCTGCTTCTATCTGGAGTCTGCTTTAACTAGAGTCTGCTCTATCTACAGATGTCTGCTCTGTCTAGAGTCTGCTTCTATCTAGAGTCTGGTCTATCTACAGTCTGCCCTATTAACACACTCCTCTATCTGCTGTACCATCTGTTGTATCTAGAGTCTGCTCTATCTAGGGTCTGCTCTTTCCGCAGTCTATCTACTTTATCCTCTGTGGTGTTCTGGCTTCACCTGGGGTGGTCCCTCGTGGCAGAACCTGACAAAAGCACCGTGAGGGGCTCACCTTCTGACCCAAAAGCCAATTTGTTCAGGAACAGACCGCCGGGAAATTACCATTCCTTCAGCGTACACTGGGCAAGACCACGGCCCGTCTGTTAAGGACACACACACACACACACACACACACCCACACACACCCACACACACACACACACACACATACACACTCTCTCACACGCAAATACCTTCCTATACCATTCTGACCTCCCACCTTCTATACTGTACATTTCCTGTCATGTACAGAGGAGGTTGCTTGCGCTCTCAATAATCCACCACAGTGTGTCCTGTCCTGCTCTGCTCTGTTCTGTTCTTTCTTGTTCTTTCTGGTTGGTGTAACTCTGGCAGGCAGACAGGGAGGAATCATGGGAAAAGAAAGCTGCACCAAGTGGTTGGTCCTATATTCATGAAAAACACTGACAAATTGTATCTGAAGTGGCAGAACCTCTTCCAGGGGGCAAGGGCACTGTTCGCATAGAATGAAAATTCAACATTTTGGCCAGGATCAAAAGAGAGACGGACAAGTGGTGGAGAGAGGGAGAATCTCTCCTCTGTTCATTTGTCCTGCTGCTCTGTGCAGGATTCAAGTTTCTGTCCTCGAGTCAATCTGTTTTTCGTCGAGTAAATCATTTTTTTTCCTATGCAACAATAATGTTTATGGGTGTTGATGTTTTACTCTGAGCCCAAATGCTGACAGTGACAAATCAGCACTGCCTCGGAGGTGGATGGAGGGATTACCGGCTCTACCTCCAGAATAAAGAATGATGCAAACCTTCCCCTCACATTGAAATAATAAAAGTCACAAAAATAGGAGTAAGAAATTCCCGTACGGTAACAATTCATTTTCCTCATATTTAACGGCATGATGAAGTTGGCTTCACCGGTCCCTCCCCTCCCTTCCTCCTCTGGTTACATATCTGACCGTTTAGTGGCTTCAGTATTATGGGATGTAGAGTTGTTCCAAAGCCCAAACACAAACAGTTACGTTGAAGTGATTCCTCCATGAAATGTGGTAAAATGTGGCACAACAGAATAAAGATGTAGAACTTTTATTCTGTATCCTTAGACCTTACTAGGAAGGGAAAATTTCATAATTTTTTGATTGATTGGTTGTATGTTGATTCTTGATTTCACTTTAATTAGTCTTTGATAAACGAATAGTGACGTTCAGAGGTCAACGCCAACATCTTCCCAGGAAAGATGCTTTCCTGGGAAGATGTTGGTGTTTTCCTTAATCAAACAATTGTTTTTTGCAGAACATCGAAAATTCTAAAATACAGAATCATGGAACGATGGTCGAATACGTCTTTTGTGATCATTTTTATTTTACTATGAGTTGTATTCTAGGACCCATACAGTTAAATGTAAAAAAAAAATAAAGATATTTTTTCAGCCATAATCGCAGTGCTCGGTTTTCTCAAACCCCGAGGGGTACTGCAAAAAATGTGTTCATTTCTGGTATAAAATGATAATGATAGTTTGGTTGATATAATGTTTAAAAATCTATTTTGATAATCTGTATACGAACACAAGTTTGATAGCCTACATCTTTGCTACACCACATATTTTCAATGCAAACTTTTTTTAATGAGCAATTGTATCTACACCTTTCTTTTTATACTCATATTAACACTGCCACATAGCACGCACATACTGTACAGCCCATCATTTATCTTCATTTTTATATTTTTTTCACCCAAAAATGTTCTGTGCCTGTGAAGGGCTTACTCTGCTGAAAATATCTTAAAAAAAAAATAGTTTGAGAACCATCGAAGAGCGTGACGCTTGATCGTCGCCTTCCTCCCAGAACCCGGCGAGGGAGGCTGCTGGACGCGTTAATCTTCCTTTACACTGTGGGATAACTCAGCGATACAGGCGATTTAGAGGTCAAGCTCATAAATAACGCACAACTCTTCCTTGGCTTGCAATTTTTTAACATGAGTCATCATAATTGTGTGCTCCGTATGAACACGCCGCGGCGGATGTACTGTGTGTGGCATTTACGGGCTCGGGCCACGAGGGGAAAGCGAGGTCGGGAAAGGCTCTGCCGTGTATTCATCTCCAATTTTTTCTCTTTCCTCTCTCGCTCCCTCTCTTACCACTTCCTTCCTGTCCCTCTGTCGCCGTCGCTCACAGTCGGACACCGAGTTCTGGGACAAGATGCAGGCCGAGTGGGAGGAGCTCGCCCGGCGGAACTGGCTGACGGAGAACGAGCAGGCCCAGATCCCGTCCTCCGTCTCCCCGCACGAGAAGGTCTCTACGCGGAGCCCATCGCAGAATAAATATAAAAACGATAAAAAATATTTACCCTTTGGTGCTGTGACACACTCCCATAAATGAACAAAGTCAAACAATAGAACAGGTTTTTGATACAAATCATAGTATGGAAACAATTGAATAAATTGCTTCACGTATGTTGATACTAAATGATGAATCAGGACTTTCCGACTGGTTAAGAACATTTTGAATTGTCTATAAACACACACGAAACTACACACAACACATTCAGTCGATTTGATTTGTGGAACGGTGTGTTTACAAGAACAGTCATAGAAATTCAGAATGCACCCGCACAGCTCGGCCTGATGCATGTTGGGTAATTTCTTTGCTTGCTCGTTCATGTAGGCATTTGTCTGTACAGTATGACAAAGACGGCATCTTCAAACCGACCCCGGTTGATTCTTCAAGGTCGCACCAGGGAGAAAACAGCCGCACTTTTTGAGAGAACAGAGCTCTTCGCCTCCCGTCCGTTGACCTTATTTGGATCACCAAGAATCGTTGGAGTTCAGATTTTTTTTGGGGGGCGGTGCCCGTTTGATCCCGGCGCCGAGCGAGAGAAGAAAAAGCCGTTTCTGAGACGTAGCGGTCAGAGCGCGGTGTCAACGCGCCGGGGTAACGGCCGTTTGAAAAATGCAAAGTTTAACATTTAAAGAGAACACAAAGACGCCTGGGGAGCCAGGCGCAGGTTTGATGTGGAAGAGAAAAGATCAATTCTTGCTGCCGGAGCTTTGCTCCGGTGGAAAACTGCAGAGTACAGTAACTCCGCGTGGCATGCGAATACGGCGAAGTGGGAAAAAAACAACAACAAAAAAAAACACGTCAGTGACCCCCCCGTGCTATTCTGCTTTGTTTGTTTTTCATTTATCATTGATGACAGGGTTACTACTTCCACACGGATAATCCTTACAAGGACTTGCCCAACGCCTTCGAGGAGGGGCTGAAGAAGTCTCGAGAGGGAGATCTGCCCAACGCCGTGCTGCTGCTGGAGGCTGCCATCCTGCAGGACCCGCATGATTCAGAGGTCAGTCCACCCTCCAGATGTTCATCAGTGTGAACGTTCACTCCCTCACACACGCATGCACGCTCGCACGCAAGCATGCACGCTCGCGCGCATGCACGCACACACACACACACACACACACACACACACACACACACACACACACACACACACACACACACACACACACACACACACACACACACACACACACACACACACACACTACCATCATTCAACTCCTGACATGAACAATGATGAGGATTTGACTCTTATTTGCATTAACAACCAACAGTGGTGGAACTTAAAAAAGGATAAGTACTGTGAATCTCCATAAGTACATTTTCCAAGTGTCTGTACCTAATTAACTATGTTCTGTTTAGGAGACTTTTGACTTTTACTCCACTGAATTTGTCAGGGTTGTCAGCTAATAGACTTGTTTAATGTAGCACAACAACAACAACAAAAAATAAATCCTAGTCCGTTTATATTCCTGATGACAATTTCCATTTGCCCAATGGGCTGAGTAATAGCTCATTTCGCCTGCTCGGTGTATTCTCCTCACTCCAATAGAAGTGACCTCTTTGCAGCGTCAGGGAGCAAAGCCTCCGTACAAACTGCGTTCAGAATCCCCCGCTCTATAGGAAATGTGCCAGATATCCCGAGAAGGGGATTATCCCCGCATGTATGGAAGTAATAGGATTCTAGAATTCCTCCTAGGGCGCTTAGCGGCTCGTCCCGCTATGAAGGCCTATGAATCATTCACAAAAAATAATGTTCTCCTTCATTTAAACTCATTCTGGATTTGACTCCTATTATTGCTAATCTGCTCCACGATTGTGTATCAATGTCAGGTGGAAACCACAGAGATTTACCTAGAAATGGGTCACCGGGTCGATCACGTACAATGCGTAGGAAGGAAGAGGCGGTTAAACTTGGTGTCTTACCTGCCAACAGCAAGTCAGAACAAGTGATCCGGAGGAGCTTAAAGTTTGGGATGCTCCCTAACCCCGGCAGAAGTCTGATTCATTTTACATTGTTTTCCTGAAGCCAGTGAGTCAGAACTCTCCCCGGTATCGCTGTTTGTTACTGTGCAATGATGTTTTATTTATGTCTGCTGACTTCCTCCATGAATTCATTGCTCTCTGCTATCTTAATGAAACCAGAGAAGTAAATTAATTCAAAATATATAATTTCCACACGTTATATATATTTTTTTCTAAAGTTATCTAAGGATCTGCAAAGCTTAATGAAGAAGAATGGCCTTTTTCATTTGGTTTACACCTCAGAGTTAATCACTTTGCCAACATTAATCATATTCACACACATGTCCTCACCTGACTTTGTGAGGAAAGGTTTTCTCATTCAGACAGGGTTTTGAGACTAATTTAAATGCACAGCGTCTCCTCTTCACTGCTCTGTGTCAGACCCTGCCAACATGGTGCTGGACACGAGTCATCATGCCTTGAAACAACATCTCGTTGAGCTTTATAAATCTATCTGAGGCTTCGCTGTCCTCCGATGGAGACCGTCCAGTCCGGGTGATCAATGTGTTGTGCGCCCCCCCCAGGCTTGGCAGGTTTTGGGGACCACCCAGGCCGAGAACGAGAACGAGCAGGCGGCGATTGTCTCCCTCCAGAGGTAAGGAGAAGCAACTGCTTGGGGTCCCTCCCCAAAAAAATTGCTCCCCAAAAAAACTGCTGAATGCTGGAACATGAAGTGTCAACAAACCACAAACAAGTAAAACGCAAAGTTTGCACAAAGGGCTGCAGATAGAACATAGACTAGCTGCTTCAGAATCGGAATGCTGTTTCACCTCAGAGTGACATCTCTTTTCCCAACTCAGCGACTATTTCAAAGCCTTTCAAAACACGAAAAAACCCTAAACTCTTAGAGAAACATTCTAAAATAGTTTTTCTCTGAAAAAGAGAAGCCGTCCAGGAAGGATAATGGCTGGTTACCGGGGGAGATATGACCCACTTTCATCCAACCGTCAGAACGTGAATTGGACGAGCAGCACCTTCATCCAGCTGCGAATGCAATCAAGCGGGCGTGAATAGAAAAGAAATGGGGCGGCCAATCAGCGCTGACAGCATTGGGAGAACCCTCCGTCCCGCTTTTTGCGCAGGGATTCCTTTTCCAATCTGCCCAGAGGAAGGATGTGATTCCTGCTTTAAAACCATGCGACGTGCGCCGCTGCTCAATAGTAGCTGTCAAAGTTCCATCTCCTCCCTGGTGTGGGTGCGGGGTGTTGATAGCAGTTGAGTCGCACGGATCCACTCCAATCTGCATTCATTAAAACGTTTAACAATGCCTCATTCACACACCCTGTTCAAATCAAACTCAATCCTGCAGAATGATCTCCTCTTCTGTATCAGAGTGAGAGCAAGGCAGCTTTTATATACAACATCTCCTTTAAACGGAGTCCAATATCTGTGTATGTGATGTTGTATACAGAATGTCCTACACATGCATAAACATACACATACACATATATTAAGAAATGATTAAGAATATTTACAAACACTATTCGACAAGCAAAACCTTTTTTTGTTAAGAAACACATGTAATCGTGAAAATATTTAGGTAAAATTCCTGATGAGCCACAGAGAGAATTGACTGACTGAATTGATTATTATATTACAATTATAATTTTTTTTTCTGATAGGCAGCTAATCTTGTTCTATTTCCCCCAAACTGAGGACTAACCTTTTTTTTTTCTCCCAATGACTTTGATCGATTTGTAAAATCTACAAATTTGTAAATGTAAATGTGTTCAGTCAAAGAACTCCCAGGATTATGTCATTTTCACTGACAAAACGTTCCAGGGAAACCCAGTCAAATAATCTGCCCCGACTGGGATTAAGGCGGGGTTTTAAGGAGGTCTGAGCATCGACTCTGGAGCATTATCTTGATGAAAAGCTAAAGCTTGTTTTGGCCGACTGTCTAGTCGCTTACCTAGCACTAATGACAAAAGGCAGAATGTCTCTCATCCACATGACGTAACAGTGGAACTGAGCGCTCTGACTCTACGCTCTTCCAGCGACACCACCCAAATGCAAATCTCCGCCAGCCCATGCAGGGGAGTCAGGGCGAGAGAAGGCGCAGCTCTTTCAACTTGACCTCCAGATGATTAGACGCCGCCTGATGTTCCGAGCCGGTCCCAATTAATACCCATCGAACTTTAGATTTCCCTTTGATGTTCACCGCAACCCACCCCACCCTACCCTGCACCCCACCGTCGTCTCTGTCCAGGTGCCTGGAGCTCCACCCCAACAACCTCCCGGCTCTAATGGGTCTGGCCGTGAGTCTGACCAACACGGGCATGAGGCAGGACGCCTGCGAGGCTCTGCTCCGCTGGCTGCGCCACAACCTAAAGTACAAACACCTGCTCAAAGGCAAGAGCCACCTGACGGCCTCGCCAAACTCCCAGCGAAGGATGTCCCGCATCTCCAACATGGGCAGATATGAAAGGTACGGGCGGTGCAGAGCGGGACGGGATGGCCATCTCATCTAGTCCGAGAGACGCCCAGTGCCCACACTTCATTAGCTTTTGACACATCTTGCCTAAATAAGACAGCTCATCCCTTTCAGTGCTGCAGATATTCATGACTCACTCTTGCCAAACTTATAAAGTGTGAAGGTGTATTTTTAGGTTTTGCGTATCAGAATAGACATAATCCACCAGTGAAGATGAGGGTCACGCACCTCACTCAGCAGCAGGTTGTTAAGGAAGTGGAGCGCTTGATCGACAGAATAAAGTAACCTGTATACAAGTTGACTGCAAGAATTCCCAACATACACTAGCTATCCCCTCATATTTACTCCTCCCTCTCCGCACCCTGGAGAGCTGTGTAGCTGCTGTGCGTTACCATGGTTCGGAATTTAACTGCCGCTGACAGAGAAAAGCCACCAATTTCAGTTTCCAGTTTCTCTTTCTCTCTCATTACCGCTCCCTCCCAGACAGCTGTCACTCTCTCCCTCTCTCCCTCTCTCTCTCTCTCTCTCTCTCTTTCTGGAAGAATGATCGAGCAGAGAGAGAGAAAGGTCACAGAGGGCCGTGCAGCACTATCTCTGCCAGTGTTTAATCCCTATCTGCTGCTTTGCATGTGTGCGTGTGTGTGTGTGTGTGTGTGTGTGTGTGTGTGTGTGTGTGTGTGTGTGTGTGAGACAGCTCCTTGCTCCCAGAGGTCAGGGAGCTCTTCCTGGAGGCGGCCCAGAACAACTGTGACAGCATCGACCCGGACCTGCAGACAGGCCTGGGGGTCCTGTACAACCTCAGCGCTGAGTTTAACAAAGCTGTGGAGGCCTTCAACGCCGCCCTTTCAGTGCGGCCCGATGTACGCACTGGCACACACACACACACACACACACACACACACACACATGCGCGCGCGCGCGCACACACACGCACACACACCTTTCACTTCACACTTTATGTAAAAAATCGAACACACCAAGTCTTTTAACTTCAAAGACGTCCTATAATTTACCTATTTGCAGATTTTCTTCCATTGAAATGTGGCACAGCACGGTATTCTGCGTTATTCTGCATCCCTAAAAAAACACTTTAGCAAAGACACATACATGTATATTCACATAGAAACCCCCCCCCCACACACACACACACACACACAGAGACACACACACACACACCAAAACATTAACATAGTGTTTGCATCGCAGCATCCCCTTCATGTAAATCAGCCTCTATCCCCTCAGCACCGTCCCAGTCCGGCAGGTATATTACTCACTAGTAAATCCAACCTCCCACATTTGACTTGGTAATGTCCAATTCCCTGCTGGATAAATTAACACAAAGGATAATACTGATAACCCGCTGCTGAGCTTAGCCGAAAGAAGAAGGCCTTTTTGACCGTGACCTCTGTGCATAGCCGCCTGCCTCCAGGTGGGCCGCGAGTCAAGGACAACAACACAGCTCTCCTCAAATGGCCGTAAAAGGGAGTGCAGTACATTTTGCAGTACATTTTGCAGCGATTTTGCTCCTTTTTAAAGAAAAATGTTTTATGCTGTTTTGTCATGTTGTCAACATTGATCAACACGTCAAATCAACACGGTTTGTTGTTTTGACGCTCAGGCCATTTGATTTTATCACTTGTTTATTTTCACTCATAGACAGTGATTTATTTTCCCTGACCAGTATTCTCAGCATCAATATTAACAATGCTTCATGTGTATTTAGGCTTAAATTATTCTATAGTGACTCGTAACTTTGCATTAATTTATTGCATTTAAATTCCAAGCATTTATTCCACGCATGACTTCAATAATGAATCACAATGTTACGAGGCACTGATGGTAAGTCAGGGTCAAAGTGTCTTCCGAAGTGTGTGTGTGTGTGTCTGTGCGACATGCCCGGTCAAAAGTACAAAGTGTAAAATCACTCTCCAAGACGCTAGATGTAGCACGTAGCAGATAACTTTTTAAACAAAGAATAAAACTAATTTCCTGTACCAAAGAAAGACGTAGACTCTGTTGATGGTGATGCATCAAGAGGTTCTGTTTTCCACTCTGACTGCATTTGACAACACAGATAACGTTAAACTCTGATGTCGGCCGCCTCTGATCATCGCCGCCGGCCCAACCCCCCTCCCTTCCACTCCACCCCCTCTAGGACTACTTGCTGTGGAACCGCCTGGGGGCCACGCTGGCCAACGGGGACCGGAGCGAGGAGGCGGTGGAGGCCTACACCCGAGCCCTGGAGCTCCAGCCGGGGTTCATCAGGTCTCGCTACAACCTGGGGATCAGCTGCATCAACCTGGGGGCACACAGGTGGGTGACGCGGCGCCTCGGGCTGGAGGAGCGACTCTGGGGCAGAGGTGTCACTCTAGTTTGTTGTGGTGGAGCAACATACATCTACTACTTACTGAGCCTTAGGCTCCTGGCTTCAGACTCATTCTGAGACACATTCGCTTTTTCTGCGTGGAGGTGTTGTTTGCATCCCATCGCAAACGCTGCATCTCTTCTTTATGCACGTACATTAACACCTGACTCCGTCTGGGTCAGATCCCTCTCCCGGTCATGGCGGGTTAGGGTTACACTCTTAAAAAATAAGTAAGTACAGAATTTTACCTTGAGGGCTACAATGTCTTCACACCTCCCAAGGTACGCTCTTTATACCCTTGGTGTGGAGACTTCATTTTGTACCTTTGGTGACAAATGTGTACCTCGGTGGTACTAAAACGGTACAAAGTTGGTAAAATCTGGCCTTTACAGGATACTTCCAGCTTGACAAAGCTTTTGTACCCCGAAAGGTACAATGCTGTACTTTATCCTCTATGACTATGATCAGCAGCAGCTTCAGACCAAGTCAGCGTACCAAATGTCTAAAAGTGCAAATGCAAAGTGCTGAGCAAGGAGGACCTTCACAGTGAATGGGGCATAAAGAGATACGGCGGGATTGAATGGAGAGTTCTTTTTTTTCGAAGCATCTGAGTGAATTTTTTCAAAAAAAACATGCTGGTGGTGGTGCTGAGTGTGTGACATCGCACGACTAAGCAGGTTGCATTGTTTTTGTGGCGCCTTCAGAGAAGCAGCCAGCAACTTCCTGACGGCGCTCAGTCTGCAGAGGAAGAGCCGGAGCCACCAGCTGTCCCACCAGGTGATGTCCGGGAACATCTGGGCGGCTCTGAGGATAGCGCTTTCCATGATGGACCAGCCCGAGCTGTTCCAGGCCGCGAACATTGGCGACCTGGATCTCCTCATGAGGGCTTTCAACCTGGACATCTGATGAGTGACGGGTGGCAGCAAGCACCTCCTGCTCCCTCCCCCTCTCCCCCCGCCACCCATCCCAAGTGTACAGACGAGGGAAATGACGGGCTCCCGTCTTTGTGATGAGGCCGACTTTCTTTGCACGTTATATCTAACTACAGTGGTCGACGAGGGGTTTTTAGCGTTTTTTTTCCTTCGATTTCCTTGCGGCGGTTCTGAGCACGGGGACTTTAAGTGACTCCTCTGCAATGGATTTGCACTGTAATTTGTGATTTCCCTGAAGAGCACAAGGCCAAGATTGTGCGAGCGATGCCTTAGAGAACTCCTCGACAACAAAAAAGCGACTCGTCTTGTGGAACCGAGCCGCGGCGCGAGGGCGCGGCACACGGAGACCGTCGCAGGGAAGCGCGTACAGAGGTGAGGTTTGGGATGGACAGTGTTTTATGAGTCCACTGCTTCGAAGAATCAGAACGAGACATTCCAGCCAGTAGGACAGACCATATGACCTGGAACCGCACAGTGGGTGGTCACCTGGCTCCTTCGCATCCTCATGAGGAATTAGAACAGGAAAACACCGCATGCGGATGCATTTTCACAGACGGATTCTTGACGGAAATACAAATACTTTCAAGGTTTTAGTTTTCGCTTCGCACTTCAAAAACAACTTCCGCGATCCAACTGGACCGGGCGAGCCGTTTTTTTTTTTACGTAAGCCTTCCTTGAACGCATGCCTACAACAACATTAATTTACACGATTACATTTTTTTTTTTTTATAGCAACAAAAAGGCTAAAGCCATTTGCAGACAGTTTGGATGTCTTGGATTTATCGGCATCCTCTGAACTTGACGGCTTTCGTAACCAGTTAGTATTTGTTTTGGTTTGACACTTCTGCTTTGTCTGTCATTGTCTATGGTTGAGCATACAGATTCGACAACTTAACACATTCTTTTTTCATTATTATCTTTAAGTTTCTAATGATAAATTGTCTCATCAATACCCCTCTAACCACTACTTTTTCATGTTAAAAAAATCTGGAATGACTTTCAAACTAGTAAATTACAATGATGAATTCTTCAACTGCGCCACAGGTCAAGGTTGAGAGACACATAAATGATGTTTTTGAGCACAGTTATCCTTATTTCATTTAAATATCTCTCTTTCTCCTACACATTTGCATTCATGGATTATAAGTATTATAGGACTGAAAGGTGCTGCTGGTGCCCATTTCCCCATCACCTACAGTGGATTTGAACTGGCCAATATCATCACAATGTCATAAAATCATGAAATTAGGATATTGGCATATTATGTCTCACTATATGATGATATAACATGTGTTGTTGATGATGATGACATTTACCGCAATATGAGGTCTGAACATTTGCAGGGAGTTTTATTTTATATTCTCAAATCAAAAAGTTCATCGTAATGAACAACAGCTGGTTCATCATAAACATTGGATTTTAATTATATAAGCAGATCATGTCATATATATCGATATTGTATACAATTTTCTGCAATCACCATGACAACATCCACATCATCAAATCATATAATTCACATCATGTGATGATTTATTTGCTCTAGGCATTTCCAAGACTTTATTAACCAAAATGACATGTTGACAGCACATAGAGAAGAAACAAACTCTTGTCATGGAATCCCTTCCCTCCCTCTTCTCGGCCTCAGTGCGTCAGTGTCACTGTTGCTGGTTTGAAAGTCACTCTGGGAAAAGGAGTGTGATGGTGTGTAAACAACACTGTTCTGGAGCACGTCCACGCTCTCGCTGTAGTTTTATCCTAAGATCCTATGCAAAAAGGTCAAACCCGCTTCTGCCAGAATCAGTGGACCAAGATGAAGTGCTTTTGCTTTCTTTACTTATTTTTTTAAATCTTTGCTTTGAGAGAGTGATATCATTGTCTCCAGGTTTATCCTTCACAATGGTACAGCTATGATGTCACGGTTGGTATTCAACAAGCGGTTTTTGGGGTGGAAAAGCTTATGGGAGAACGGGGAAATAATAAGTTGCTTTTTAAACTGTATGCACTTTTCATTTTCCGCTGGGGCTCCCAGAAGCTTGTGGGGAATGTTTGCACATGTCAGTGGATACTGCGAGGCGGGGTTTGTCAGGAACGGTTGATGGTCGATGATTCTGCAAACCCGGGAACGCACATATAAATAACTGCCATCCACCCAAATTGTAGCTTCTTCTTATCGCCGCTGTTCGTGACCTCAGCTTCATCCCAGCCAATGCCACGCGTCACAGCTGTGTTTTATCAGCGCAGGGTAATGCATGTACGTATAGATTTCCTCTTTGAGACTCACCTCGGATGCGCTGGTCGAACAGCCTTTCAGACGCTGAAACCCCCGACGCTCTGATGTCGAACGGGTTAATTAAAAAAAATTGGAAATGAATGTCACTGAACGGAATAAGTAAATCAAACAAGGGGCCATTGATGGTTTGGTCGTAACAGAAATGTCCTAAGTCTGGAATACTATCTTATCTCAGGTGAGGATGATGTTTTTCATTTTCGGCTATTACAAAATCCTGTTTCTTAACTCTATTGCAGGATAAAATATCCCAACTGATCTGAAGATAAGCATATTAAAAATAACATGATTACAGAAGCATCCCAACGTGAGAACGTCCTAATGAGGAATTGCTGATAGTTCGAATTTACAAAAGAACTTACCTCAGTTAAGATAAGACAGGAGAGTTTTCCTGTTTGTGAAACTTGAGATGGGAGCCAGATAGGATTATTTTTTTCCCCCCAGGCCCCAGTATATCCAGTAAGAAGTGTAATTTCAGTGGCACCTGCTGTCAGATGCTGCGATTTAAATATTTGGCAAATGGCCAATGGGAGCAGCCATGATAATTTATAAATCAAGCAGCAAGCGACACACGAGCGAACAAGCGACACACCAACGATCAGCTTCACAGACGTAAGTTGACATGAGTGCTGATATGAATGATTTGCACAATATCGATGAGAAATGGGTAAAAAAAACAGGTGATCAGTTTGGAAAATTGATTATTCGATTTTGATCATTTGGATTCAAAATTCCTGACGGTGTCTTTATTTGTGTAAGTGATCTAACATCGCACAACAACAACTCATTCCGTTTCTCATCCGTACAATGTTACTGAAAGGTTCCTCAGTCACAAATGGTCTTGAATAAATAATATAAATCTTTACATGAAGTGGCCACATTCCTGTTCCAGCCGCTCTGTTGTGTTCTGGAACGCAGCGTCATGGTCTGCATGCGAACACAGACGGCGGATATTTAATTTGTGTCCAATTAGAAACCCGGCGGTCCAAGGAAAGGCTTTCACAGAAGCCCTTCAACCAAATCTACTTCTAATAATTCCCTGAAAGACGCTTGAGGGTGAAAAGATGCAAGGATATTGTTTTTTGCTGCCATGTGCGCTGTCCCCCACCGCCTTCTTCCCAAATGTCTTAATATCAGCAACAAACTGTCGCGCAAAGGTTTGAAACACGATGTCTGATGGTTTGCGATTTCTACAAAGGTACTCTGGTTTTCCTACGGCTCATAGAGTAGACGACTGCTTTACGCTTTTCAAATGATGATGCTGTAGTTGTATAGAAATTGTAAATCATATTTTTTTAAGGGGTTGCTTTGACTCGCTGGCTTGGTGTGCTAATACTCCTGTGCGTGTGCTCTACTGCTGGGCGAGGATGTCGACAGATAATTCCCTTTTTCTAGAACCTGCAGGATCTCCGGTACCTTCTCAGGTGATAACCGAGCTGAACGCATGCTCCTGAGGAAAGGTTGATTGCACGCTAGTCCACGAATGCTTCTTTTTGGATGCCATTTTTTTTCTATTTTATTTTTATGCATGGAATTGCAGCAAAAATTCTTTCTCTGTTTCTCTCCCACCCATGTACAAAGTGAAATATATCATAAAGTTAACTTGCAATATTTCTACAATGCACTTTTGAAATCTGCAACCTTGACAAAATACAATGTGTGTGTATATTCCATATATATTGTACACAAGATGCTTCTTTTCCCAGAGCAGAGCAGGCTTTAGATGAGTGTAGGATGCATTAGAATTAGGCTTTTCCAAATCTGAGTCTTTGAAACAGGCTTGAATGCATCGCGACAACTGTCTCAACTTTTTTTCTGCAACAGTTTTGTAATTATGATTCATACACATAAATGATTTATCAGTAACGAATTGCAAATACTGCAACCTAAAAAATTGTAAAGAATCATTTTACAAGTGCTTTATTGTTAATATTACATTATGGTTGATTGAAAGAATGCCTAAAATTTCACACAAGATTGAAACCACAGCACCGTAAATTCCTAACTTGTAAAGTTATGTTGCCTTATTAGGAATTATTACATTGACCTAAACAGATGTTAATGAGCCATGAACAGATGCCAGGATGTCCCAAGTAAAACAAAAAGCAGTTTTTATTTTTAATTAATTAATCACCCGTTACTAAATGTTCGGATTCTTCTGCTCCCTTAACATTTAGCAAAAGAATCCGAACATGAATCTCTCTCGCTACGTACAGTATTCCCATATTCAGTGCAGTAACAGAATTCATTAAATCAACCACAGTAAAATACCCCTGGTCCCTGGTAAATATAATTACTGAAGGAGTGTTCATGCTCCAATGTGTCTCTACTTGGGGCTCCTTGTTAAGACATGCTGAATATGGCCTAAAATAAATTATGAATACATGTGTAAAATATCTCATAATGCATTTTTTATTTATTCATTACAACGTGCATGAATAAATGCAGCCAAAAATGTTACTAGTTATATGTTAGGAATCCTTTGTAAAGCATCACTATAGATGCTTTAATTGTATGCATTCATCATCAAGATATTACAAAAAAACCTTTAAACAGACTGCTTATGAATGCTTTATAGGGTGGGTTTTTGTAAGTTGCCAGTAGGCCTACTGTATCTTGTGTACAATACATATATTTTTCAATTATTCTGATCCACTACATGTATAATTACACTTTCTTCTGGATTGTTTATTATCAAACGTACACATATAAATAAGATGATATTTTAATGCGAGGAATGAGATTAGATGAGATGACTAGTTTACTCAAGCACCTATAATGCATATTATTCTCCCTGTATACTTAACCACAAAAAAACATTAGCACCTTTGAAATATACAGTATGAAAGTAACCTTTTAAATTAAACTGTTGTTATGAAATCAATGATCTCTCGTCTCTTTTTACTTCTGGCAGAAATATCCACACAACAATTTGACTTTTCCAGCTCATTCTGAATCAAGCAGCAGCGCCGCATGTCAACAAAGGTGTAGTTTATTTAATTATCCAAACATTGCAAGTAAGCAGAATCACTGCATACACTGTCATCACAGCGATGAATACTGTATCCGAGGCAATATTTGGATAAATACATACGTTACAAAAGTTAACTTGACTCAAAACTGTATGTAATGAAAACTACAGAAATGGCATAAACTTCTTTTGCAAAAGGCAAAAAAAAAAGAAAAAAAAATGGAGTAAAAACAAGGTGAAGTATCATATTGACATTTAGTTAAACTAAAAAGACAATAATCTCACAGAAGTACCATCATACAATCCAAAAGAGTGTGTGGACTTTTAGTGCACATGCCAACATTACAAAGGCTTTGGCAACACAGAAGGTAAACCCAGAGAGAGAAAAAGGAGGAGGAGGAGGATGAGGAGGAGGAGACTGTGGGGAAAAAAAAACGAAAAGGGATGAACCCACCAATTGGATTCGCAGGAATCGGGCAGAGCGATGGGGAGGAACCGACGGTGCAGGAACATTGACACAAATGAACGGAGCTCGAATACAATCTGTCTGGATGCCGTGAGCTGCACACAGTGTGGAAACAGGGCACGAGAAGAACATACATTCTGATGTCTCTTCTAGAAAAAAGCAGGACTTGCATAGAGAATTCCTCACTGCATAGGCAACATGTTCTACAGCAGATCATCAAGAAGGATCTGAAGGGTCTGGTGCGGTGGTGTTTTCCTGTGTTACGGGAGTTTAATGGGTCCAGGAAAATAAATTCCTGTAAAAGCTTAATTGTGCATCAACGACCTACGGCATTGTGACTCACAGAAATGCCTTCACCCAAGATGAGGTGAACAATTGAAATTAAAGGTTACTCAAAAGAGCCCCCACCTTTTTAGGCAAATGAGAAGATTTTCATAGGAATTCCTTTGAAATGTATTTTATGCTTTAAGATACATTTGTTTACCACATTCCAGTTGCTGTGACCGGTCACTGTTTCTGACGCCACATATATGTGGAGATGTTTTAGGCTCCCTGCACCATGGAAGGAACTGGGAAGAGAGGTTAGATGTGACTGAGGATCCAGTATGGGCTCCAGTATAAATGATCCAGTGTAAGCCGGTTTTGTCCTTGATAGAGTATTAAAGTTGGCTGCAGTGAGCAGCAACATGGAGTCATTTTAGAGATGATTTCAGAGAGAAGCTACAGGCTATACCTGAAGAAATACAGTACAGGTTATGAGATATGATCAAGATTAGAGTCTGGTTCCTGTGCATATTGCTTTAGAGTTGAAATCACAGAAGTTTAGGTGCATCGTTGATTAGTTCATTTGGCTGTAATGTTTATATATAAACAACATTAGAATCGATCTTTCCAGAAAAAGGTCGTCAATGAAGCTTCCTACTGAACACACCAATTCTGTTGAACGACAGTAAAATAGCATTTAATGTTGTGGACACTGATGACTGGTCCCTTCAGTAAAATTAAGTTTAACCTCTATGTTTGTATGTTTGCAGCGTTATTTGCATGAATTATGAAAAAAAGATTGACTTTATATTAGGGAAACCAAAATTCAGTAGCTTGCAGTTGTTGAAATGTGTTTTTCTGTTGGACCACATGCAGGAAACAAAATAATCTACTTTTGCCTGAAAGTGCTTTTAGAAAAGGAGGGAATTCCCTTCTGTTTCCAAGGGTGAAATAACACCAAATATCAATTTGGAGGAAAGTTTCTTATAGGAAGTCACAAACTTGCTACCTGCAGGACGAAGCAGCAGGACTAAAGTTAGTCCTCACAGTAGATAATGAGCTCTTCACTGGGCTTTTATGGACCTTCCCATCACAGTAGAAACTTTTCTTTCCTCCCTACAGCATTCTCACTTTTACACCTTCCTGTTTCCCCACGACAAGGTGTTCGAGTCTCTGGCGTCCATTTCAGAATTCCAGTGGACACAGAGCTAACTTTACCATAAGGGGAGATGCAGACCAGTCGTTTTTTTGTTTGTTGTTGCAGCTTTTCCAGGGGTTGGCAGTGAAGTGTTGCAAGCTCAATCTGCTGAGTTGCTGAAGGCAAACGGAGTGAACGGGGCAGATCTGATAAAGTCACATTGTTTCACGTAATAAAGCAGAAATTGCACACATCCCATTTTGCACCTACACAGTCGAGATGAAGAGCACGGGACAATTCACGTTTCAAAGCACAACATTCAACATGTACATTAAAAAGCGTCGCCTTCTCTTCTCTGACCACAGCAGTTTGAGGGCTTCCTCCTCCATGATGTGGGAGAACAGCCGTCGTCTCCTGGTCGCCTGGTTGTCGGGGCGCGGCTCTCTCAGGTTGGGTTGTAGGAGGAGGGGTTTGGGGAGGGAGGCTGTTTTCTAACTGCTGGACAAACGTCGGTAAAAGTAGATGTAGCCCAAGTCTTTTGGAGGCCTTTCCGACAAACACACTTTGTGGTCATTGAAGATCACCCACCTGCCAGACGGGGAGAAAGTACAAATACGAATTGAATGTGGATATGAAAAATAAATAATGAAATGATCAAAATTGAGGTCCACATAAACAAAGTACTGTAAAAGGAAAATCTAATTGAGTTTTAGAGCGTTTAATAGTCAGCACACACATTTTACATTACCCCTGAGCATTTTCCTGGTGATAGCCGACATTTTATTGTTTTTTTTATATTGTCTCTATTTTCAGATTTGGAAAAATGAAAATGTTGGATGAAAAGAAGCGCAGGGGAGAAACCTTGGTCGTTTCTCATTAGCAAGTACGCAAAGTCCGGACTTGCGGACTTGGTAGTTCAGACTTGGCAAGTTCGACTCGGGAGTACGGACTCCTCTCCGCCATTGCCATTACCACCGCTTGGTGCCAAATGCATTCTGGGATTCTTGGCTGTCCCAAGTCCACACAAGTCACCACCCATGCATCCTCCATAAAATGGGGCATTTGGACTGGACTTGGCTTGATGCGTACTTTGAATTGGAACAGTACTTGGGCTGCGACTGATGACGTTTCACAAGTCCACAAGTACAGACAAGAACGCAGATTGAGAAAGGCCTCTTCAATCTCAAAATGATCTCCTGGTCGGTCAGTAACACCAAGTCAAGTCAAAGTGAATTTTGACTAGACTTCCTGGTCTCCTGGGGACCGGAAGATCATTTTAAGGAAGGTTCCTCAACATATCAATTATATGTGTGTGCTGACTAGTAAAACGGCTAAAACTTGATCCGACACCAGTATGACACCTTTAACGTTGTTACTTTGAAATACCGACAATTTTGCTCATTTGATTACCATTCATTCCATGATTCACTGATAGGAATTTTAAAGTGAACTGAAAATCTTTTTGGGGCCGAGAAAGGAAGCACTTAACACAAACGTTTACATCCTTCCTCGGACAATCAATATGGTTTCACTGTCGAGACGCAACAAATGAAGCAGCTCAATTTGTCATTTCTCACCTTCCCTCCTTCTTGATGTGACAGACGTAGTGACCGGACATTGTGGATGCTCCCATGTGGCTGATGAAGGCAAAGAGCTCATAACCTACCAAAAAAATAAATAAAAAAAAGATACAGGAAAACATCAGATTTTAACCACAAAATATAATCCCAAATATCTCATCTCCATTCTTGACAATGGAGGAGATGAGAGTCTGTCTCTTGACTCTGCAGTACAATGGGGGAGAATACTATTTTTTCGTACAGGATTTCAATTGTAGTGGCTGGTTTGTGCTCGCGGTTGTGTCGTATAGCGACCTCACGTGTCAGCAAAATGCTGTTCGTCTGCCTTCTTCATTTTTAAGGATCAAGATCATCGTCCTCAACATTCTCAAAAGTTTCAAACAGCCTCAAGAGTCTCAAAGTGGTTTTTAAAGGGATTTGTTGGAAGATCCGTTTTGCGTTCTGTTGTCTTGATGGTGAGCCCCTCATAAAACCCCTCGTGGTCTGTTGCTGTTTTTCAAAGATTTTACCACTCCACAATGTCACCATCTCAACCTTCCAGGTGTCAAACAGGGCATTTTATGCTCCCTTTCACCAAGTTAATATATGGTCTCTAAGGTCCCAAAACATGTCTTCAAAGTTTTTTGCTGAAAAAGACCTCACTCAGATTATGCATTGAGGCACTCTAACAGGCGTCCAATCCACCCGGTCTGAAAACATACCCAAACATTCAGTGGGTGGAGCATCCTCCCGAGGCCCCTAGTTCTGTGAGCCAATCGGGTTTGAGCTTTACTCCAGGCTCTGTTTTATTTAATCTTCACTCATATTAGATCTATAAGGCCTAATATATAGGTTCACTCTGACTTTTACTGCGGTATCCAGAGCACCGCAGCGCTTGGAGCACCGTGGGATATGGCGGGGCTTGGGGCTTTTTTGTTTCATTTAATTCTGGAAATGTTGGAAAATAAAATAAAAACATCTACGGTTTGGTTTGGAGAAACGCGGAGTGGATTGCAACCTAAAGTGGACGGACACACACACACACACACACACACACACACACACACACACACACACACACACACACACACACACACACACACACACACACACACACACACACACACACACACACACACACACACACACACACACACTCACATTTCCCTCCCTGCAGTTTTGTCACGAACGGTTGGTATTAATTCCTCTCTCTTTTAAAAGATTTGTGCTGGTCTCCACAGCCAACAACAGAGCAGTTTCCATGCTTAGCTCTTAGCTTCAATGCTAGTGGGTCCGGTCACGCTCCAGGCGTGGGTGGAGTTATTTAGATGGGGAGGCGGTTCTAATTTTACTGGTGTGACATATTACTGTAATGACGTATATTAAGGCAGCAAAGCTGAATGGCTCGTTTCACCACGTGTTTTTTGAAACAGACAGCTCACAAAAAACGGAGAGAGACCCAAATGTATGTGCACAAGCACTGAAAAGGTGAGTTTTGCGTAAAAGGTCCCCTTTAAGTCAGCTTAGTTTTTTTAAGGAAGGAAAGTCTTGACTGACATGTGAATGATATTGGAAAGAGCACGGAACTCTGAGATGAACCAGTAGATATGACCCTGATGACACTACTCTGACATCTATGTCAAACGCACTGAAAAAGTAGCGTTATTCAAAATGTGAGCTCCATATCCATCACTTTCCAATCTAAGAACTAAGATAAAGAAAATCAACTAATACAAATCTGACAGGAAATTGGGGCTTCCCGGTGAGAAATGGACAAGAATGAACTCCAATATTCTGTATATGTATAGCGAATGGAAATTTGCTTCAACACAGAATATTGGAGTTCATCCACTCATCTACATCCACTCTGCCCTGTACGTTCTGTTTGAGGATGTTTTTGGTGAAAAACCTTTGGTAGTGACAGGTGTTAAAAGCTCAGGTCCAGACTCATTAGGGTGTGGGGTTGTTCTCGGGAACATGGGATGTTACGGATGGTGTCCACAGCCCTGACACTGTATTCTCCTTGACTGAATGAGAAAAACCTGAGCTGAGTTGAGCATGCTGAACCAGAAAAGACTAATTTTCCAACATACATTTCATCCATCTGCAGCTGTATTACATTGCATAGTGTACTGCCTATCTTCTAGAAAAAAAGATGATTTGCAACCTAATATTGGATATCTCTAAGGGACCCTGGTTGAAAAAAAAAAAGATATGCATATTTCATAAATGTATTTTCAAATTAAATAATTGTGACAAAATAATTCCCTCCCTAGACACAACTATTTCAGGTAAAGGCAGAAACAACCAGAGATTTTCTCATAGCGACCGATGAGTTCTCATAGTGACTTTTGACCCAATCTGGTACAGCGGAAACAGCCAGGACGGCCCTCTCTGGAATCTTTCCCAGAGACTCACAGGAAGGGTTAACAAACCCCTCGCTGACTTCACAGGATATGTAACATTTTTCTGCATTCCCAAACAATAAAGATACCAATTGGGATGGCACGAAGACAGACGGGAAGGTGACCAAATGACTGTTTGTTATCTCGAACACGACTGAATCATCAGACCTCACCCCCTTTCCCTCTCTCGCTTCATACGTGACCTGCATCCTTACTTTGTGATCCTGAAACCCCAACACAAGGCTTTTATGTTTAACTATTGTCTGCATCCTGATGGACGGACAATGAGATCCGATGAGTAGCTCAACAGTAGGAGACAAAACCACCAAACAATTAACTACTCTTTCCTTCCTCCCCCTGTTTCCCTTTGATCAAGGCAGACCAGCCATGGGGAGGCTGCCCCAAGACACATTTAGAAGGAGATCCACGAGTAATTTGCATCAGCAATCTCTCCTTTGTCTTAAGCCTAAGTCTGAATTAATGTGAACCCAGGTCAAATCAGTCAGTAATTACAGTAAAATCATTTCTGCAGATGTTTCTATGAAAAATGATCCATCTCTCATCACTATACGATGTAAATTGGCCAAGTTACCAATAATACTGTCCAAAGGTATTAACTTTCATGTTTCCAGCTAACCATCTAGTGGCCAACATGTGGAAATTGCAGTACCCACCAAGAGTACAATGCCCATTGTGTGTGATATAATCAAATTAAAGGTGATAATTGCATGCCCTTTATTAGGCGTGTTAAATTGATGTTTTTAAAGTTAGTAATTAGAAATCATCTTGATAGTTAATGAGTCACAAATGTTATGTTACTGATAGAATGGAAAGATGACCAATGTCTGAACCATGTGTTTATTTTTATTTGTTTGTATGTAAACTTTATCATAAGAGTTTGTTTTGAAATCATTAATTGGTTTGAACATAGTGGTGTGTGAAGCTGTGTGACTTGTGCATGTAAGAATTAGAATTAGAAGAAGAATCTTTAATCATCACACGACATGCCACACTACAAGGAGTTTCGGAGTTACATTCCCGAGTTAAAAAGAATTAGCCAGTAGGAAAAGGAGATGCACGACACATCTCTTCCACCATTTTGAAAAGAGTCCTACCCCCCTGGGAGTCTTAAGGTGGCACGCCACTTGAGTCTCAAGACTTTTCTTTTAAATTTTTCATTTTTTTTTTTTTTGAGCAACACTATGTAACTTTTTTAACCTTAAAATAACAGCTTCAAAATCATTGTGATGGAACACTGACTTGTATGGAGAATGGCTCCTCTTTCATCCCCACCCTCCCTCCTGAACGCCTGTTCTTCCACTTTGTACCTTCTGTGTTCAGGTACGAAACCACGGGAAAATTGTGTTACGCTTTACGGCACTACATAATTTCCTTGTTCTTTGGCTCTAATTATTTTTCTCCAAAAGTTATTTTTGCCTGATAAAATTAATAAAAAAAAAAAACTATAAATGATAAACTTGCCCGTCAAAATGTCCGGTTATAATGCTCATACAAAACGTAGCCGCTCCACCTCCCTGCCGGCGCGGATGAGACGGGCCAGTGGTGCACCGGGCGCTCGTACCTCAGCTGGCACGCACCAGCCCCCACTTTCATTGTGCCACAGGGTTTGTTTAAACCTTTGACTCGCGCGTGTGAGCCGATCTGCGAGGCCGAGCACATCTGCTACCTATACCAAGAGCATCCCCGGGCCCTCTCTCCCCATGGGCAGCCATGGACTAAGTACTCGCTGAAGGTACATTATATTTGTGTTTGTAACATAGACTGTTATTGAAAAGTGACCTATAAGGTTCAAATTTGTCCGGTAAAATTAATTAATTCTTGACACTAGACCTAGTTTTACGACAGTGGTGAAAGTGCACTGAGAAACTGTAGGGGTGCCAAATCCCAAATGTTACATAGCACTGTTTTAAGTCTTTGTTTTTGTGAAATTTTAATAAACACGTCCACTCCAGCCACCCAGATGAATTGTGTTTTATTATTTTATTTTATTTTATTTTGGTATCACTAAACCTTATTTTGTTTGCAAGGTTACATAATTTTTTTATTTTTGTTTCAACCGATCCACAAAAGATTGAAGCCTAACTGATTAAGTTAGTGTAGCTAGATTAATTCGATTCGACACTCAACCACAACAAGAGAAGCACACGGAAGCCATCGCCATTCAACCCAGAAGTCGTCAGAGAGTCAAATAAGTTCACCTAAGACCAGGGGTTGGCAACCTGCAGCTCTGGAGCGGCATGCGGCTCTTTAGCCCCTCCTCCAGATAAAAAATTATATGGAAATGAATAATGCTCATTTTTCAACATTTTAATTGTCATTTTCGTCATCATTTTTGTCGGCCTAAAGTGATTCTTACATTCTCCAATTGTAAAAATGTTGTTGAATGTTGAAAAATGTTTTAACATTTCGGTCAACCAAAATGTTCATCAGGGGTTTAAGTTTTCCGAGTTCCAGCTTTGATGGAACATAGCTGTTTCGTAAGCACGCCACAGGAACGTAGCAAGGCGGGTCCTCACGTGTCAAGCAACAAATCAAAATAGAGTATTCGGCCCCTTACTCGCGCACATGCAGACATTCCAGCCAATGGGAAAGTAGACAGCTGGGAGTGGATACTGGATAGCAGTAGCACACACTCTCCGGGAACGCAGTAAGTAGACTGCAGTTCTGACCGAACAGCCATATTATTTATCCTCAGATTCGGAACTATTTCGCCGGCAATATAGTAGCTTTGGATTCCAATCCAAAAAAAGAAAAGTCTCGGGGAAAATAGAGAATTTAAAAGTGCATGGACCAATTTGGGTTTTTTTCCACCACCAATGCTGCTGGCTTACTGCTATGCTTGATCTGCAGCGAGAAATTCGAACAAAAAAGGTAAAATTGAAAGACATTTCCAGAACATACACACTGCATTTGCTGAAAAGTATGGCTGGGGGTGATAGAAGGAGAGTGATTTTGGAACTGCTGCGGAAAGCATGGCAAATGTACTTTTAAGAATTTTGAGAACATAAACAAAGACATTTCCAGCATAAATTGATGCAGCAAGGGCACAAATTGGTGCATAAAAATTCAACTGAATGCAGGAAATGATTTTATGGGGGAGGATGCCTAGACCTCCCGCTTAATGTGTCCCCCTCAATGTTCAAACAAAACCTAGGCCACTGCCTCGCCAGCGGGAGCTTCCAGCTAAATCACCTGAGAAGTCTTTTCAGTGTCCTGCCTCTCATTTGTACTTCACTGGATTCTAAAACAAACATATTAATGAATGCTCATTTAGAGTAATGCTGATAGGCTAATTTAGACTTAATAGGCTGTGTTACCTTCATTATAAGGCTACAAGCTGTTTTGTGGCTCCAGACAGATTTTCATTTTTTTTTTTTTTTTGCCCAAAAATATCTCTTTTGATAGTAAAGGTTGCTGACCCCTGGCCTAGACTGACTCTGTGACGGAGAAATCCATCCAAACTGCCCAGCACTGACTCCCACACGACGTGGCTGAAAATCACCGACGGACGAGACGAGCTGCCACCACTACCCACGGACTCAACACGTAAGCTCTGGAGAGTCTGCTAAAACTCTCCACCACAAATCGACCATCTGTAAGGCGAAAGGCTTCCAAATCTGCTCTTGATAGGGGTCTTCTTGATGTCAAATTAAATGAATTTCCCCTTTTTAGAGAGCTTATCTGCTTGTAGAGCGTGCCTCATTCTTACATTTTGATGAAAGAGTCACAACTTCTTACCTCACTATTGTCTCTGAGTTAGAGTTTGTCACCATTTTATCATCCCGCATTCATTTGTTTATTTTCTTTATCATTACATTTCTTTATCATTTGTTTTATTATAATTTTCATTTTTCATAAGTTTTACTATTATTTGATTTATTCAAGAAGATTAGCATGATAAAAAATCAATCCTATTTATTGGAAAGAAGTTGTCTGTTCGTGTTAAGAGGTGAATACAGTCATAAATGCCTCTGGGACCAACAACTCTAATTCTTATGAGACTGATCAACTATAGGGTTATGGGGTTCTGGAATCGAACCAGGCCGCTGTGGTAAGGATTGAGCCTTGTATATGGTGTGCTCTACCCAGTCAGTCTCCGGGGCCCCAGCTGACCAAATTTAATGTGAAAAATATGCAGAAATGCAGAAGATCAGACAGACAGCACTGTAACATAAGAGCATGTGCTCTGTTAATAAACGGCTGATAATACTGTACAAAACAAGTTCTTCAGCTGTTCAAATCTACAGAGTGAAGGTGATGCACTTACGCCCTGGTCCGTCTTTGATCCGTGGGCCCGAGGTGCCTTGGTCTGGGGACAGAGTGGAGTCGCTGTGTGAGTTGGCATTGAGGAAAGCATTGTCGTTGGGCTCGGTGTCGGCCATGTCCGACACGGTATCGCTCTCCTCTTCCTCCGGGTGGGTGAAGATCCAGTCCAGTGCACGCTCCAGGTTATTGTTCTGAAAGACAGCCAATTTGAAAATCGTGAGCATTGCCCAACGTTTTGTTTCAAAATGGACTGTTGCTAACAATTTTCAACTTATACAGAGAAAAAATATTTTCTCTTATTTAGTTTGTTTCATCAATGAAAAAAGCCAAGAACCAACTCCAGGATTATGATGATATAGTTATTTACCCATTATGAGTTTAACTGGAATTATTCAAATTCATTGTCTAGTTGTTCATAACTTGAAAGTTAAGAAATGTGTGTGTGTGTGTGTGTGTGTGTGTGTGTGTGTGTGTGTGTGTGTGTGTGTGTGTGTGTGTGTGTGTGTGTGTGTGTGTGTGTGTGTGTGTGTGTGTGTGTGTGTAGAACAGAGGCTACAAAATACATTTTTTTGCCTATGGTATCTTAAAATGGCAACATAGAAATATGTTGAGAATATATCTTCTTTGACACACAATAAAACAGCGACCAGCCCAGCTGGTGCTCAATCTGTGAGCCCTCTCCCTATTTCACTATCTATAAAAGCCCAACTGAATGAGGAGATAAAACTCCTCACTCAGCTTTTTGCTTTTAATCCAAAATAGATGCGTTATTCATGGGAATGTCTGCATGAAGGAGACCAGGGGGATGCAGGGGGGAAGGAGGTGGGCGGCTGTGACGCTGATCTCCGTTTCTGGCTGTTCGCAGGCAAGCGAGCCATCGGGCCACGAAGGTTGAGCACTTCCTCCTTCTCCAACCACTTCTGACTTGGAGCTATTAATAGGCCGTCTCGCCAGCCGCCTCGCCACTTCACACCTCCATCCCCCCGGTGAGGAATATGTGTTTGTTTTGTTCCCCTACAAAAAAAATCCTGCACGGCAGTGGGCTTGGAGGCATCGGGAGACGATAAACAGGGAAGCGTCTATTTCTGTAAGGCGCTCACAGTCTGCTGATGGAGGCAGGTTGAAACAGGAGAGTCCGGAGCCATTTTGGAATGACTGCTTCATGAATTAGCTG
This sequence comes from Zeus faber, assembly GCF_960531495.2. Classification (NCBI taxonomy): domain Eukaryota; kingdom Metazoa; phylum Chordata; class Actinopteri; order Zeiformes; family Zeidae; genus Zeus; species Zeus faber. The sequence goes on from NC_137193.1 coordinate 47,804,071, forward strand.
TGACTAATCACTTTTAGGGACTTTGATAGCAAAGCGAAACAATCAATACCATGTCTCCCTTTCCCCCTGCGATGAGTTATTATACAATCCTATAGCACTCCATGAAACAGATCCAGATCTCATTGCCTGAGACCAAAATCTGCCTCAGCAGGGCTCTGTGTATACAGGGTTTTCTGCTGTGGCTATTTGTAAGCGCCACATTGCATAGACTGCTGAGCAGACATCTCTAATGAGTCTGTTTGGCAGTGATCACACTTGGGCTTAACCCTTTTGTGTCCTCTTGCTGACCTTGGGATACCTTCTTATTTTATACTTGCATCATAAACTGTCAATAATAAGTGTATTTCAAACAAGGGTGGATGACAGAGGGGTCACAATGCTATGATTGATCTGGGTACCAAGGACTGTAAAGATATACATAGAGGGTTTTTTGCTTGTGGTATGTTAAAAGTATATTTCTTACTGTTTATATTGATTTAATTTCCCTATTTCACTATTGTGTTTGCTTTACACACCTATTTCCAATTTCAACTATGATATTTTCTATTGCTTTGATCAACACTGTAACTGATTATTTTTTTCATAGATATTTGGATATATGTTCCTTGATTGGATCTGAGGTATAGCTGCAACATCCATATATATATAAAAATGCCTCAACTGCCACTTGACAGAATGGAGTAAAGGAGCCGCTAAGCCACTGACCGTCGCTCTGAGGGCCTGGATGGTGTGAGAGCGGGGGAAGCCCATGGAGGTTAGGAGAGCGATGCTCTCCTCTGGGGGGGAGTTGGCCAGTGGGGTGGCTCCCATGGGACTGTCGCTGGAAGACGGTCCCAGGTCGATCATAGAGGGAAGAGTCAGTGGCTCTGCAAAGTCTGACAAGGAAACACAGGGCGATAAATTGGACTAGATAGACTGCTGGACCTTTCTCTGTCATCAGGTGTCACCTACTGCCTGCATCCCGTCTCAGGAGTGAATGTTTCAGACGGCACCAAGTGAAAGCATCCAGGTGCTTACCGGATGCCCAAACCCCCTCAAGTGTCAATGTGCAGGGGCAGTGTCTCTACTCTGAGCCCCTCACCCTGAGCCCAGCCACTCTGCAGAGAAAAGTAATTTTTGCTCCTTCATCCTTATAGTCACTTCACAATCCAGCGGCCATAAGTGAGAGCAGGAACACAGATACTATAAATCAACCCCCTTTAGAAATGTACCAGACACCCTCAACTTGGAGGACTCTCCCAGCTAGACCCAGGACGTGCTGGGGGCATTACACTGTATATCTCCAAGTCGGCCTGGGAACACCTTGAGATCCCACAGAAGGAGCTGGAGAAATGGCCAGGGAAAAGGTTGTTGTCTAGTCTAGTCTGTCCGCGATCTGACCATGATCCTGATCTGGACAAGATGAGAAGGCTATTGTTTCCTCAACATAAATGTTTCAGGTGGGAAGTGTTCAGCCGTGCTCCCAGCAAAGTGCACACCCATGGTGTTTGAAGGAAACTCACTCAGCTATGAATACTCCTTTCATAATAACTAGTATATGCCCATTCAAAATATAAGACCTAATAAGACATTTTAATGGCACAGTTTAACAAATGTCAATTGTTCAGTCCTGTGTTATAGTTAGATTAGATTAGATTGAAGATTAGATAGTTAGAAGAAGTTAGATAGTTCGATTAGATTAGATAATTATACCCTTGATAATTGTCCCTTTACCTGCGCGATGCGTTGGCGTATCATTCCATCATTTCATATCCCATTTAGAATTCAAAATCAAAATCAGAAGTAATTGACATTTTTTCTGCATTGGGGACCATGAAATGTTGTGAGTGTGGGGATCGCATCGTGGGGAGCACAGCGGAGAACCCCTACGCTCTCTGCCAGACGAATCATTCCAGCACCACCCCAAGCCGGTCCCAACTGCCCGCCACCAGGGACTGGTGCTCCATGCTGCTTATACTGTAGTGTTTGGTCGTTCATGAACGATCCGATTCTTTCGATTCGATTCGATTCCGATTCTTTTGTCCAGACATCAAAGGCAGACTTGTAGGCAATTACGGCAGCCTGACAGAACTACTAAGATTGAAGTAAATCCAAAAACATTTCCAAACTCTTAAATCAACATTTTAGGATTAAAAGGGATCACACTGTGGTCGTTTTTTTTCGGTCGTTAGTTTTCACTAAGCAGGACAAAATATTTCAGTTGCATAAAGACATTTTACAGGACAGAGTGTGCTCCCTACGTTGTGGGAGAATTAATTAAATATGAATAAAGGTATTACATTAGGTATAAGTGCAGGGAGGGATCCAACTAACCCTATATTCTAGCCGTTCAGAAGGGTAAATTAGCTTTAATTGTTAAAATATAACATTTTTGGCTATAAAATCATCTCCGGTTAATATGCAATTTTGAGAACAAAAGCTTAACACTTGGGAAGGGAATTGTAGTTCCTTTGTATCTTTGCAATTGAATGAATTGAAAGTGAATTGACCCCAACCGTAATACAAGGGCACCTGAGCTCTATTTTCTTCCCCACTGGCCAAAGACTCATTGGCGCCTTCCCTGAAATGACTCTTTTCCTTTGTGCACTAATAATTGAAAGTTACAGTGTGCTTTTAAACATCACAGTCGGAAACTCTTTTCCTTTCACAGCTCAGCAAAAGGTCAGTACAACAGCCTGTATTAACGCCAGATGTGTGTGAGATTTACTTTAGCTTTGCACTTGAAGAAGATTTTAAAAAGGGCATCTTCATAATAATAATAATAACCTCAACATCCGACAGAGTGTTGCATTATATGCAGACGCTCAATGAAAGAGGTATCCTCAGTAATGTGCAACGTCGGGCATATTCAAGGTTTGAATCAGAATCAGTTTTATTTGCCAGGTACATTTACATACCACTAGGAATTTATTGTGGTGAGGTTTGGTGTGTTTCTCCACAGACAATTAGCATAAAAAAAAGCGCTTGACACTCTGACAAGAAATGGAAAATTAAATTAATAAGAAAATAGAATAAAAAGTGAATAAGAAAAAAAAAGAATAAAAATCGTCAAATATATACAAATAGCCAATATATATACAAATATAAATATATAAAAAAATAGAAAATAGTCGTACATACTGTATAAAAATATACAGACTATACAAAATGTGATAATATGCGATAAATTATGTAAATTTAAGTAATGATGTATAGGGTATAAATTAGGAATATGGATTATTACAACGTACTAACTAGCTTGAGTTTAAACAAATAGTTGGTGCGTGTTGATCTCATGCATTGAGGTCGTAGGGTGGTCTAATCTGCACCCTTCTTATTGTGATATACATGACTATTATGATGGAACTATGATGATGCTGACTGTAACATATTTAAAATAAAAAGTAAAAAAGCCAGGAGAGGATGGGAAAAGGAGTTCTCTACTGTGCTGTGAGGATCCCACGGATCAAATTGATGGAATAAACCTGACCACGCACACTCTCAGGGGAACTTCACGACCACTAAAGCTCTGATAGAAACATGACGTCAGCACTAACACACACACACACACACAAACAAATGTATAAAAAGCTCAGTCAAAAACAGTGAAACATCAAGCTTGAAAAAATGGGACATGAGGAGCTCGACTGGGGGACAGCAAATTAAACAAACACATGTTTTACCTCCAAACAACACAGCTGGTGTAAGTTCCAGGAGAAGAAGAAAATTAACAAAGAAATCAACAAAGCTCATAACAAGACAAATGTGACCAACTCCATACACAGGGTTTCATAAACAGCTCTACACCAGAACAAACATTCAAATTCTATTTGTGCATTCAAATATGAGAATCGTGGTCGTGAATTGGAGCCGGAATCAATAATGCAAGAATAATTGGGAAAAAAATTATATATAGAAAGTAAAATGCATGCAAGATATGTATAAAAAAGTGTGTGAAGATAAAAATGTGTGTATATTCATGTGTGCACAGCATCTACGTTAGTATATCTATGTTTGTATCTATGTGTTAGTATATCTGTGTATATCTCTGTGTGTAACTACGTGTTAGTATATCTATGTGTGTATATGTGTGTTAGTATATCGATGTGTGTATCTGTGTGTTAGTGTATCAATGTTTGTGTTAGTATATCTATGTGTGTATCTGTGTGAAGCCATTTTTTTGCACCGTTTCACCCATTAGAAGCTGATAAGAAGCTAGGAGCCTCATACTGTATAAAAATGCATAATGTGCTAATGAGTGTGTATTGCCGTCTTACCAGGCTCTTCCATGTGTGCTATGATCCAGTTGAAGGCCATTTCGGGGCCCATGTTGCCTGTGTAGTAGACAGCCTTCCGACAGCCCTCCAGCGGGAAGCCCATCTCCGCCAGCTGCATTACTGCTGCTTCATCTATTTCTGGGGCTGGGGACACGACACACAACAACAACAGCGACTTAAAACATACAGATGCTGCACCAAATTGCCCGTACACTCCCAACACATGAACAGATTTACACTTGCTCTCTCCTTGGGCGTAATTAAACAAAAATAACCAAAAAAAAAAAAAGAGTCTGTCCAGAGAAGGTTTTTTTTTCTGTTCATGAAAAGATAATTTATCAAAAAGAGAAATAAGAAAAAAAACATAAAAAGCACCCTGGAAAATAAAGATTGCTTTGGAACTAGGTGAACTGGAGCACCTGCTGAAGAACATACAGCTGGATTTTTACCACTACAGCATTTGTCACTTCTGCTTCATGGCCCAAAATAACTTTTTGCATAGTTGTCATTTTATATAAATGGGTTACATTCTTTCCATAAAGTTGGTGTTTTGAGAAGAGAGATACATGTAGAATACTCACAGTCAAGGGAGCTCATGGAGTTGTCTGAAAGGAGGAGCAAAGAAGAAATCAGTCGGTAATTAACAGCACTTTCCTGATAATATTAATACAAAATAAAGTGGCAATCTACGAGGTTGTCTGTGCTGGGTGGATTACACGACTCCCAGAATTCAATTAAACTAAGTTTTTTTTTCCAACATCGGGATTCACCCTCATTACGGTGTGCTGTTCTTTCTTGTGAAGGTTCATCCATTTGGACAGTTTACTGACCACAACGAGCTACGCTGCTTTATCGAATTTACCGCGACTGCCTTTTCACTTCTTGTGCATGCTGGATCAATGCATCGTTTTCAGGAAAGGCGGACTCTGCCACCAACAATGGAAACAGCGCATACTGTAGAGGAACATATGCATAACCCAAATAATAATGAATGGCTGTTTCTTATAAAGTCCCAACTAAAAAAAGCACCAATATGTGATTTTTGAAAAAAATAATCTTACGGATTGCCGCTTTAATGTGTGTGAATATCTACATGTATGTAACAATGTATGTACACATATCTTCTTCCTATTCCTATGACAAAAAAAACCAACTCACCCAAACTCAATAAGAGACTATTTCAATTTGAGTGATGGCAGTCGTGGCTCTGAGGGCAAAACTCCCAAATGTGTTTACAGCCTTTTTCCTTCAGCATCAACTGGAGTCGTTAGATATAATTGACGGGAAATTACACATTCCAAGCCGCGTTAGGAAAAAACATCGATGTGGTGCTCTGTGATCAATGAGAGGCAGTGAAGCAGCATGGGAGCGAGAACAGTCACCAATACATGATTGATTACGGCTGATACAGCCTGGGACCAACGGTTGTCTGGTTAATTTGAGTTTAATGAAGCGTCACAAAAGGAAAACCAACTCTGAAAATGTATCGAACAACTATTGTGCCCCACTTTTTTTCTTTTTTTTTGCAGCTATTTATTATGACATTCTCTGATAACTTTCTCCAAATGTGATGCTCTCAGAGGTCAGCCTCTAATCTCATGCGATCTAGGGACAGTTTCTCAGACGGGAGTTTAATCATAATCAGGACTCAGATAATCCTACTTAAATTAATCCAGTATTTAAAAATGCCTTTCTGAGACGTGGCTTTAGGACTAGTCAACTCCTTGTATCTGGTCTTGGTCTTTGCAACGAGCCCAGATAATCTATTTTCTCTATTGTCAAGGTCAACCTGTAGGCCACATCCACTAATCCAAAGATAAACCTGCCTCTTGCCAGGTTTAATTGAACCCTTCACTTGGACCTAGATCACCTCTGATCTTCCTTCTAGAAATCACATTTTTAAACCAAGACCAATGCAAGTCTGAGACTATTTTAAACCGTGACTGAGAATGGCCATTTCAATGAGTAAAATTGTGATTTAATCTCAGATAAATCTTAATCTGTGTCCGTGAAACAGCCCCATAATCAAATATGTCTAAGATGATGCAAACACTGTTTATATATGACACTGTTTACAACCCAAACTAGAAGTTGGCTCACATTAGTGAAACAAGCAAGTGGGGGTCCCGTCTGAAAAATTAATTAAATCTCACTGTGAGCCACGGTAAGGAGCATCATTGCCAGGGTTCTCTGCCACCAGTTGAGAGTGTAAGAGGGACGGCGCTTACAGCACACAGTGTTCTATCCTGAAATATTAAAGAGTACACAGCCAAACATCCCCAAAGTTCCATTTTGTCCTCTGAATTCAGACACGTGCTTCCTGCTGTAAGAGCAGCTGAGCTACGCGGGATAAACAACATCTACTGGCTCTTCTCGTCATTGGATCTCTATCAACGTATGACGCGGGTTAAAGGGTGTGGAGCAACTTTCTGTCTTTGCCGTTCTCCTCGGAGTGCGCCCTCTTTTTATTTTTTTCATATTTTGGGGCCTTGAAACAATGAAGCGCACTTAGTGCTTTGCCCCTGCTAAAATATTAAGAAAAACACAGATACCAGAATGTAGCTGAACTTAAATGAACGAGGAGAGAGACAGAAGAAGCAACGTTAATACACTAAGAGGGAAGACAGCGGAGAGAGGTGGTGGTGGTGGTGGTGGTGGTGGTGGTGGTGGTGGTGGTGGTGGTGGTGGTGGGAGGACAGTAGTCACGATCTTAGTCGATCAAAAGGACAACAATGTTCCCCTCCACTGGTATGGACCTGAGCGGAGAATATATGCACCCAAATGAATCTTTGGGCTTCAAAATCACCTTTAATGTTCCACCATGCTTGTGCGAACTGACACTAAACCAGCTTGGGGATACAGGTGTTGTAGCTCATTGGGCGGGGATTGACAGGTTTAGGGGCGTTTCCTCCTCAACAGAGAGACTGGTCTGTACTGCCTGTTTTAGGAGCCTGAAATCTCAGCAGCTACTTAGATATCAGTGGATTGACTGGCAGTGCCCCACAAAATTTGCAAACCCTGCCCTACATCATGGTCAATTTGTGCAACCAGCAAATCAAATACCACTGATTGCGCCCTGAAAAATAAGGTATAATCGATGCTTACGTTCCAAGATTCACCGCCAGGGGCAGCGTGAGCATGGTGAGGTCATTTAACATGAATTTAACCAGAATATGACGACCACAGCTTTTCACTCATCGGCCATAGCCAGTCTGTCCCAAAGAAATCCATTCCATAACCACCAAAATCCTGATGTTACTAATGTTACTTCGGAGGCTTTGTTGATGTTCATTGATCGTCTGACTCACCTGCTGTAATGTCCTTTCAAAAAAAGCAAAAGAAAATATATGTGAAAAAAAACTCATGTTTTACAGTGTGTGAATAAAAGTACACACTACTTCCACAAGACTTCCAATATGGCCAAGAGGAACCATTCCCCGGGCGAGCGGCCCTGCCAAGTACCTCGGGTGTCCTCGGGAAGTACAATGGGAGGAGTAAGGTCCGGCAGTTCCTCTTCCCCGGCCTGGAGCCCCGTGGCCCGCAACCTGTTGAGGTCCAGGAAGTCTGGGACATCGATGGCCAAGTCTGTAGACCCAACACAGCACAGGGATGAATTCATGCCAAGCCCTCAAAAAAACATTTAAAATTTACATCCAAAAACATTATTACCACAAGAAAAGGGACTAGTTCTCCAAATGTCTGAGGCTATGAACTTAGGTCAGGTAAGTTTTAATGTGCTTGAAGGTGCTTAAAGTAAATGGCTGAACTTTAGGGTGCTGCTCTACCCTATTTTGAGGTTTCCGTGCCTTATAAATAGTTTAACTTGTGCAGCACTTTGTGACCAATGAGGTAGCGGAGGATGTGAGGCGCTTAAAAGCACAGGTGAGCACAAGGCTGAGGTGGTTTACAAAAAAATAAACTTGTTGCAGTGAGTTCATCCGCAGTGCTCAGACTGTCGCTGCAGCTCTAGTGTAATGGCGCCCTCTACTGGTCATTTATAGAGATTGCAATTGTAACCCAAAAAAGACGTTGACAAATATTTGGGAAAAGGTAGAAAATTTATGTTGTCTTTTAAAACTTCTGTTAAAATGCGATCAATGGTAATTAAGAACAGAAGTCACATGTCTAAAAATGAAAACACAATTTGTTTTCAGTACAAAATTATTAAATCAATGATAATATTATCTGGTGCTCATGTCAGTATGTGTGCTAATTGTTTCAGACTTAGGAAAATTCAGTGCCGTTCAAAGTTTATTATTTGAAACTTGCATGCCAACTGATAAACTCAAAATATTCCAGTTTTAATTCCATTCAACATTTCCTTACCAAGTTTCTTTGGAACCCAGTCAACACCAAATGTGAATTTCTTTATCTGCATGACCAGATACTCTGGGAAGGAGGAAAAACGGGAAGTCCTGAAGAGAAAATGAAAATCATTGAGGGTTGAAATGCATCCTTGACAAGTGGGGAAATGGAAATGGCATATCAACAGAATGTTAAGAGAAGACTCATCTGTACAGTAAGAGTAAAACACAACCTTTCGCACCCGCACTGTAAGCAATTTGTTACCTGACTCCCGCTGACTTGGCCTGCAGCGCTGAGCTCCAGAAGTCAGGAACGTTCTCTGGCTCTGTGAAGGCCTGCAAGCAGGCCGTGAAGGGGATCCGGACACGCTCTGGAGGAGCTCGCATGTTCTCCTCCGCATCCTTCCACTTGGCCTCATACGCCAAAAGCTCCTCTGGAACAAAACAAATGGGAAACATTGACATCTGCACAGACAAACTTACACACACACTTATTCAATGCAAGAGAAAGAAAAATATAGCCAATGCAAAATGAGCAGCTCACATCAAAACGTAACGTATTGTAAGTAAAAGTAATACAAATAGAAACCAATGGCAATATGCAATAAACCTAGAGTTAACAAAAAAAAATTGAAATAGAATAGAAAAATACTGCGAAACTTTGACAAAAATGTGTAACCGTAGTTGTCAGTGGGACCAGGAGATAATTTAAATGTAGGTTTCTCACCATATCATTAGAATTTAAAAAATAATAATAATAATAAAATAAAATAAATTTAGAAGCAACATTAAAAAATAAATTGGAGCGATCATTGGGAAAACGATGAGTGGTAAATATAAAATGTGTGTGCTTACTAGTAAACTAGGCTAATTTGACGGTCGCTATGGTCCTTTACAAACACAGACCACCACACCCACTCCCAGAATAAACAAAGACAGAAATTTGGCAGTTCTCTCTCGTGCCCTTTTCAGATGAGGGTGAGCTGACCCCCCCCCCCCCCCACCTGTGGTTTTTCACCATCTGCGCCACCTCCACTACCTCCACCAGCCTATGGCGGAGGCATTGGGCTCCTCCTGCCCACGTGGCTCCCTCACCTCGGTTGGTGGCCGCCTCGATGGGTGCCGGCAGCTGGATGAGGTAGTCCACCCGCTGGGTGTAGCGCACACGGCGCGTCTGGCAGCACTGCACCCGATCCTCCACCAGGAAGCGGAAGACGTCGCTGGGGTTCTCCAACCCAGAGCTGTTCCTCTGGGGAGGAGGTGTTTAAATATTGATGTTATTTCAGGCTGATTCATTAGATTGTTGCCGGAAGATGATCAGGTCATAACAGATTTAAGGATATCTGTCCAAAGTCGATTATTTATTGCACCCAACGATAGACAGACAGACAGACAGACAGACAGACAGACAGACAGACAGACAGACAGATACTGTAGATAGATAGATAGATACTGTAGATAGATAGAAAGATTGACAGATAGACAGATAAACAGAATACAATACATTTACAAAATATACAAGCAAAAAATAAAAAAGTTATATACAGCACAATATACAGTGTAGATTTACAATGATAACAACTAGAATAAAAATATTTAATCTAAAATAAAACAATGTGCAATGTAGCATATAGGGCAATGATAATAATAATGACAGCAGTGTATTTATTTATGGCGGTGTATTATTAGTATTATTACAGTGACTTCTATTCTGAGACGCGACAGAAATACACAAGTTACAGTTTTATTCTGGTATTGGAGCCAGCTCGCGGAGCTAAAGGCTAAAGTTGCTGATGGCGGAGGCTTTGCTTTGGTCCAGTCTATCTCTGGAGAGCTCTCTAGCTCAGCTCCTAGACCACAGATGGCTGTGAACCCACACAAATATACTCACTCACTCATGTGAATTCGATGTCATGGCTCGGTAGCTCACATTAGTTTGATGCGAACAAATGGTGCAGAGTTGGGTATGAGAACTCATAGGGCTTATATTCAGACCCTCATATATGTACTTAATAGTGATCAAATTGAATTTGGGGGAACTTAGAAATAACTGAGAATTTGGTTGGATGGTGGTATCCTTCAAAATGCAAGCGGAACTTCTTGCTCACAGGTTTAAATTATTTTGATGTCGCAATAAAGGGGGTTCGTCCATTATCAATAGAAAATAACTTAAAATCCGCCTTCATTTGTGTCATTTATTATCGTGAGATGCTGTATGCCCATGCTGTAACTGCCAGCCCAAAGCCACTACATCGTGTATTATAGTGCTATTTAGCCAACCACTGAGTTATATGGAATTGGAATGTGGATATTTGTATGGTCATTATTAACATCCAGATGGAAAGTGCATCTCTGTTTTGATATATAAGACCTTGTTATTAAAATTGCATACCTAACATCTTTAAAAAGTCCAATATAATCACAATACCACATTATCCAACTGTTTTTTTGGCACAATAAACCTCACAATTAGAGTGAGAAACTTGTAATTAGCATATATACACACACACACACACACACACACACACACACACACACACACACACACACACACACACACACACACACACACACACACACACACACACACACACACACACACACACAAAATAAGATTTATATACATATACTACCTAATATTTACCTATATATATATATATATATATATATATATATATATATATATATATATATATATTTGTTTTACTGTATAAAAGTTATATTTAATGTCAGGTTTATTGTATATTCGTCTTTCTGCTTTCCTGTTAGTTTCATAAGTTAGGACTGTATATTTAATTTTTGACCCTCTATTTTTCAGGTCTTTTTAATTTTTGTCTTTTTTTCCTGTTATTATTAGGTTATATCTGGTTTTATTAGGTTTGGTGTATATTGGCAGAATTCTTTCTATCATGTACAGTTTACTGTGAGGTTTGTTTTAAATTTTCCATATATTTCCATTTTCTTTTTTCATATTTTTTATTGCTGGACAATTTCCCTTTGGGGATGAATAAAGTACCCACCTACCTACCTACCTAACCACTTACCTATCCATCCACCTATCTATCTACCTATAATACTGTACTAGGCTATTGTACAGTATGTGCGTTTCCATTGCAACCAGACATTAATTCAATTCATTAACAGGTTTTGGCTTTGCAGCGTGTGAGGAAGGCTGTCTGTTTAGTTGCTGTCAAGGCAGTGAGGTGGAGGAAGTGCCCGCTCCCAGTCGGAGCATGTTCTGAATGGCTGAGACAGAATAGGAAGCATTATCAGACCTCCCTGTGTAACAGATAGGGCTACGCTAAATATAGCGCAGTTTAGAAAGTCACAGTCTCAGTTCGTCGAAAACACCACCGACCGCCCTGGCCTCTCCACCCTGCCTGACTCAGTGTGTGGGTGAAAACAAGAGATCAAACCAAAATCCATCTGATTTTTTAAAAAAGTTGTGTGATGTTTCATCCACATAATTCTACCTAAGTCTACATAAAAGGATATTTGTTTGTTTGAGGGTTTTGCAAATGTTATGAGTTGTCTTGTTGGAAGCATTTAACATTCGATGGGACATGGAATAATAAAGGAATACAATCAGATGTTTGGAGATAAGTGCATAATTTAAAAAAAAGATGTTTTCATTGTGATTCTTGACATTTGATTAATATCACAGAAATCATATACTCTATGATTCGGATGTCTGTTTTATAAGCCGCAAACAAAAATTACAACCCAATTTGCGTTTAAGGTTGTTTTTTTTTACGATCAACAACGACCAATCAACTGTTTGAACTGACCTCCACCAGGTTGATGATGTGGAGGAAGAACTCGTGGGCGTCTTGCTGTCGATTGGAGGAGAACTCCGGGTGGCCCCTGCTGACCAGGGCCTTGAACATTTTAGGAGAGACGCCCTTCTGCTGGTGCTGGAAGGAGGAGATACACCAGACACCCGGACCACTGGGGTTTAGTATAAACAAAACCACTAAATGCCCAAATAGTAAATACTTATAGTAATACTAAAGTATGCTGGACAAAAATGTGGTACAGAATACGTAGTACGCCATTTGGGACACAGGGTCAGTATCAGGCCGATACCAACAAACTAACTAACAACCAATTAACACAGAGGAATGTATTGCAATAAAATTGGCAAAAGTCAGATTAAAATAACTGTAGTAATATTATTAAATCTAATACATTCAAATGATCAGATTTTGTACAATTTGAAGGTTATGTTTTAAACCTCTCAACCTTTTACACCAGCACTGGATCGGCGACTACAAGCCTTCAAAGTAAATTGGAGTGACACACACACACACACACACACACACACATTTAGCTAATTCTAGATCAAAATGTTGCCCTTGTGTACGGTCATAAACACAAAATACTGCTGTTACGTAAGTGAAATAAATATGAGTACTTAAGAGAAATAAATGAAAAAACATCTAAAGTTGCCTTGATGCAAAGTGAACAGAGTAGAAACGATCCCCTCCTCCACACAGAGTTCCATCAGCTGTCAATATTCATCCTTGTGCTTACATACAGAGGAAGTGTAGGATTCCCTCTCAATTACTGTGGCTGCTAAAGCCTGAAGCAAGCCCTGGGCTTACAGACAGTGGGCCGCGTCCCATTAGGCATTAATGGCTCAGCTCGTCTTATTTCCTGAAAGTCCGAGCACCGTGTGGTTGAAAAGCCAATAATTTCACATCCTTTGTGAAGCGTTCAGATCAGTGGAGGGAAAGTGCATTGGGAAACGTCTGCTCAACAATTGAAGTACATCAATTTAAAGTAACCGAAAGGAAAATAAGACAGGGCGAGGCAGGAATCAACAGGGGAAATACAATACAAGTAGCAAATTCAGTAAAAGTTATCTCATGAGTTGAAATTAATAATTACGTAGCAACAGAGTATAAGCACTCTTCGTGGAGTTTTGTCCAAAGCAAATCTGGGGACACTTGGGACCCCGGACAAAAGATATTTAAATACTCATCTTAAAAACGGTCCGAAAACAAAAACTTTTGTACATTATGTCGGAAAAACATTCGAATTTAAATTGTTTCATTATTTCTTTAAGCCTGTGCAGCCATTGGAATGATTAATAATTATGTGAGCTAATTAAGGAAGAATTATGCCAAATTACATTTTTTTTAGATAATCTTAGATCTGAAACTATTAGAAATTGTTTGTAATGATGAAAAACGACATTAAATATGTATGTCTCTTATTTGGTGAAGAATTCTTTTTGACATCTCTCTGTTGCATGCTTCTTCTTCGACAGACCCAGTACAATACCTTGTATTCTTCTTTCATCACCTGTTCAATGAGCTCAGATTTCATGGGAGGTTTGGAGTACTGGCCTGAGAGCAGCCCATAACCAAGTTTAGCCCTGAAAGACACAGTTTAACATTTAAATATAAAGTCAGTCTCATCATTGCACTGTTTGTTTGTTTTTATACACCCCCTACCCTTCCCAAACAAAACAGACAAAAAAAACATAGAAAACCAGATTAACTTTGAAGTTACTAAACCCCAATTAGCCACCTCACAGAGCCTCAAAGAGCCCAAATGGTCAGGGCCCAAATTGCAAGAGCACCAGTCACAAAAAACTACAGAATTATTTTATATGTCAAGGAACATTCAGACGTTTTTGGGAACAGTCTCAAAAATCATGACAGAAAATGCCTAACTTATTGTCTATTATTATTATTATTCCTATCACTTTGTCCACCCCCTGTATTGCCAAAGAGAAAATTCACAAGCATATTACAAAAGACAAATTCCAAAAGTCATAATAAATGGAGTTAAGTTGTCAAAACACCTCAGAACCAGCCAGTAGAAATGACTGGGATACAAAAAGAAAAAAACCTTTGACAAAATAACTGAACCACCTATGTTATCCAAGCATTTAAAGTACGCAAGAACTTGAACAGTGTTTGTGGCTTAACAACTATTAAAAGTTGGGTCATTCTCATGAAACCACCACCGAACACATCTAAAATGAATTTACACACATATTCACAGAGAATGTGAATTACCATCACATTACCAGATCAATGTCTTTTTGCCCGGAATGCATTTACATGGAAAGCAACAGTCCTTGCATAATAATGTTCAGGATGGCGAGTCGGGACATGCGTTACATAACAGTGGCATTACTTACATCTGTGTGGCAAAATCCTGAGTGGGGTCGAGGGGCGAATAGTCGTATATCCTCTGAAGATTTCCAACATACCTAGAGAGACGTAACACATGTCAAGAGCTCAGACAGAGCAGATCACATGCATGAGAGGAGAAACACAATCCAGGAAGAGTTCGCCTCTATTGGTTACCCGATTACATATGCAAGTAAATTACCAAAGAAAACATCAATGCATTATCAAAAAGTATACATCTTTGATGTTTGTAGTACAATGAATTGCATTTCCACTTGCTTTTACACACTTTTCTGTGTCAGGGCACCTTTCATACTTCATTATTAAATTTGCAGTACTATTTTTTATATATATATATATATATATATATATATATATACATACATACACACACACATAAATAAATCAATTTTCCAAGGGAGCAACTTCGCAAACCAATTACATGTGAAAACAGACTGGAAACAGGCAGCAGACATACAAAAATCTCTTCTTAATAACAGTCCTTGAACTGGCCTTGAATTCGCCCAAGCAGACAAGATTATTTCGATGTAATGTCTTTGGAAAGGTTATTCCACAACCGGGGCGCTAAACATGAGAAGGCTTTTCTCACAAACCCAGAACCAACGCCGATAGAGGAACAAACTAGTGGAACAAAGGTTAAGACAGCTGCTGTTCAGTGACAGGAGATGCCACAGTTATAGGGGAGTTCATCCAATATGGCCTTGATAAATAAAATAAATAAAAGTAAACCAGTGTTGCTGTCTAAAGTAGGAAGGCTTAATGATGACGGGGGCCGTTTGCTGCATACTCACATCCTCTGGAACTCTGGGATGCTAAAGAGGACCTGCATGATGGTGCCAAGATAGCAGCTGTTGCCGAGGTTCTTGATGCCTGTGTACCCAGAGCCGAACACGGCCTTTAGCTTCATGCCCGACTCCTGAATCCACTCCCACTCGCTGACCCGCGGCCGTGTGTTGTTGTCTGTGTGGTGGCCGTTCTCTGTCTGCAGAGACAGAGGGCAGACAGAGGGCAGACCTCAGGCGACTTTTGTTTCATGAAAAAAATACTTCAAGCCACTCCCCATAGTTACAATGTTAGAAAGGTAGTCCCTCCGTCATTTTGCCGAATTTAATTTGCGATTGTGCAACCAAAATCGCTTGATTTTGCAGCGGCTTTTCTCAAAGCTTGTCATGCAATTTGCAATGTTGTATGTGTTAGCAGTGAAATTGTGGGAACTAGTTAAAATTCGAAGATAAAGAAAAACAAAAGGCGATTTCCTTGACTGGAGCTGCTTTCACATATGTGATCCAGACAATGTCTGGATAATGTTATTGTTGTTACCTGATTATCCGGACATTTTCTGGAGTTGCCCTTTCACACATGTAGCTCACAACCGGAGATTGTCCATGCCAGACGTGTTTACACTACCTGGAAATAATCTGTTTGGTTTAGATGAGGAGCGGAGCCTGGGTAGAGCAGGAGGCAAGACGTGATGCGATGACGCTGCAGAGTTTTATAAGCACACCCAAGATGGTGGACGAGGCTACAGACTTATCAGTAGTTGGGCTTTTTTTTGAGTTGATACTCCATGCATTTGGACGTATCCGCAATATAAATGAGAGAGCTCTGTTCACACATAACGCCCAAACGGACATTACGCAGACTTTGTACTAAGGTGCTAGGTGGATAAAGTCGAGTTCAAATGTTTCAGACATTTCCGATCACACACACAGATCCTCCAAGTAATGTCCAGATAATTTCTGGGTTGCAGTGCATGTGTGAAAGCAGCTTAGGATGATTTCTGCATATCACAGCAATTTTGCAAAGTTTGAAGAACTCACATATATCACATAGATTAGTAGAATTGACATGTGTGTCCACTTAATTCAATAATTAAGGAATGATGCATTTTGTACTTAACACCCAGAGCTTAGATTTGTTTTCAAACAGGGTTGGACAATTCTGAAACATGATGTGAATTGCAAAACTAGCTCACAAAGAAACTTTACCCTTTGTTGCATCTGCAGCATGTCTATTCCAAAGTGGGATAAGTGTTCTGATAGGTGAGGGTCCAGCACAGCTTCTTCTTCTTCAAATGAGTACACATCTGATGGGGAGTAAAACAAAAAAACTCATCAAGATAATCAAAGTGGAGTAAAATATAGAGGTTCTAGTAGATCGGACTACCATTTATCAGTCCTTAGTTGTCTCATTTACAAGCAAATCAAACAAAACATCAAGCATGGCAGTCAGTGATGTTATTAATATTTTTGTAATATCTGGTAAAATCGAATGAGACCTGCTCCGTCTGGGGTGATGGTGTCCAGTTTGACGGCCAAGGGGAAGTTGGTTTCTCTGTAGTGCTCTAGAGCGTGGCCGTTACCCCCGCTGCCGTCAAAGAACCACTTCCCGCAGAGAACTTTTCCATCTGTCAAGTTCAGCCACAGGTTCTCTCTCATCTCGCACTTCTGACACTTCCAGCCACTGCGGGAGAAGATGAGGGCAACTGTTAGAATGTTCTCATCAAAGATCCAGGCATTATATTTTAAGGAAAGGTTCATGTATCTGTTAAGTAGTGTGTATGTATTATTCAAGCTTTATCACTTTGCTGAAAATCACATCTTTTCACCGGGTATAATATGAAGTGAACAGGGGCAAGCTTAAAGGAAAAGTTTGGTATCTTTTTAACATAAACATTATTTTTCAACCGTTGGGAGTGTGATTGGCTTCAGAATCTTTTCAACTGATCCAGTATTAAGAGAATGGGTGGCAGTCGGCTGAAGCTATTCTCTCATTTCTGGATCAATTAAAATATTCTGATGCCACTTTACTCAGGTTCACTCCAACTGGTTGAAAATAATGGAGTTTTAATTTTTCCATGACAAGACTGTTGCTTGTGGAGCTAAGTTTAAGCCACAATTTCATACATTTACTGTGAAGAACTCACTTAAATCATGTATTCTTGCATAACTTCTAACAGATATGGAACTTTACAGCAGGGCAACACTGTTGGCTGCAACAGTGTATGTGGCCGAAAAAGAAACAGGTAACATCATTACAACTTTGCCAAAAAAAATATTGAAGCATTAAGATTTTCACAATTTTTCATAATTTGCACCAATACATGAACACCAATAAGTAATGAAAAAATTATCATCTGGATCATCTATCCAACTCTAAAACTCATAAACATTATACACCTTGGACACTCCTGTAGGTCCTGTACATTTGGATCACTTTTTCCAGGTTCCACTTTCAAAAAGATTCCAAGATGACTGGATTTAAAGCACCAGGGAAGTCACCGTGAAAATATATTGCGGCAGTTCTATCACTGAGCAGATCTATCCACATTTTGAATGGCAGAGGCACAAAGCTCTCGGATCTGGGTGACAACCAAGGCCCTTTTATTGTCTGTCAGCACCTGAGTACACCGACCACAGCCGCACGGCCAATTTTCAGAGGTCACTCTGCTGGTTCTGCACTAGGCGTCTCTAATAGTGAGTAAGCAGTCAGCAATACTGCAACAGGTGGCAAATAAGGATCAACATCAAAAAGAGACTCACTTTCATTACAATTACAATATTTGTTTGTCGCTGCTTTAACTAATGCATGACCTGTGGAACCATCAGAAACCACTGATCAATAATATGAGATCGGGCCTCTAAGGGATAGATTAGATTAGGTGTTATTTTAAATCCCTAGCCAGGAAATTGCAAAGGTAGCTGCTGCAAAGACTTTATGCTGCCGCCTGAAGTATATGGTTCAGGAGAAGGTTGTGGTTTTGTACAGAACGTGGCCTACCTGGGCAGAATCTTAACGTCGTTGTCCTGCTGTCTGAGACTTCTCGCATGTCTTGACACCTGGATCTCCTCCTCCCAGGATTCAGGCTCCTGCTTCTTGTACGCTGATGGTGCGTTGAGCACCGCGTCGCAGGCTATCGTCACCTGCACAGAACAGGGTCAACGGCAGGTGCAGATAAAACCACACTGAATACCCCACAGATCAAGTACCAGTCTTGCTTACTGCGGACACATTTGAGAAGGAAAACAAGGAGAGGGCAGCGTCTTCACTAAAATGTTGTTTGAGTTTATGAATGAACAAATGGAAGAGCAATCTATCTACATGCAAGGTATTTTTCATAACTGTTTCCAGTAAATCACACAATCGCAATTTTTAATTCTGGCCTTTTCCTGTGTTTCCCAACTGATTTGTAATAAATAATGCATAGACAGCGCTACAATTTGAACATCTACAACATAAATAATGCATGCATCAAACAGGCACAAAACTAAGAGGATAAAGGAGAAAAACAAAATGAATAATAATAACAATAACACAAGAAAAAGCAGAGAGTGAAAAGCAATGCTGTCCCCATGTGAGGAAAACAGAAAGCACCAAATTCCATGCAAGCCCTGAAACATAAACCAAAAAGTGATGAGAGATCTCCTTTGTCTGTTTTCTGTAGAACGTTAACCGTTAGAAGCTGTTAAGCTTCCAACGGTTGGAAGCTGTCCCACAGTGGATCAGGTGGCAAATCACTGACGTGCACATTCCACTCAACAAGCACAGAAACACACATTGTCGGGGCAGCAGCAGCAACAGCAGCTCACTGACCAGTGCAGGTAACTCCTCAATATTTGGTAAGGGGATCTCGAAGTGGTCTGGGAATATGACGAGCTTGGCCTCATCCTCGTATTCATAGTCTTCTCCGTTAAAATCGCGGTTTAGCTCCAAATCTTTCAAGGAGGAAACACAGTGACTTAGTTATCATTAGGCTATCACTGGTGCTCAAGAAAAGCCTAAATCATGGATTTCTCTTACAAAAGAACAGGGAATCAACCGCACTGCATTCCTAAGTAGTTTATTTATCTGGAATCACTGAACCAAGACTAAAGCAAAAGGTTTGTACAGTGGCGATAACTTCATATCCTTCACGTTCTTTTTCCTTCTTAATTTTTTTTAGAGCCACATAAAGATGTTTTAATTTCAAAGCAGAATAAGACTTTCAGCTTTGTATTTCCAGGATACAAAAAATATATATATTTTTTAAAAGTGCTTAGGAACGGTATCAAAGTTGGGGATGAGAAATGAGGGTGTCTGGCTTGGTGGTTAACTGGTTTACTGCAAATGTAAAAGGATTTATTACATTCAATTTTCCTGACATTACTTACAATTCAACAACAATATCATGTATTTAAAGGCCATTTCACGCTTCAGGCATTATCTTTAGCAACAATATTGTCAGGACATGTGATTGGCATTCAGAAAACAAATTGACCTTTTTAAAGATGTCATCAGACAGATATATTTTTACTCCATTGACATTTTTCCGACGAGGATAATGAGGCTTCACCGGTTGATACAGCATAGTCAAAATCCATGTTATCAGTAGCCTTAACTTCTGTAGAGATTATCCGGCCTGCCATTCAGATAAAAAGTCCCTCTCCATAGATATTGGGCTTAACCAGTCCACCATACAACCAAATGTAAACAAATGAAGAAATATCTATCAGTAGCTAATATGGAAAGGATCATTAAATGTAGCAAAACTTTTAAAACAATATCAAGGATGATTGAGTATCACTCTTGTTTCAACTCCATTAAAATTAGACTTATTCGTCATCAGGGGGCACCATTGCCTTTTATCGGCAGCATTATTGTGTAACATTGATGTCTGAGGCGAGCAGTAAGCTAGCAAATGATATCATTGGACCAGTATTGGGATGGCTGCGTCTACGTCAGGCCGCGTCTACGTCAGGAACTGCAGCTTCATCAACGCCAATAGAGGATGAAAAAGGGGGAGACTGACGCAGGAGGGCCATCCCAAATCCCTGACAAGCCGAGCGCATCATCAACCTCCTTTAAAACCTGTGTCACACCCAAATCACACAGCCTGACTCATAAGAGAGACACAAATAGCTTAACCTTATGGCCAGTGCTGCCACCAAGGACGCTGGCAGCTTGGTACGGCCCCATTAAGTGCTGGGCCAAACAGAAAGAGGAACATCAGCGGGGTGAAGGGTTGGGTGGAAGGAATCCTTCCACCGCCGGCCAGGGAGGGAGGGAGGGAGGGACTGAGGGCGAGACAGAGAAACGGGGGCAGAGAGAGACCCCTAGTCCTCAGTGAGCAGACCCACATCATGACTGCCATTGGCATAAGTGTGTCAGGCCTAAAGGGGGAGATGACAGGCGGGGGCAGCTGGGTGGGTGGGGGACACTGGGTGAGGCGGGTGAGTGAGGAACAGGGGCAGCTCCATCTATGAACCACCCCCCTCCTGCCCCATCCCCCCAGAGCAGGAGGAGAGCAGGACGGGCTCAGCATGTGGCACTTTGAATTTAGAAGAGTTACCAACCACATATACAAATAAATGAGATGTATTTTGACTGCAGGAGGAGCAGGGGGGAGGGGGCTCAACATTGGAAATATGAATTGCTTTGGGTACGGGGGGGGCACTAAAAGATAATGGCAGTGCATTCAAACCAAAAACATTGTTCCCAAGTTTTTCACAGAATTGTTTTTTCTAATCAGAATAGGAATTTATGTTGAGCCACAAGTATTTCAGCTTGTTTCCTTATATTCCAGATCCAGAGCTACTCTTGGGATACCTTTTGTTCATGCTTACATACACCTTCTGTGCATAGTGGAGTGGCAACAATAGTAAACAGGGTCAATTGAGAAAAGAGGAAATCAGACCGGACTGCCTAACCAGCTGAAAGACAAGATAACTCACCGAGAAACACTTTTCCGTTTCTTCTCCTTGGGACGGCGCCTCCTGCAGCACCTGTTGCTTTCTATAGGAAACATAAGGGGATGAGGAGTATATTTAGAACAGAAAACAATTCATCACAGTGGAAGTATCTTTATAACTCATCAAAAGATAAGAATAAGCTATGAGAAATGCCGGACAAGGAGCCATTTAATCCATGAATGAAATACTGATGCTGTGATTTGGGGGATCAAAACAGTCAAATAAATCCTGATTGTTAACTGTATTCAAATGTTTCAGGTTCAGTCTGGTTGTTTACCAGCCACATATGAAAAAAAAACAACAACTTTTGTTTTTTTTTAATTCTGTTTTAGTGTAGACTATTATCGAGGAGCGTAGAGGGAAATTATGTCTGTTTTATGTACTGCTGCCAAAAGAGTCCCAGAGCATAAATGTCAAATCAAAATCATATGTTGTGTCAGACTGTGTGTATCGGACTGTATAGTTCATCACGGTTTATTTCATAAGTTAAGAGAGCCGGATAATTCATTTTTGACATGACCTTTTATTTTTCAGGTTTTTCTTAATTTTTCTCTTTTTATTCACTCACATATTATGTATTATTTATTTATATTGTTTTTCTGTTATTTTTTAGTTATATCTATTGTTTTTCATTAGGTTTAATGTATATTTGCAGTTTTTGTTGTTGTGTATAGTTAACTGGTAAATGTATTGTACATTTTCCAAGTATTCCATAATATGGAATACTTGGAAAATGTAAATAAAATAAAGTAAAAAAAATATAAAAAATAAAAATAAAAAATAAAGAATATATTATATTCTTTATTTTCCTTCATTTATCTATTAGTATTGTTTTATTGCTTAATTATTTGCCTACTGAGTTGATATGAGCTGCTGGGACACTGCAATTTCCCTTCAGGGACGAATAAAGTACCTATCTATCTATAATCAATAGCATGAAATAAAACATTTTGTCACTCGCCTACAGATGTGAACCCGCTAAATCCCAGAGGGGCAAGAGGTTGAGCAAGAGAGAGAGAGAGAGAGAGAGAGAGAGAGAGAGAGAGAGAGAGAGAGACACACACACACACACACACACAGATAGCAATAGAGCTAGAAGGAGAGAATGCTGACACACTCTAGTCCACGGGGGCTCATGGGGGGGGTCTCAGGCAGACACAGGAGCTGACAGAATGCGACCAGCTGTTTCTGGCCAGATCCAGGCATGGAAATAGAAGCTCTTTACAGAAGGGGGCTTCACCAGGGGTAATTAGAACTGAGGAGGGAAAACGCCGGCAGCTAAGGCCTTTGTTCTTCCTCATCAACCTGTAATAAAAATTGTTGGGTTTATTGTGGGCAGTGGGGAAACTAATTAAACTCTTATTGGGCAATGTAGAACTGTTCTGTGGTGTGTGGAATACACAAACAACGCAAAACTGATGATAAGCAGACTCAAGCACTCCTGCATGCATCGTGTATATATATATATATATATATATATATATATAAATAAAACAGTGTATAAAATCGGAATTCATCAAAATACTCATTGAATGGTTGGTATATTTAATGAACTGAAAACTCAATTCCAAATGCAATTATACTATGCATACACACATTTAAAGTGGCTAGATACGTATCTGTATAAAATGGTCAGAGATGACGGTGCATTAAAGATGTAGCTGATTGCTATCACATAAAAAGTTGACATATCACATGATGTTAGAGGAAATTTGGCCAACAACACCATCACTTTATGATCAACTCATCACATAATGGGCTACTCAGTAGAACATTTTACACAATGCGGCTCATTCTGACTGCAAACATGTTTTGCTGAAATCGAACTCTACTCACTAATGCTTACATTTAAGCAAAGTGTTTATTAAGTGAATGTGTATATTGTTAAGTGTATATTATCACAAGGTTACATATAGATTTAATCACGTCTTTATATAAAATTTGAGATTAAAACGAGTACAGTGGTGTTGTTCCCATCATGAAAATAATTAAACAGTTGCATTGTGATTTTCACCTCTAAAGTTTGCAACTATCTTAGACAAGGTGTGATAGTGTGAAATATAATAATACATTTACCCACAAAACACAGATTCTTGACAGATTCTTGTTTACCACAACAGCTGCCTCCTCAAGTATTCATGAACACAATCTTTTTGCAAACCATTAAGTCAGACGCACCTGCTACTTGCTACGGCCCCTAAGCTTTAAAATTAAGGTCTTAAAGATATATGGATTTCCTTTTACATTTACATTTACATTTATTCATTAAGCAGACTCTTTTGTCCAACATCACTTGCATGATAAACAAGAAACAATCAAAGCAGACAACGACCATTGGAGCAACCTTTAATTTAAGTGCCTGAGCACTGTGTTTCTAAATTCAACCAGATATGAGTTCAAGATGCTGTAAGGAATAAAATAAAAGTTGTGCTATACGTAAAAAATAAAAATAAAAAAGGTATGTGCATTCAGTTCAATATGATACTTACAGTAAGTATCATATATAGTAGAAGTACCCATATGTTGTCAATGCATTCTGTGAAAATAACAACTTAAAACTAGTCAACATCATCATCAATCATCATCATCATCACCATGTGTTATTAGTGCATTATTACCATTGTTGGTATTACATAAATGGTTGATCAATAGTAGTGATCCTTGAAATTAGGGAAACTCACAATTAGAGACAATCCACACAAAAAACGAACAAACGAAAAAAAACCTTACCTCTTTGACGTGTCGCTTGAGGTGCATGTAAACACTCTGTCCTGTTTTGCGGTAATGTCTTTCCACATGCTCTCTCCCAAAGCCCAAGAATGTGTTCATGCACACATACAGGCCTCCCTCAGACTCCTGCCGGCAAAATCACACAGGAATTTCAGTGAGCTGAAATGCACTCCAGTCAGTCGGCTCCCAAGCATCGAACTTCATTGAGAAGAAACTTTACATTTTGCACGATTAAATATGCTTTCATTTTTACAAGAAAAGGTGGCAAAGAACTACAGTGCATAGGGGGTTCTATAGTGTTTACATTGCACTGGCATGGGTCCATGTAAAGCCATTTAAAATAATATAATAATGTATAATTACACAAAGCTATAGCCACTTAAGCGTTATAACACTTATATTATATTTTATACAATGGAATTTGGGAAAAAACAGCCACTACATGTTGTGGAAGAACAGACTGTGAAAGTTGCATTACATCTCATAGTAAGACCAAAGAAAAAGGAGAGACAGTGACTATAAAGATGCAATGTTATGGATTACATGTTGAAAAAGTATGATCAAGTTGCACCAAGCTGATGAGGATACCAAAACGACAACTTAACAATGGTTTATATTGTATAAGGGCGATACTTAAATATATAAATACGTCTGTATGTCCAGCTGCTATTAACTTTATGGACTCTGCTGCAAGATCGAGTCTTAGCCCAAGTTTACTATTGACAAAGTAGAATCCAGTGCCAATGCTGTGGGTCAGCAAGGGCATGGGGGTTGGTTGACAACACATCGGCCTGTTTTCAATGAAAGGCTCTGCTGGCAGGAGCCAGCTGTCTGGGTCATCCCGTGTCATTCCACATTCCTTCCATTTGATATCACACCGGTTGGTCAGGTAAACGGTGAGTATCAAGAGAAAAACTACAAATAAACCAGGAAATGCAATGGGGGTAGGCCTTATAAAACCCACTGACAAACCTTTAAGAGGCTCAAAGTGATACATGAGCTTCAACAGAGCGGGGATAAAAATAAACCAGGCCTCAGAGCAACACGGTTAACACACGCTGAGTCACCTTTAAAACATATTTGGTTTGGATTTATTAATCACATCTGCCAACGTGTTTCGGACGGTACATCAACCCCATGCAGGTAAAACCAACACTAGGGTCAAAGCCCCTTCTCCCACTCACATCGAGCAAGAGTTTTGACACCCTCAGGTAAAGAAATGCAGTCAGACATTAATCCTAGTTAGGATGAAAAATGTTATTTCCTTGCAGCCCCTCAGAATTCATATTATTGCATTATAATATTTTCCGTGCATTTTATACGTAGAACTGAGCAATAATGGCAAAATCAAATACTGAAATGTTTTTTAACAAATACATCGCTATTGATCATTTTGGGACTGACTATTGATGCTTTCATAAGACATTTACACACATGAATTATCTGAAAAGCAATCATTATTCATGTGGATATTGTAAACAAGCAGAGGCATTCGTGAGAACAGCTAGAACAGTCCACAAAGTTCAGAAAAGGGCATTACATTCCTGTAATGCAGCTTTGAAGACAACATTTGACCATATCGCGATACAAACACCAGATGACATCTAGTCTCACAACCCAATATCCATGTGATATCCATGTATCGCCCAACCCTTCTGCAAAGTTCACAAAAGCACATCACCCCACTGTAATGCAGCCAACACTTGACTAGAACACTACGTTAAGATATTAGGATATCCGAAATCCAGACAATATCGTGTCATATCACGATACACCAAAATATTGCCCAGGCCTACCGCACAGGGGGTCGTTTAATGCACGACTTTCCTGTGCTGCGGCCCGAAAACACATTCAACTATAACGCCATATTTTGATAATCAAAATCGGACAGCGGACGACTGGCCTCATTGTCGCAATGTCGATACGATAGCGATATATCGCCCGGGCCTAAAAAATAAAATAAAATAAGACGATAACACTCCCCCTGCGTATTCTAACACTATAACATTCGATACGTGAGAAGTCAACAAAAAAAAAACAAAGGCAGACATTGACTGACGTGATTAGGAACAATGGGAGCGCCCACGCACGCAGGTGACGTCGAGAGGGTAAATGAACCTTGCACACACACACACACACACACACACACACACACACACACACACACACACACGCGCGACCGCCAGTGGCGCTTCACGTGTTCACTGGGGGTGGACGGCAGACAGAACCCCCGAACACCACCCTCCTCCTCCCCCTCCTCCTCCTCCTCTCCTCGCCCCCGCGCGGGTTCCGCACCACACCCCGCTTACCGGGGAATCGTAGGAGAAGGCGCACTCGCTCTTGAACACCATGTCCCCCGTCCTGGGGACCCTGATGGTGGGCATGTACGGGACCAGCAGCTCTCCGAGGTCCGCAGCCATCTTCGCATTTCTGCTACTCGCGGCACAGTGCGGCGGGAGTCACCGGAGCGGGGCTGTCAGAGGAGAGGATGCTATTTTTAAAAGCACTCGGCCTCCACATTCCTCCACTGGCGGGGGGATGTGGACCCCGGCGGAGGGGAAAAAAAAAATAGATAAACGAATATAACGGTACTAAATAATAACGCGGTGGACGCTGTCTTGGCAGTAACGACAAACGGAAGCGGGAAGACAAAGGCGAAATGTGTTGTTTTCCCCCGAAAAAGCCTTTAGAGCTGCGCACGGTTTTCGTGACCCGCTGTATTGGTGACGCGCACCCGGTTTTACTAGAACGTCCCTCCCACCACGGAGGCTGATTCATGAAGCCACTTGGTGCTGTTTTGTTGTTTTTTTTTCATATGGATTCATGGGGAGAAAAGTGCAGGGAAATTTAGAACAAACCAAATCCACCACAGAACCGTATTAGTATATGCAACGCTAGAAGGGGGAAATTAAAAAAAATAAAATAAATAAAGAAAGAAAATTGATTACAGAAAAATAGCTTAAATGTAATCGCAATGTATCTACTAAATCATTTTTCGACTCTTTTTTTAAGATTTGTAATCCAGTTCAATATTTTCCGTTTCTACACCGCACTCAACAGCCTTTCTTTTTTTAAATCATTATCCACCTGCCCAATTCCGCCGCCATGTGGCCTTTTATTGTATTCAATGTCTTGTGAGAATCAGGAAATAGGAAGCAAAACGACACGAAAGTACATATAGATACTTTATTTGAGCATAGAGGAAAACATATTACAAAACGGTGAGTTTCAGCTCTACATTGCATTGACAGCTTGAGAGTTTTGTTTTTTTTAATTGTCAGGCGTCGACTTGGGGTTGTTGTCCACCAGATTGCGGTCAATTGTCTCTAAATGGAACCAAGGACCGTCTCCCTTCTGCCTCATCTGTCGACGCACCTCCAACTGTGTCAGTCTATTAAAAAAAAAAAAAAAAAGAAAGAAAGAAAGAAAACACATCCACAACAATGTATTATAAGATGAACTACGGCTGTGCACCTTACAGTGAATTAGTAATAAAGACAGTGCTCTACTGAAAAACACATTATACAGGGGTTGAAGGAACTACTGATCATGCAAGGCAGCCTACCTGGAAATATCACTCAGAAGTAAAGAGACAATTGGGAGCACCTTTTTATTAAATTATCTTAATCCCTAGTAAAGACTGTTGTGCAGATTTGAACTGAACCTGTTGTGAATTATACACCTGTCCCATAGTTACATTATTATTCTATGCATAACGTGCCAGAACACACTTTAAGAACATTCCCTCATCTAATGAGGCTTAAACGGTAATAACAATGATTTTGCCAGGAAATACTGGAAATAATTTATGATTTGAGGTTGTATTGTCGCTGGTTGCTATGAGACTAGCCCAAAAATCAATCAGTATATCACAAGTGTATCCCCTTTACCAGGTTCACAATACGACTTTGATAGGGAAGAACACCTACCTCTCTTCTGCCTTTTCCTGTTCAACTTTAATTGCTGCCATCATTTTCTCATAATCTTTCACTGGGGAGTCGTAGAAGGTCCGTGTAATCCATCTGGTTATAGGGTGCTGCAAGCATATACAACCACAGTTTCATTTTAAATCATCACCTATAACCTTGTCAAACTACACAGTAACCTCCCTTAATATCTGAGCACCTTGTAGCACTTTAGTATTGGTACAAAAAAGAATGCCATTCACTGTGTCAGTAAAGGCAGGGCCACATAACGTGATTTTCAAGGCCGATTTGGCAACGATTTGAGATCGGGCTGAGTCGGGGTAGTCCAGGGTAGTCGCGCTGTAGAATCGTGGCTGTCGTAGATGTGTGTGTGAACTCAAATTTCAATCAAACATGTTTGGATTTTATCAGGGCTAGTCTTTTCAAGTTATTTTGGTGTGCGCCTCAAAGCCTCAAATCGCAACGGCAATTTCCAACAGCCAATGACATTGTGAGCCTGCACAATGGCGAAGCCAAAGAAAGCGGCAGGAGTGTACTTCTGAAATGGAGGAGAGACTTGTGGAATAGTGGCAGACTCCTCGGTGTGTAATCGGTGTTAGTCAGGGCTGCAAGATCGCTGCACAAACAACCGCAGTTACAAGCTGAAATATTGCACAGTTCTTTTGTATTCGCGGGAAGACACATTCTTGCGAGTGCTGGAGTACCACAAAATTCTCGTCTGCTCTCCGTCTTTAGATGTGCGCTCCTCAAAGACAGCAGCTGTTATGTGTGTGTGAAGAAGAGAATGAAAATCTGAAAATGTCAGTCACTAAATGTGCGACACTCAATCCTCATTTCCGTTCACGATTGGTAAAAAAAAATTAAAAAAAAAATCACGTAACGCGGCCCCAGCATTACTGTGTCATTGAACAATATTTCCGTAGTGACATAAGACTTTAACTAACTGCAGCAGGAGAAACACAGACATACCTTATAGTACTCCCAGTGTTCAGGTTCATAGCCCTCTGGAATTTCAGCCAGCTTGGCCTCACCTTGACAGCAAAAAATACATTAAGTTAAAATAATGGTATTATCATTACTATTACTATTATTGTTACTGTTATTATTATTATTATAATATTCAGATGTATCACTTCATATTAAGTGGGAATAAAATATATAGTATATAGTATATAGAAGGCTAATTGAACACGCTTACTCACCAATGAACACATTTACACTTGTCACAATGACAGCCACAGGAATACCAGTCAGAAGAATATAATATTGCTGGAAAATAAACAAAAAACAAAGAAATTTAGGAATTTGGTAAGAGCCGATAAGGCCGTTTTACAAGTCTATTCACTATTTCTGCAGATATTTATATGCATTGCTTTAAAGTAACTCACCAACAAGCGTAAAAATCTGGAGTCATAGAAGCCCGTGGGCTTGATGACAAACATCTTTTTACCATGACCCCAGCGAACTGCAACTGCAAAACAAAGGCGACGCTGCTGTCATGTGCAGGTTTCCATCATCACATATGATGCCCTTAACCCAAAACAAGTGTTTACTCATCGCATAACAGCTCTTCCAACTGTACATAATATAACCCGCTATTCACTGCATACATACGCATAGACATTTATATACATAGATATATGTTTTTCTTTTTATAGAGCTATTATTCCCTGTTACTTGTTATTCATGGTGACCTTTATTCTTCTTTGTTTTGCGTAGCCCTTGGAGCTAGCCCCTTAAACCACTGTCCTAGTGTGACCAATTTGTTTGTGTCAAGCGGGTTTTCCTCTAATTTAACTACACGTTCATTACACGGTTTTCCAAATAAATGGAGCATAATCGTTAAAAAATACCAATATTCAGCAGCGCACCCTTCGCTGTCAATATGCACATTTGCTAGTAGCTAGCGCTAGGAGGCTAAAGAGCTGAGCCAAGGTCACTACAACAGACAATCGCCGTTAAGCTTGAAACGCTCGTCGCGTTGCATTACGGTGCATTTACCTTCATTCGGTCGCGGGACGGTCCTGCTGAGCAGGTTGGAGACATTACTTCCAGCTTTCAAAGGACTCAGTCTCGCCGCAAAGGCAGCGGCAGAGCGGAGAACACTCATCCCCACCATCACTGAGAGGCGAGTGGTCAACAACAAGCTCGCCCATTGGGTGATGAAGAGTGTGACGACATAGTGACGGAGGAACAGCAAGCACTCCTATTGGCCGACGAGGAACGTGACGCCAGATGAATACAACGTAATTTTTTTATTTTTATTTTTTTTGGCGTATAGTGTATTTATCACGAGCATAGGATAATGTTTAAACTACTTTGCATGAAAAAAACCCCGATTAAAATTATTCTATTTTATTTTATCGAAGAATAAGGAAAAATGCATTCTGGGAAATTGAACACAGGCTGACAAAGATGGCGGCGACCTCAGCAGGACGCGTTGTGACGCTCTGCAAGCGCTTTGAGAAAGCCTTTAGGATATCCTCTGCTTTACCTTCCCAGCGGTCCGCTTTGAGCCCGGCTACATGCACGGCTGTTCCGGCCAGGTATGCAGTTTGTGGGCCCCAGCATCACGGTTAAGTTCCGGTGGAAGGGTCGGGGGATTTGGATGCTCCGACCAAGCCCCGGCCTACGGTTGAATATCAGGTGTAATTATGCCGCTTATTCCATTGTAGCTTAAATAACAACAGCATCTCCAGAAGATCAACAGACAAAACCGGTGTAGGAAGCCGGTGGTACCTATCCCAGGGTCTGCAGGTCCTTAAAATGTCTAAAATGCAGTTCAATGGGGCTATCTGACCTAAAGGAAACCACAATACAATACAACACAACACCGACCTCTGCTCTGTACCAAATGTATAGAACTTACCTTTATACTTTCATATTGAGACTATCTCAATTGTCTTACATTTGGTTAAAACACATTCGATTTAACTCTCGGATAGCCTGCTAACTGATGGTCAAGTAGACTTGTGACATTGGAGTGTGATGTCCGCAGTTATTCTGTGATTTCAGTTTATCCGGCGCCACCTTATATGATTGTTATTCTATCTTTGTGCCACCAGAACACAGCATCCACCCGTCGTACCGTCTTGGCACCGTCACATCGCCATCGGCACTTTGGCTCAATGTCGATCCCTACACACAACCATCACTAGAAGGGGACTTGAGGAATTCTTCGACCTCCCCGAGAACTGGGGAGAAAGCGCCGTGAAGTCAGGTGAGGACTCTATTCCACCGGATGTCTGGATGTGGGGGAGCAAAGACGTTTCAGTGAATTGAAATGCTTAAATCTTGTCACCGCAATCTTCTGTACTGATGTAGGTGCACCATGGTCGGCTAAACTTCTGAGGTCAAAGAGCAACGAAGACTTGCACAAACTTTGGTGAGTAAGTGAGGTTTGTGTGGCTGATTACTGTCATGAAAACTGCCTGATGTGGTTTATTCGAGTGAGCATTGTGAATAAATAACTCCTGTTTCATTTCAGGTATGTTCTTCTCAAAGAAAAGAACATGCTGCTTACTATTGAACAGGAGGCAAAACGACAACGAGTTCAGATGCCAAGTCCAGAGAGAATAAGGAAGGTCAGTAAAATGTTGAATTCACACTTGACTATTATCATGTTCTCGCTGAGTGAGTTGCAGACCTGCTAACCTGCACGCATTTTGTGTACCAGCTATGCAATTCTCGGTCAAAATACGCAGGTAAGAAATTCCAGCTGAAACTACGCGAAGATAAAATGTTTACGTGAGATACAACAGCCGGTTTTCAGCTTAATCGGCCATGACTGGTGATCGGACGGTCAGTGTCGGATATATTTTCAGATTCTGTGCTGGTGAAATTTACACGCTCCATGCTGCGCTAATGTACTCTACTGGTAAAAATGTTCCAGTACCCAAACCCGATACCAACGTAATGTAACGTAGTTGATGCTCAAAAAAGAGCAAAAGAAAGAAAATGTTGGTTGTTTGGCGGTACTTCAAGGTAAACAAAGAAGATTCGATAAATTATCTATCGCCTGACAATATTCTAACATTGAGCGGACTGCATATCTATCCCTGTCACAGTGGAGCGCTGATCGTGATGAAAGGTTTGACTCTTTTTTTGAGATTCAGTTCTTGACGAGTCTCTCGATTTTAATTCGATTTTAATAAACTTGGTTTAATGCACGGTGAGCGAAAGAAGACTTCCAGTGAACGAGAGTGAGAGGAGTCAGCCATTTATTTTTTTGTAATGATTGCAATTTTTTTTGGAATGGCAAGTTCCATATAAATATAATATAAATGTAAATTTGCATCCTTAAATGTGAGAGAGACTTTAATTTGAACTTTGAACAGGACATTTCCATGTTAGTTATATTTGACCTACTAAAGCTAAGTGATTTACAGGTTGCATTACACTGAAACTTGGTGACCGTCCTATATTCCGTTTTATTGGAACTCAGTGACCGTTTCATGTTATATTTTATTTTATTGGAAGTCAGGAACAGTTTGATGTTGTATTATTATTCCAATTCCAATGAACAATAATAAATAGCGTCAAAATCAGCAATCTCACTGTTGTGGTAACTGAAATTGCAGCGGTAGTCCGTATGTGCAGCTGTCCAATCACATGAGCGTGGTCAGATCACGTGATGCATTTGTCATCGACGTAGACAGATCGGAAATCTGAATCTGCAGGTCAGACTTTAAAAAATCAGGAATCTGAATAGGCCAAGAAAATTGCAATTGGTGCATCTCTCGTTGGTAAACATGTTCAGTAACTTTACGAGATGTGGCATTTCAAGGGGTATGTCCTAATAAGATGAATTTGTATGTACTGTATACAGTTAGCTGTAGTAGCTCACATACAATGTGATTATCCTTATTACGAGACGGCTACGGTGTGAATAACTGATGGAGTCATTTAGCTGCAGTAACTCAAACGCCACAGAGACTCCCTGTTACAGTATTGTGGTACTTACAATATTTTCCCAAGGTTGAAAGGTCTGGAGTTGTGAGTTATGGTCTGATGTGAATTCCTAACCAAAGGCAGGTCCTCAGGTCCTCTGGCTCAAGTGCATCTCCTGTACTTGCAATGTTGTCTACTCTGAAGCTCATAAGCTCCTTTAATGTTCAGCCCTCATCACTTTTGGGTTAGCCCTTTTTGTACCGTACCATGTAGTGTCTAGTACACCCACATGATCAGAGCAAGACACTCCAACTGCAAAGTTGCATAGGGGCAACGCACACATCTATATGGTAACCTGATCCCATTAACCAACAGAATATTGAAATTTTGTCTCTCACCTATTACATCTTTCTCTTATCATTTGGGTAGTCTCTTATTTTATGAAGCTCTTTTTACATTGCTCTGCCAGTTTTTGTTAATCATCAGAAGTTCTTCTGCCTTGTTTTGTAGCTAGTTTAGTCATTGACCAAATGGCTGTTGTAAACCAAGGATAAAATTGGGTCTTTGAAATCTTAATCCTACATTTTAGAGATGGGAGAAAATACTTTTTTCTAAAATATTAAGTCTTCAACCCTTTCTCCTCCTCCCTCCTAGATCGAACGGTCTATGATGAGGTTGGAGACGGTGGTGAAGGAGAGGGAGACGGCTTTGCGTCTGCTGCAGACTGGCCAGGAGAGAGCCAGGCCTGGGGCTTGGAGGAAGAATGTATTTGGACATGCCATCTGGTAGGCGCACATTTGTTCTTCATGTGCTGCATAATATGCACACAAGTGCAGTCATTTTGATTTGTATTTTCAACCTTCAATCATTTTACATTTGGGGAATCGGGCCAGGCTTTAGGTCTGCATAAATTGAGCTTGAAATTCATGCTAAACTGGTCAAGCTGAAATCAAGAAAGAGGATGCATACTCTGATTAGATGTTATTTTCTTTTTTTGCACATAAAAAAAGCTTGTATCTTACATTTGGTTTTGTAATTAAGGCTTGCTCCAAAATCTGTTATTTAAGAGGCAATACTTTTCTCATGACCCGTTTATCTTAAATGTCTCACAGTGCTAAGAATGGTGATTAATTGCAGAAAACACCTGATTTTAGGCTAAATCCTGATTGTTGACCACTACTTATTTTTTTTACCCCCAAGGTATAAGTTCAGAGAGCATGCCATTCCTTGGTATCTGAACACAAGATACAAGCGAAAGAAGTTCTTCACGCAAACATTTGTAGAACCGTATATCAGGTAAGTCACATTGGGGTAACCTCACTAGCCTAAAGAAATGGTCTTTCAATATCTCGTGTACTGCATTGAAAAGGGAGATTGAAGCATTAAACCTTTTTCTCTTTTTCAGGCTCCGTATAGAGAAGCATCTTCGGGCAAAGTCCAGGAAGGCTAACTTGGAGAAGGGGAAGCAGGCCAAGCTCAAGGAGATCTTTCCTCAAATGAAAGCTGCGTCATAAGGGGTTGAGAATTAACTGTCACTTTCAACTCTGGATGTTGTGGGGTGAATAACCCTTTTGCTCAGATTCCTTTTCCCATTTTGGCGATCAAGTCATCCTGCTTGTTGTATATTCATCCAATAAAACCTACGAAATACAAATATTTGTTGTTTGAAAGGTGCATTGGCTGTAACTGCAAGCCAGTATCATTTTTCATAGCACATTGAAATGTTTCAAATTTCTGTGGCTTCATACTAAACAAATCTATCGAGTGGTCAGTCTGTTCTGATATGCTCTAGTACGAGTCATACCTGTCACATTGATCAACATACCACACTGCTTTTAAATATAAGTATAATAGGGTTTTTTGAGCTGAGTAATCAGTCTCCCCAGGCACCTTGTGAAGAGCTGAGCATAGAAAAGTAGATTGTTGGAATGTAAATTACATTAAAGTACTTTTTTTAATTTCCCAACTGTTGCTATATGCCTTGGTAACACAAAATGTAAGAAATCCAAAAACAAAACTTTAATTTCAAAAGACAATGTTGCCAATGATTTAAGAAAAAGTGGATCTTAAATACAGTTTCAGTATCTAAGCCCAATATGCAATTCTGTAGTTTACCTATCACAAGCTTGTTTCTTGAAAAGATGCTGTCAGACAAACACCATTTACCCTAAACTGTATGTCTACACCCCTGCCTAAATATTGCTTTCTAGAGCTCATATCCTTCTGAAAACTTGAATGGCCAATTTGCCTTTCCCGTTCATGGTAATTGGCAACCCACTTTATCCCTGCATTTTGCTTTTCCTTTTGTTGACTCAGGCTATGTCAAACATGTAAATGTAATAGGCAAGCATACAATCTCTTTTGACCATACAAGGTTTCAAGCAAACATTGACATAATGACAACAGAATAAAGACAATAGATTGACCCCGGTGCACAAGCAAGTTCACTCAACCACATTATCTCCATTGAAACACAGCTCCTGTTATAATCGTTTAAGGTCTTCGCCATATAAAATCAAAGACAGACAAACGTAATTGTCAATACAAAAAATTAATCCAACAACACAATCAGCCATCCAAAAAATTAATCCAACAACACAATCAGCCATCCTCCGGTGATGTTCCTGAGTGCAGGTAAAGATGCGAACCAACTGTTGTGGTTGTTGCCAAGACAGCATTAGAACATGGGGGGTGGTGGTGGCATGGAGTACAGGGTCTCAATCAAGGGCATTTCCTGTCCACACACTGCTTCCCTCCTTCCTCGTACTCCTGTTTAGAGATCCACATCTGCTGGAAGGTTCCCTGGAAAACACGTTCAGTTGTGGATCAAACGGTGCAAACTTTCTGCCATAATGGTCAAGATACTTTATTTCCGAGCTAGGCAAAAATCCTCATTGCAAGAGACCACATTATTACTAAAAACTATGGCTGGGTTAAGATTTTGAGACATTTCCCAGGATTTTTACAGTGCACTGGAGTTGACATCAAGCTGCTTTTAGAGTTGAACACTGGGTGTCGTGTGTCCTACTTACTAGCGACGCCAGGATGGAGCCTCCGATCCAGGCACTGAACCGACGCTCCACAGTTGTATTGTTGGCTATCAGCTTAAGCCTCATGCTCTGCAGAGGAGAGACACATAAGACCTTAAACACCAACAGTAAGACATTCTTAATTCAGAAAATGCATAAACTGTTAAACCGTTGTCAACATAAAAATTACAAAAAACAGGAAAAATAAAAATGAAGGCACCATATCAGGTGGCATTACTTAACCATACAGAATGTCATGCCATACATGGACATAAAGATCAATGTCAAATATCTTCATGTTCAATGAAAGCTCCCAACTCTGCACTAGTCAGAAAATAATCAATGTGTAATATATGGCTCTTACGAATGTGTATTCAAAACATATAAAAATAAAAAAGTAGAATTCATCATATGTTCTATGAGGATGTATCACACATGTTAGGTTTGGACGTTGTTCTTTTATTGTCTTTGGTTTAACTAATAATGGTGAAGAGGAAGGATTCTAATCAAACTGAGTAAAAAAATATAGAATAATAATAATAATAATAATAACAACAAAAGAATCATTGTCACATTGTCCAGGAACTTACAGGGGGAGTCTTTTGGGAGAGTTCTCTGTTGAGTCGGTCTGTAAAGCCCTGGATGAGTGTATTTCCACCCGTTACCACGACACTGCCGTACAGCCCCTTTGAGAAAATAAAAAAAATATGTTTAATAATAATAAAAATAATAAATGTGCAGTGTATGATGGACATTGCTTAATATCATCATCAAGTTTTAACAGTCACCGGTCGAATGTCGATGTCACACATTCCGACGCTGGTGGTCACAACATGGCCGACACCCAACATAGTGTTCCCAGACAGGCCCTGTAGTGGTCAACAAAACATATGCATTGGAATCAGCAAACAGGAAATATTACACAAAAAATCTGGATTGATTCATCACTTTCTTCTCTCCAAGTATATGGGGACAGAATTAAGATGCACGCACAGTGCGGAACATACAAGCTAAAACACCCAAACATAAGGTTGGACTCCTTGGATTTGACCGAATATTCGCTGTCTCGAAGATAAGACAATTCAGCTAGTGCCTTTTCCCTGTACCTGTGCCTTGAGCTTTAAAAGTGAGTTTAATGCAGGAATTTCCATCCCAACTCAAATACTGAAAGAAATGGTATAGAAAATCTTAATTAAGCTTTGGAGAGAAAGATCTTCACCAACTCTTGAAATAGCTCTCTACGCTGTCTGTTACAGTATTATGAGTGCAGCACGTCATGGTAGATACACACCTTGGCATTGGAAGGGTCAAACAGCCCCTCTGGAATCTTCAATCTCTCTGCCCCAAAGTCACAGTTGTACCCGTTTGGCAGCTCGTAGTGCACTGTGGGCATCTGAGCTGCTACCCTGAAGACACCAGGACACAGTACTCATACTCAGTATGAACTCAACTCTTATAGGTTTTAGGTTATTTCTCTCCAAAATAATCACCTTTCAGCATGTGTGCCTGTTAAAGTAGACGAGAGGCCATAGCCACCTTTTTTAGTTGTAGTTTTTGTCATCAATGAAAATTCTGACTTCTTCGAAAAAACACTTCATATGGATAATTAGCATATATACAAGGAAAAAATTGCAGTCAAAATAAGGCTGGGCTATAAATCAATATCATGATAAATCATCTTTCAAGAGTCTCCTACTGCTCTGAAATGAAAGTCATATCAGTGTATTTAATTTTGTGGTATAAATTAATGATGCGAATATATGACACAAACATTTAGTTTCGTTTTATTTTGAAAACTTTACTTTAAATGTCTGATGTAATAAATTTAAATTAGATTCCTTATTGTATTCATTTAGTTCACTGGACAGGAAGGGTGCATATCAATTACTCAGCCCTCTTTAAAAATTCCTAAACAGATATTATGACACACGAACATCATAAAAACATCCGATGATCATCATCATAATAACATTGTTCCAGATCTAGCCGCCACAAGTAGAAGTGGCCTGAAAATTAATAATTTGTCTTGAAACATAAAACTGATCTCGCAAATGAATAAAGATGGGTCTGTGCCTGATTAATCTGTAAAAGTGAAACAGATAAGCAACTTAACAGACACATTCATGCTGACAGGCTGTTTAACCAAATATTGTCCAGAGTGACGATATGAAACATATGAAAATAGTCTTGTCTTACTGCTCATCGTATGGCGAGTCTGACACCTGTAGCACAGAGGCCTGGAAATCCTGGATCACAGTCTGCAGGCAGTGATAGAGATAAGTCATTACATTGTCATTTTGCTGACACTTTTGTCCAAAGCCACTTGCAACCTATTTATTCACTGATAGAGGCAGCCATGCCAGGCTCCTCAGGAGCAGTTGGGGTTTAAGTGTCTTGCTCAAGGACACTTCAGCACGGTAGCAGGACGAGCCAGGGATCGAACCGGCAATCTTCTGATCACTAGACGGCCCACTCTACTGCCTGAGCCACTTTTTTGTAAGGTAGATGTAGAAACTTGCGTTGTGAAATAAAAAATTTAATAGAAATAGCAATCTAAACAATATTCACCATAATGAAGTGTAGTGAAGTACATTCGACTAAATTAACAAGGAGCTTTTTAAATGGACATATTACATGGCTGGTGTGACTTAAAACCCTTTGCACTGCACTGTCTGTTACAAACAGACGGCAGGCCATAGAAGATTCTACATTGTGCTTGCTTACATTACACATATAGTTATGCCAGGAGCGTGTCACTTGAGGTAGTTTCTCCTTTTTCTTCCAGCTGGCTGGGGCTCCCTCGCGCACGGTATCCTGCAACGAAAAACACTGTGGTTGGCAGCGGCTGACCCAAGAGGAAGGGCATGATGCCACGGACAGAGGAAGGGCATGATGCCGTGGACGACTAACAACTAATTAGATATACGGAAGTGATGAGAGCAACCCAGTTTTGGAGCCAAAATAAAAATTCCTAAATAAGTGTGAAGTTATCACAGATGTTCCAAAAAGCAAACACATTTAATTGAGGTGTAAA
Organism: Zeus faber; assembly: GCF_960531495.2. Lineage (NCBI taxonomy): Eukaryota > Metazoa > Chordata > Actinopteri > Zeiformes > Zeidae > Zeus > Zeus faber. The sequence continues at coordinate 47,843,135 of NC_137193.1, forward strand.
ACCTTGAGGGAAGTGGTTTTGCGCTACAGAACAAAAAAAGCCTCTATCTAAATGATCTGCTTGTAGTAGGAACACCACCCTTATCAGTCATACTATACTGTAAGTCAATCATACTATATTTTGCACTTCTGTGATTAAGTGAAGGCAAACTTTTGTCTAATTATATTCCTCTTACTGGGAGAAAGTTAAATATAGGAATTAATCAACGATTTACACCTAGATCATTTAATAGAGGTTGACCTTTGACTTTTTGGCATCCTATATTGATAATAAAATCAACCAACTTCAGAAGACAAATCAAAATAAATCAGCAGTGTTACTGAGAATACAAGCAATCTAAAGTACTTAAATAATAATAATAATAATATTGGACCCAAGTAATGCCACATAAGTGAAAATGTGAAATACACCGGATCGTTGTGATCCCACTGTGCATACTAGTTAAAACATGCTGTGAAATGAGGTACTTACACTGTACCACCCCACCACCAGAGCTGAGAGAAATTAAAAGGTATGGAATGAGTAGTTTTGACTTACTTTAGCAGGTCTCACCTTTGATGCAATCATGTAAGGAGGGACTATTTCAACATTTAACTCTTGAAATAGCTCTCTACATTGCATGCTCATAAAGTCCCCAGCAAGGGGAGACTTAACAATGCCTGCAATAGAAGAAACACATTCAACATTCAATTCAATTTCATATATGACTTCAAAGACTTCACCAAGTCCGCTGTATAACAGCCGATACAACTTTCTAGATCCAAAAACAAAAAAAAACATCTTGGTTGCTGTGGAACTTATAATACTTCATTGAGTTCTTGGCCATGGTTTCACTCTCTCTTGCAATGATGCAAGATCAAGATCATGCAATCTTGGGCAAGTTCTTCTCTGTGTTTCACTGTTGCTCCGACTGAGATGGCTTTGTCGCAGAAAGCCTAGCTGTTGAGGATCAAGCCATCAATGCTACGGTTTCCTGAAATTCTGCCTTGGATATCCTAAATGGGAGCTTTGAGCATGGATGTGCCAGGGACTGTGAGGTGTCTCATTACCCCTTCCTGCTCTGGGGCTACTTGAGCAGATTAATCGTACCGAGGAAGTGCAGTGTTACTGCTCTCCATTACATTGACAATTCAAACCCTGATCTAATTACGTATTCATCCATCTGCACAAAAACATGTTATTTAACACTCTGAAGTTTGGGACCCAAGTAAAATGTCTACGAAGATGACAGCATAAAGTTAATTAAGTAAAGTAAGTAAGATATATATATATATATATATATATATATATATATATATATTCATCTTTTGATAACAAGATTTTATTAATTTATTTATGAATGAAATAACCAAGTTGTAAGCGCTCACCCTGCTGCAGGACGTAACCATCATGCACTGGAATTGCTGTGGTGTGTGTGGCACCGCTGTCCAAGACCAGGCCTGTGGACCGCCCGTTGGCAAATCTGTGGCACTCCGAATGAAGGAAACACTAAATTGCTCCACCAAGATATCAAATCTTTAACTCTACCAAAGACTAATTTCTTATAAGACCAGATATGCACATTATTCAGCTCCAGAGGGAAATTGAGAAAAATCTGCAGCAACACATCCACTGGTTGAAAGTAGCTGATATATTATATTACAATATAAAAATTATTCAAATGTTTCTTGACAGTAATGCTCACAGCACACTGTGGCTTACATTTCCCAAATCATTGTGCTGCAGGTGAAAGTAATAACCTTGTGAAGGATACGAAGACAGCACTGCTGTTTTGCAGAGGAAAAAGGCTGGAATGTTGTAATGCTCAAACATCAGCTCAGTGAGTTTTTCCCTCTTCGCTCGCGTGTTCCACTGCACAGACAAAATAAAGAGACAAGCGTTACCCTGCACACACTTGTTGTGAAAACCACCAGGGACGAAGTTGAGGAAATAAATCCTTACTCGTTCAGACACAGGTGATGATGTATGTTTTACGAATAAAATAACAGAATATAAGGTAAGAAAATTATTGTTTGAAATAAGATCCCCTTTTTATTTACAAATAACCAACCCGAGAATAGATAAACAACATTAATGTGCAAGAGTGGCCAGCTGCTGCAGTTTAGAACTCCGCTCAAATGAATGCCAGCGCATGTAAAAATAAAACACAAACTCACCGATGCTTCTGACATGAGCACTGGGTGCAGGCTGGGCTCAGACTTGAAGTGCATCTTGTAGGTGTGATCTAGAATAGCCTGAAAGCTGTCCCAGTCCTCAACTATACAGCAGGGAGAGGAAAAGTCTTATTAGGATCATGATATTCAAGATCGCTGCGTTCATTTTCATCTCATCATCGAGGATGTACTCTGAAACCAATTCTGTCACATGTGGAAATCTGCAGTCAGTAGTAATATACACAGAACAATCTGCATTTGCTTGCTCAAACAGAGCACTGCCGCGACTCCATACACAAGCGCATCCAAAGCAGACCTTGACCTCTACAATTACGTGCCCATAGAAAGGCCCACGTCACGCAACACGTTTGCCTTTCATCATAATTCCTAGGTCAGATGGTGCAGAAAATAGAGCAATGATTAGCTTTTTTCCGGATAATAATTTTAGCACCGGGCACTTATATTCCAGGTCAGCTCTCTAAGGGGGGCTGCGGTCCCGTGGTGCTACTCTATTGCAATTAAGATTGGTGTCACACTCTTCTCTGAATAGCTCACAGCCAAGCTCCCGTGGACCAGATTCTGATTAGAACCATCAGCTAGGTCAGCACAACAGAGCTTTGTGTGCAGTCTGCGACATCTTTTACTCAAAAAAAGATTAATGGCAAACAAGTCTATTTGTGCACAACACTGCATGTGCATAAGGCAGTTATGGTTATGGTGTTTCTTTTGAATAGCAGGCATCACATCATGAAACATCTCAGCTCAGGGATCTGGGGGGTGTCGACAAATGCAGTGTGTGCTGAGGGGCGTCGACTGCGGCTCGCCCAGCTCTGAACCGACTTTCATGAATTTTGGTTCGGAGTTGTGCGAGCTGCGGCCGGCTCCTGCGCCGCATCTCTCTACGTACACTGCAAACCTGGCACTAGGGATGCAGGAACATAAAATAATAATAAAAAGTTCAATATAAGTTCATCCAGTTTGTTGCACAGTGAACGCACATTAGAGAGAAATCTTCTGTTCGCTGCTGATGTTTGGTGAGTCCGATCCACCCTGACATTACTGACTGTCACTCTGCTCTACAAATTCGTTATTATAAACCATAGACCGAAATTAGGTAACTCCCTGTAACATACAGGAATCTAAACAATTTACTACCGGTTCGGACTCAAACTCTCAGTACCCCGGAAAACCATGCACCCAGAATAATAAAAATGTCTCTATTAAACGTAAGGTCACTAACTAACAAGTCATTTTTAGTTAATGAGCTTATAAGTACTCATAACCTGGATTTCGCTCTATTAACTGAGACCTGGCTGGATAGAAATTGCTCAGTCACACTCATTGAGACAGCACCTCCTAATTTCAAGTTCATCCAAACCACTTGAGCTGACCAGAGAGGCGGAGGAATAGCTGCCGTCTCCTCTGATATCTATACCTGCAAGGAAATCCTCCTCGGAGAATTCACGTGTTTTGAACACCTTGCTATATCTATAAACTGCAGGGCCCCGATTTTAATCATCAGCGTTTATCGGCCACCAAAATCTAAATGTGGTTTTCTTGATGAATTCTCTGAGCTACTGTCCGAGGTCTCCACTGATTATGATTGTGTTATTATCTCAGGTGATTTTAATATTCATGTTGACAATCAAACAGACCCAGATGCTCAACACTTTATTAGCCTATTAGAGGCATTTGACTTCACTCAGCACGTTTCTGGACCCACCCACAATAAGGGGCATACTCTGGACTTAGTCATATCAAAAGCATTAAATATCACTGTGCCCTATGTCATGGATGTTGCTATTTCAAATCACTGTTGCATTTTCTTTGACGTGTCTGCTCTTCCTGTACAACAGAGGGGTACCCGAACAATTAAAAAACGTATCATTAACAATTATACCATTGAAACCTTTAAGAGAATTGTAAATGAGTTAGCGCTGTTCAAGGCATCATCAACTGAGGATCCTGTGAACAACTTCAACTCCAAAATACAAAATATCATTGCGCCTGTTAAAACTAAAAACATAGAAAAACAAAAAGCCCCCTGGAGAAATGGAGCAGTTATTAGGCAGCTTAAGAGAGAGTGTCGCCAGGCAGAACGAAAATGGAGAAAGACAAATCTTTAGGTCCATCATGAAATTTACAAGGATAGACTCAATCGATACAATATAGAAATTAAACAGGCCAGACAGTCTTTCTTCTCTAAAATCATTAATAAAAACCTCAACAACAGTAAAGTTCTCTTCTTCACTGTTGATCGACTTCTTAATCCACCATCTACAACCCCGTCAGAGATGCTCTCCACTGAAAAGTGTGAGTTCGCTACATTCTTCGGTAACAAAATTAAAGCTCCTCAGTTCCCCAGTAATATGGCTGCTGCCATGTCTCATTTCGTCCCCTTAAACATAAAAAGACTGGACGATATTGTTGGTCAGCTCAGGTCCTCCACTTGCTGCCTGGACCCCCTCCCTACCACCTGTATTAAAACAGTTTTTAACTGCCTAGCACATGCGGTATTAGAAGTTTTAAATGGCTCTTCAATCAGGTATATTCCCTGTAGCATTTAAAACAGCTGTCATTAAACCACTCCTGAAGAAGAGCAATCTCGATGCAACAGTTATTGCCAACTACAGGCCCATTTCCAACCTGCCGTTACTCAGCAAAATACTTGAAAAAAACAGTTTACCTTCAGCTTAACAACTATCTTACCTCACACAGCCTTTGAGACACCTATCAATCTGGCTTTCGACCTCACCATAGCACAGAAACAGCACTTATTAAAGTTCTTAACGATCTACACATAAACACTGATGCAAAAACTATCTGTTCTTCTGCTGCTGGATCTCAGTGCTGCCTTCGACACTGTTGACCATCAGATTTTATTAGCAAGATTACAAAAATGGGTCGGCCTATCTGGCCCCGGTCCTTAATTGGCTCAAAACCTACCTACATGCAGTTCTTTGTGTCCATTGGAGATTTTGTGTCAAATAAAGTGGATATTGTATGTGGAGTGCCCCAAGGTTCGATTCTGGGACCATTATTGTTTAACCTCTATATGCTTCCACTGGCACATATTGTAAAGAAACACAAAATAAATGACCATAATTATGCAGATGATTCACAACTGTACATATCCCTATATCCTGATGACCTACTCCCAATACACTCCCTCAATCAGTGTATTCATGACATTAATGCATGGATGTCAAAGAACTTTTTACAACTGAACAAAGACAAAACAGAAATACTCATCTTTGGTGCAAAGGCTCAAAGACAGAAAATTGCAGCTCATCTTAGTTCTCTGTCCCTGGAGAGCAAGAATGAAGGCAGAAATCTGGGTGTAATCATAGACGGCGATCTACATTTTAAGAGCCATATAAATCAAATCACAAAATCAGCCTTCTACCATCTAATTAACATTTTAAAATGAAGAGGCTTCCTGTCAAAAGCAGACTCCGAAAAATTAATCCATGCATTCATAACGCGTATATTGGACCACTGTAATGGCCTATTCACCAGCCTTCCGAAATCAGCGGTGCAGCGGTTACAGTTAATCCAAAATGCGGCTGCATGCGTTCTCACTGGGACAAAAAGGTTTGAACATATCACACCTGTTCTTAGATCTCTACATTGGCTCTCTGTCAAAACTATAATTGATTTTAAGATTCTGCTACTTGTATATAAAGCTATAAATGGCCTTGCACCTCAGTATATAAAAGAAATGCTAATTATACACGAACCAGCAAGAACTCTCAGGTCCACAGGCAGTGCTCTTTTAACTATCCCTCGTACCAACTCTAAAGCAGGAGAAGCTGCTTTCTGTATCCATACCCCAAGTAAATGGAACACCCTACCGAGGGACCGGAGAGAGGCCCCCCACACTGAATACTTTTAAAAGCAGGTTAAAAACCTTGCTGTTCGCTACAGTCTATTACTGACTAACTGACTGACTGACTGACTGACGTCTGTCTGTCTGTCTGTCTGGTGCTGTGGCTGCTGCTAACCTTATACCTAAACTTAACCTTATGGCTAAAATTAAGCTCTAAAAAAGATTCATTAAAAATTAAAAGCTAAAAAAAGAATCTCTAACCCTATACCCTAACTTAAACACCTCTAACCTTATCCCTCAACTTGACCGTCAGATAGTCTAAAGGATCTCCCTCCCGAGGTCAGAATGAAAAACTTGACCCGTAATTTAAGGACGCTAATTAAAGGACCGCGACTGGATTAAGATATGAAGACGGTGCACACAGTTGAAATTTCCGTTTCCGGTGAGAGCTACCACATCCGGTTCCGGTGACGTCTTTGCTGTGCTTTACTTCATTGAGATGGTACACACTGTTGACTCAATACAGATGAGGAGATTTCTGGTTCCGGTGAGAGCTACCACTTCTAGTTCCGGTGACGTCCTCTGTTGCTGCTGTTGTCGTCGTTGCTGCTGCTGCTGTTGTTGGTGCCGCTAACCTTATACCTAAACTTAACTCTCGCTTACCTTATACCTCAACTTAACGTAACCTTATACCTAGACTTAACCATCTCTAACCTGAGTGACCTTTCCGGTTTGGGTGAGAGCTACCACTTCCGGTTCCGGTGACGTCTTTGCGTGTACGTTGCTGCAGTTGTTGTTGCGGCTAGTGTCGATGTTGTTGCTGCCGTTGTTGTTGTTTCTGTGACTGTTGTTGCTGCTGTTGTTGATTTGTGTTGCTGCCACTGTGGTTGGAGTCGCTTTTATTGTTGTTTTTGTTGTCGCTTTTGTTGTTGCTGTTGTTTCAGGGGCATTCTTTTGTAATGACCGGCTGACAACTATGTTCTCGCTTTCTTTTTTGTATTTCTTTGTAAAGCGCATTGTGTTGCCCTGGTATGAAATGTGCTCTATAAATAAAGTGTGACTTGACTTGTGATTTGACTTATTTTAGTGAGTAAGGTAAAAGTCGTATAATAAGTAACTTATTGTTTATTATTCTAAAGTCTAGTTTTGACAAAGTTCTTAAGTGTTTATTTGTGTATTTAAAATATTGTCATATTTTTGTTATTATTTATAATTTTTAATATTAAAATAACAGTTGCTTATTGAGAAACAAGTGTTTTTGTTTACAAATCAAGACTCAGTCTAACAATGGCATAGCCGTCAGTGCTGAAAAAAGATTTTTTTAAGTCAAAAATCGAATCGCAACTTTAAAATCGAAAGTCACCTCAAATTGTGGATTTGGAGAATCGTGACACCCCAAGTCCAAAGCTTCCCTCATTAGATATGATCTTTGCTAAGAAGAATACTCACTCATGCCATTCTTGAGCGGAGACATGACCTCCATGTTCTCCCTGGGCACCCGCAGCTGGTTGGTGTCGATGTAGTAGGTGGTGGCGCTTTGCTTGCCCTTGTCACCGTCTGTCTCCATGGGAGTGCTGCCATCCTCTCTGTCCAGGGTCACACCGATCACCGTGGGGAAGTCTGCCTAAATGAGACAGACAATGAGATAGTCAGAAGTTAATATTGATAATGTACTGTATTTGTGCAGTTCAGCTGGCTGATATTGTCACAAAGCAAAGTACTTTCTCTGCAGCTCAACTCACTTTTTACCCCGGTAAATTGAGAAAAAATTGATACAACACAATCAAATATTTTATGAACAAAAGTATATTACATATCTATATAATTGTGTCTCCCACACACAGACCCGTTTACACATGTAAACATGAACTTGTCGCAGCAGGAGGACACGTGTTCTGCTCCAGAGCTTACATGATGGATCAAATGAGCCAGGGAGTTTTCACTTGAAGCAAACATCACAACAACAGTATCGTCAATGTTGCTTTAACTTTGCCGTGATGTTACCCCACCCATTTGAGATCACTTTTGTTCAATTTGAAAAAAAGTGAACTTAATTTAAATGTACCCAGCTGGCTGGGTAGCACTTTTGGCATTGAACAGGTACAGGTAAATCACCCATTAAAAGAGTGTCTTGAATTCAGATCTACCAACATCGGCAAATTGACTGGCAAAATTAAGATTTTAACCCTGGTCTATGTCGTGTATGCTTAATTTCTCACAATTTAAAGCACTAATGCCTCTTACTGAGGCAAAGACTAAATCGAATGCCTCTCAGTTCAATCTGAACTCATTTTACTTTGCATTTCTCCAGGGTGACAGTCCTCATTTCCAATTCCTTAAACCGGTGTGCCCCACCCCCCTCAAAGGAAAATTAAGAAAAATGGACAGTGGAAGAAAGGACACATTGTTAACCAGGTCATTCCACCAATCCACTTACCTTGGGACAATCTTCTCCCGCATAACCAGCTCGCACCGAATATGAGCCAATGTCGAACACCAGGGCGCCCACCTCGTCTGCAGAAACACAGTCACACTTCCTGTTAGTTCAGGGCATCAAATACACTTAACAATCCCAAAGCTCAGGCAGTGATAGACTTGATGTTGAAAGGCTTCAAACCGTCCATACTATTACCAAGACACTACGCCCATCACAGTGGGAAGAGGACAAAGAGGAAGGAAGGAAGCTACAAAGAACCAAAAGAACAAAATCTAATAATTAACAACCAACATTGGATGTTGTGATAGTAAGGGAATGATTTAACACATATGAAGATATACTGCAATAACATTGTAAAAATTGAGACCTACTCGTCGCTTTTTATCCACGCATGTATTATTGTATAGATATCTATCAATTCCGTACAGAATATCCCATGTAACTTATTTTTTTGAAATGACCACGGTGCTCCAAGCAGCGCTATTAGGTGCAGCAATAAGACTATATACAACTCTTCATCTAGTTTGCTTGACCTGGTGATCCAAGTCCATCATCCATCAGAGAGGGGGCTAATACAAAACTCTCATATTTTCCAATACTGTATATATTGGTACTAGTACTGTTAATAATGCTACTACTGGTAGACATAGTCTGCGCACAAGTTTTATTATTATGGTATGTATGCAAACTTTCACAATCTAGTATTTTTGACAGTGCGTATTGTTGATAGAAGTTACTGTTGATTGTAATGTCTTGAGATTTATTATATTGTCAAATGATTCAATTGCTTAGATTTAGTGCATATTGCCCACCCCCCTTTCCCTCCAAGGATAAATAATGTATCTATCACTCTTCAAAAGGTAATAAATAATAATTCAGGTCCGACGCTCCTCTGTTTTGATACCAAGGCTTTCGTGCAACTCCGTTGTCATTCATTCATTTACTTGCTAACGAGCGGTGATCTAAGACACATCTACCAGTCAACAAACAGCCGTTTAGCTGGCGAAATCAACTCATATCAACAAAGGCAGCTTGATATCCCTGGTGGTAGGCTTTGTCAAACTATAACTATAACAATAACAATAACAATTGGCCTCGCTGATACTGCTCCCGCGGCTAACGCTAGCTGCTTAGCTCGTTGGTTAGCAACGCAATGCCCGGGCTGCAACGCGAACAACGTGCTTCGTTATTTTCTCTCGACTTTTCGATAGTCGGACTCACCTCCTCCGTACACTCCGCCGCTCATCCTCCAAGCGTTTTTTTTTTTTTTGAGTTTTTTAGCAAAATGTGTTTATATTGCCGGTAAATGTTAGCCTAGAATCACAACCGCTAAACGGTTTATCACAACAAAAGAAGTGCACGGACACGGGCCAACCCAACGCGCCGCCGCGCGTCACACACGCCGTGCAATCCGAGTCGCGTCCTCGCGCTGACGTCAAACCAAGCTTCGGTGAGAGACGAGGGCTCGCGGTGAGAAAGGTCCGACTCTTTTCCCCACGTTCGATCCTTGACGGGTCACGGGGTGAAACAGTCGAACCTCCCCGCACATCGAGTCGGGAAGTCAGTGGGAGCTGCGGAGCCCGGTAACGCTCCGTTCTCTCGAAAAATGCGCTGTGTCCGGGGAATGAAACGTGTTAATCACGAAAGTCATTGACCCCCGTCAATGTTATTTCTTATGGTCGAATGAAAATTGTAAACCCGTCACGTTCACGGTGTGAATTATGTCAAATGCCCCGGGCCTTATTTGCCGTGAGATGGCATTCAGTGTCGTTGTTTTGTGCAACTGTCTTCAGTTTGGGAATCGAAGATGAACTGCTCGCCCACTCTTCACCCTTCGCTACGAACGAGTCGTTCACGAGTCTCGCGTCGGCGTCTGTCCGTCCTCCAAACATCCAAACAAGGAGAAAAATCAAACGAATGGCAAACAATCCAAGGTGAGTATAAATGGCAACGCCTTTCTATGACAAGTGAAGGAAATACGACAATAATTTATTATCAGACGTTCTATTCGTCTTTGTGGGTGTAGTTTTCACAATGTGTATTAGTGTGGGCAGATCCTGACCCTCCACCTTCACGGCATCGCTTCAGTGCGTCACAATGTTCGCCGTGTCTTTAAAGTAGGACCGAAAAGCGCCTATTGCTCAGCATTAAAAGTCCTCCCCATTCAAGTCACACACTATAGGACCTTGGTCCAAATGCCAGCGCCGTCCCGGTACAAGTCTCAAAAGTTATTTTTGCAACTGAATAGAACTGTCGTGCAGTGAAATAATGATGCCATAATGATTGATGGTAATGAAGATAATAGAGGTCTCCTTCCATCTGTTGGGTCTGCCTGTCCGTACAGTGACTTCTCCCCCGTCTCCGTCTCAGAAAGCTCGGTGTCCGGGGCTGCGGTTGTCTTCCGTCTCGTTCGTTCCATCGTACAACGCTCATCCCGATCTGTTCCCATGCAACTTCGTCCTGCAACTGCTCCATACATGGATTCACAGACTACCCACACATTTCCCTTTGTTTCCTTATCATGACAAACATAGAAAGGGTAAAAAAAAAAAAAAAGTGGTCTGTTTATTTCCATGTACTCAATTTTTGTTGTAACCTTTCAACAACATACTTTTCAAAAACGAGTGGCCGAATTCCAGAGAGATAATAATCCATTATGAAGGGAATGCTATATGTTGAAAGACTAAATAAAAGGAGAAAGTGACTTTATTGTCAACTTACTTACGTGGCTTTCAAGCGTCATAGAGAGCCTTGAAAGATAAGAGTTACGGTATTATAGTAACTATCAGAGTTAGCGCACACACTGCATCTTGAGTGTATCATCTCAACCACCTAGACACCCTGGTTCAATTTAACCAGGTCAAACCAAACCTTTTCGGACTTTTCACTTTGTAATGTTTGTTTGCTTTTTTACTCATGAAATTCATTTCAGAATATTAGTGATACAGTGTCTATTGTCAGCCAGTACGGAATGTACAAGGGAGAATTAGTGCTGTTGTTGATGCTGAGTATAGTATATAGAGTATGTGAACCTGCAATAGCCCCATTCAAGATCAGTAACGTCTGGTCCCCCTCCCTCCATGACGTTGAACAGGAATAAGTGTCTAAAGAAAATGGATGATGAAACAGGAAGTGTTGCATGAAAACCTCTGGTTTTCAAATTGAAATTTCCAACATTGACATTATTCTCCTCAGTGGCCACTCTGCTGAAACCTGTGTTATGGCCTTTGTTTAATTCATTATGGACTGTTGAATAACATTGTTCTTTTCTCTTTTTTTTTAGCAATGTCCTTGTTCCCAATAATACAGTGGTTTGGGGTTTGCCATTTACCTGGCACATAAATTGCACCTTAAACCCTATTCCTTAAACCCTGAGTTCTACAGGCCTGCTGAGCACAAACCTTTGAGTTCTGCCTCTGATATTTTCACCTTCACGGTATTATACAGTGGTTGGTTAGAATTTAGTATTAAATATTTAAATTTAATAATTGAGACAATTAAGCAACATCACTGTTTGAGAAGATTACAGTTTTCAGTTCAGATAAAGATAAAGATAAGATAAAGGTACTTTATTAATCCCCAAAGGGGAATTCCAGTGTTGCAGCAGCAATGACATACATGACAAAACACACATAATTTACGAAAACACAAATTGTTTTTGAACAACGTGTGTTTTTATACATATAAAAGAACAAAATAAATAAATAAAATATTAATAATAATAATAATAATAATAATAATAATAATATAAATAAATAGAATAAAATAGAATTTAACTGAGTGAAAGGTAAAGCTTAAAGGTGGAAGTTAAATGTGAATTAAGATACTTTCTATCAGTAGCAGTAGTTGTACGACGAATTACACAGTAATTGTGTTTTTAGTTGTGTACTACGTATACACACTAGTGCACCATATTCTCTGTGTAGGCTGGTATGACATATGTACTTGTGTACATCTCGACAACACTTCTACTGGAAGTTCATTATTTGCTCATGGTTTGCTGAAGATGATTTTTGTCACACCAATCTGCACCGGTCGTTATCATCGTTGATATATTCCAAACTGGAGTCACCAAATCCACCAGAAAACCTGTGGGGGTGGTCAAGATGACTTACCCAGAGTTGAGTCTCAAGTCTGTGGCGCACAGAGTGACCAAGACCGGACATAGACGGTACATTTCCCCACCCCTGTTGCCCCAGTGGCAAAAAGATTTCAGGCTGTTGTGGCGGTGATTTGGTAATCCAGCCTGATCCACCTGCCTCACTGTGAGCTGGTGCTGGTGGTTTTAAAATACAGAGCGCAATCAAAGAACATTACCCTCACTGTTCTTTCTGGCCTTCCAGGATGATCGTCGTTGCATGCCGTTGATGCTGATGGCCTCTCATCCACTGAGCCACTCCTTCCTATGGCAGCTCATTTTGGTGAGTGTTACACTACAGGTTCTTGAGATCTAGGGTGAGATTTAAGACAACTTAATTTTTGGAGTCACCAGCTGTATGGTGCCCTGGTTGAGGCACAGGAGAAGGTCAGGAGTCCCCGGTTCTCTCTGGCTGGGCTCTTGCTGCTTGTGCCACCTTCTGAGGCCTATGGGAAGTGGGATGTAAACAGAGATAGAACCATTGGGTGTTTGGTTAAATGTCTTAACTATTGCGCTTAGTCAAAAAGCAAAACTATATCTGATGTGATGAATTGGTTCATAGATGCTGTTTAATCCATTAATTTGCTTCCAAAACTCGATCCAAAATGAACAACAGAATTTGCACTGTTTGTACACACCTCTTATGATAAGATCTAATCAGTGCCATCACAATTTACTGTCATGTAGTAAATGATTAACCAACGAACGGCCATTACCACATATCCATATAATAAACAGAAATAAACACTGTGCCTTTAACAGAAATGCTCCATCTCTCATCTTCAGTCCACACCCCTGGCTCGCCCACACCCACTCCTCCTCCTCAACCAGTCCTCTCCCTACTCCAGTTCTCTCTCTCACTTTCGCTCCATTTGCTGTTCCTCCTGGCAGCATCCACACTGAAACCACCAGGCTCTCTGTAATACTCACATTCCATGAACTTCAGGACGTATGCAGAAAACTCCCACTTCCTCGCCAACTTCTGTGCACTGGAAAAAGGTAAAAACCTTTAAGAATTAATATATTCTTTTATAAATAGAAGCTTTCTGGTGTGCATTTTGTCTCATACTTCCTGTCTGATATTTCCTGCATCCATACAGTTCTAATTTGTTGTCCCCTCGGCAAAAAATATGACCAGAGATAAGGCCACATTTTAGTTAAACTTCATGCAGCTGGCACAAAAGAGCTGTAGTTGTACTGTTCACAACTTACTTTAATTTCACTGCCCAGAAGTATGTTATGAACATCTACAATTCTGGAAAAACGTGGTTCAAAACAGGCAATGAATATTAAGCAACAAATACAATTCCTTCTAAATAGCATTAGTGCAAACGTTTCTGGGGGAACCATGGAGTTTTTGGCACCCTGACAGTAACATACTTGTCAAAATACTGGACTGGAGTCCAATAAGGCGTGTTTGGCTTTTGGACCAATGGGAGCTGATACCCTGGTCCTATTTTGTGTTTTGAACCTGTGGTGCACCAAAATGTCAAGTCAAATTAATTGTAGGCTTATGGTAATGAATAAATGATAATCTGGCATTGTAGTGCTTCAGCAGGGAGGGGAGACATTTGAAAAGGGTGGAATTAGCACACCCCGGCACTATCTGAATATGATAAATCAAACATGAGCAGCAGCACAAGAAATTCATGTGAACACAATCCATGTAACCGCGTTTCATATTTCTAAAATAAATTGGCTCGATTGTGTCGCCTCTGAGGAAACTCATCTCTGTCCATGGGATTCCCCTCGGCTGCTCTCAGTTCTTCTTTTTGACCATTTTATCTACATGACCTTAAGACAAAAGCTAAGGAGTAGGCCTACCCGTTCTTTACCAAATGTACTCCTATGCTATGCTCCTATGAACCTGTTTTACGCCTCTTACTGGCACTATTTTCAGTATAATTTGCAACAAATGAGCAGGCGATCCACTGCTCTAGAACACATTGGGTTTTCCATGATAAGACAATATTTGGGCAACATGATCTTAGGCCATGCTGCCGCCTTCTCCCACCTTTAGTTTATCACACTCGTGACACTTGGTTTACGTAATTGATCTGGCCATGTGTTTGTGTGTGTGTGTGTGTGTGTGTGTGTGTGTGTTTGTGGGGGGGTGTGTTTGCTCAACTGTATACGTTTTGGTGGGTCTTTGCGTTCAGAACGCCTGGTCCCACAATCAGCGTAGCGCCTCTAAAGAGTGTGACTCCAACACAACATGAGAAGTGCTATCACAGAAACGATGAGGGCCCTTGAGCGAGCTGCTGCTGTGACACGTTCTCATGGGCCAACAATAGTACTGAGATTAGACAAGAACCTCAATAGAGACCGAGCAAACTGGCCCCAGTTATGCTCTGGATTTGAACACGGTACAAACTCATCGGTTCCAGTTCCACCTGAGAGTGAGCGGTTTGATCTGACGCTGTTCTGTTGTCATGTCTTTTAATACTGAACTGGGTTGTAATGGCACAACCTCTGGTTACAACGATGCGCTTGTAAGTCAAAGGCACTTTTTCGGTTTCAAATTCCACCATTTTGCAGTGGTTCCAATCCAGAAGTCTAGATCATTTCGGCTGGGCCTGTCCTGGTGGGGTCAGTCACAAAGAAAAATTCCAGAACGTACCAACATTTGTTTGCCTCATCATAGAAAGGGAGAGGGGTGGTTGTAGGCCCAGCAAGGAACGCATATTTTATGTCACTTTAGCACTCTTCAAGAGGGCCCTTTTTTCAATGATCCATTATGCATAGCAGCTCTGGCTCTCCCTGCTATTTCTCCTACCTTCTTGACGTCAGTTGCCATTTGTGAGGGTTGCCATGGCAACGGCCAGCCTCCCCTGGAGATATGTCTGGTGGATAAGACGGCCCTGATAAAGCCTTTTAAGGTTCTACTGTTGCTACATCTTTTAATTGCGTTGATACAATAGAAGTATTACATGGAGGTCAACAAAACGCATTGAGATGAGAGCAAAGGTAGTTAAAAATAAGCACGGATAAGCTCCTTAAAATTGAGGTCCCATTATCTCTCCCTGCATTTGATAACCCACATTTTGGCTCATTCAGAACTGTAAATGTGAAATTATTTAAGACAGTCTTGAATTTTATAAGTGAAATATACACAAATAGTGACATACAGTATTATTATTTGAATATGTAAATAATACGAAGAGCAGATAATAGGCAGATCAAGAGAAAAGTAAGGGCTGAGAACCACCAGATTATTAATGCAAAACCACAAACACAAAAATTGCTTGAGCAAATGAGCTATTCCATGGAACATTTTAAAAAGTGCTCTACATTCAAAAACTGATATCAGGCTGTAGAAACTTTGCATAACGTATGGAATATGTGACATGAAGACGACTGAGCTAAATGGAAACAAGCAAACCCATTTGTCGAGTGTATAAGGAAAAACATTAAAACTGTAACAGATGCATGGAGTAGGAAGGATCCTGCCCAAAAAAATGAAAAAACGTCCCTATCATTCAAGCCATTCCTGAGCACGGTCTTCGTATCGCTCTCTGGATGTCTTGCAGCTGCAGTCGCAATACTAGGTCTGAATGTATGCAAAAATATGGTTTGCACAACCCAAGAGTTAAGATACCGTTCACAAGGGATACCTGCCCCAAGCTTCAGCAGTTTATTTATAGCATTTGGCAGCACGTGTATTTTTTTTTTCAGACACCAAGCTATTGATGTTCTATTTTTACAGTGTTAATTTGCTCCCTCCCTCACTTTTTGGTTGCCAAGCAATGGGCAAAGGGACCTGATTGGCCAAGGATGTACTCTTGGACACCTTGCCTGTGATTCTTAGCTGGTTCCGTGATTTACTCTCTGTTGCTCGCTCGACCAAAAAAAGACCTGATTTGTATTAGATCTGAGGACGCTAACAGTCTTTTCAGCTCAAGCACTCATATGTTTGGGCTATTTGGATGTGAAAGCTTGAGTATTAAATGCATATCAAAGTACAGCAAGAGTTGTTATATAACCACCAGTTTTTTATGGTAATCCATTTGCATGATATTGCTCTAATTTATGATTGGTTGGTTTGAGGTAATGAAGCAAGCGCAAAATCAGTTTGTGAGGCAACTTGAGACATGAACTGACAGAAAGCTTGGGTTCTTACAAAGTGATGTCATCCTCAGGTTGTCACATGTTTTCATTTACATTTACCATTACAAGTTAAGGTTTAGAGTGAATATTTCAAGATATTCATCTTAAATCCAAGTCATTCAGAAATGATTGCA
This sequence comes from Zeus faber, assembly GCF_960531495.2. Classification (NCBI taxonomy): domain Eukaryota; kingdom Metazoa; phylum Chordata; class Actinopteri; order Zeiformes; family Zeidae; genus Zeus; species Zeus faber. The sequence goes on from NC_137193.1 coordinate 47,859,933, forward strand.
AACAGCAAATAAAAAAATAAATTTAAAAAAAAAGTCAAAATTAAAAAATAAATAAGAATAAAAAAATAAAAAGAACCACAAAAAACACATCCGATTTTACCACTGACCAAGCAAGCTCCAAACATGACTGTTATTGCCTTAATCCTAATCCTCATAATGTATTTAGCGGAAAGGAGATTAGTTTGATTAATCTGGTGTGTGCATTCAATTTGCCTTAATCTGACCCCATGCCATCAGAAAAAGGGAAACCGGGGACCGGCACCTTTCATCTCTCATTGATTATGGCTCATGCAGAGGAAAAGCTTATCCCACTGCTGCCTTCCATTGGCCCCATTAAAGATGTATCCTGTCCTAGTGGAGAGCGATCCCGCTCTACGCTTAATCCTGGTGAACCATGGCATGTTGAGTAAAAGGGTTGGGTTCAAGACTACAGCTGAAGACATTATCAGATTATTTCCGACTCTTACTTGTATGTTTTATCCAATCATTACATGATAAGTCTGACGAGGGGGGGGGGGGGGGGCAAAAAACATTTCAACAGTTATAAAAGGATAAAATTTCACCTGAGCAGATTTTAAAAACACAGAGCCCATCAATACCATATTTAACTTTATTTTACAATACTAGAAATCTGCTACTTTCAGGCCTTTCGTTGACTTCAAGATAGGTAGTAGTGCCACATACATGAACATTGTCACATCACAAAAACATATGTGTCATATGGAGCTGATCCTGCTATTGAACGACTGATCCTCACTGTGTGTCCACATTGCATGATGTATTGGGTTTTTTTTTTTTTTACTAAATGGTTGCCACGGCCCTCTTGGTCAGTTCACCCTTGAAAAAGACACGGTGTATCCCGATGAGTTGTGTTCGTGGTTAAATAAAGGATAAATTAAAAAAAATAAAGTGAAGGGGTGAGACCGTCTACGAGATTTCCAATTTATTTCCTGTATCCATTCCGTCCGTCTCTGCCGAGGGGGGGCTGACGGGCCGTACCATTCTCACGTAGGTGACGCCCGGTTTCGACGGCGCGGACACCGGCGCGAAGAAAGCCACCCGATCGCGTTTCCACACCGGGGTTCAAAGCAAAGTCAGCCTTCAAACGCCGAGGAGGTTCAAAAGCCCGACGTGAAAACGCCGACGGAGTACAAGAACGCGAGCGCTGCTCGGAGCGCACCCCTCGGGGTAAGCTGTTGCCATGTTCCCGGTTTCATGGGTGTGGTGATTAGCTTTGCTGGGTGAAAAAGCAGTCGGAGCCTTCTTTTCTCCCCCCGGGGTCGCGCCATCCGCCCGGCCCTTTAAACGACTACATTCTTTGGTTTAAACCAATACAGCGACAGCACGATCGAGCTCGTTAGCGTCGGTTGGTTCGGCAGGATGCTAGTTTGAGAGCAGAATTGTGTGACACGGACCAGAACGACGGCCGGTCTGAAAAGCCCGTTGCAGGTAAGAACGCCTCGGTTGTTTTGTGGGCTCCGGCTCCGGGTGTTTGCGGCGGACCGAGAAAATGTGGCGTGTTTACGTGTTATTATGGAGAGGAGGGGGGGAAAAAACGATGCTACTGTTGTGTTAGCCCGCACTGCCGGGGATGATGATGATGATGATGATGTGTTCTGGAAAAGCGGCCTTGCGGGACCGTCAAATGACTCCCGGGCGAAAATGTACGCAGTAAACGCGCCCAGTATGCGGTCACGTTTCGGAGACCGCGTCGGTTGGCGTCCAGGTTCCCGTCTGTGTTCTTGCACAGGGATCGTACCTGACGCTCCGTCTTCCCCGGTCGTGACTGTTCGCGGCTCTGTGTGGTTCTTGTCGATTTTCGCTTTAATGCTATAGATACTTTATTCATCTCCGACGGGAAATGCTGTTCTTACAGTAGCTTACATAAAAATAGGCAGTGATAATGTAGTAATGATTAGTAAAAAAAATGGCATTATGCATTAAGGTAATAAATAAATTGTACATTTGTCAATATACAATATAAATTTGTATTAACAATTCACACTTTGTCAAAAATAGGAAAGTGTGCAATTTTGCATGTAATCTGTACATAAACTGTATGTACTAGGGTGAAAACCAAATGGTTATGGTAATATAATACACAGCATTCCAAAAAGATGACTGACTCAGGTCACCCAGGTCAAACTAGTCAGTTTATTTCTCTGAACACATCCCGAGTGCCCCTATTTGTCCTTCTGATCAGACTGTGAAACGCCTCAGTGCGGATTTTTTTGTCATAATGCATTGGTAGTGTTGTCTTGAATACAACCACTTGTGGCTTGCATCTCACAATAAACAGCACATTAATGTTGCTTCATCTACGGCCTTCCTTGGGAGAGGGAATGCCTCTATTTTTATGTGGTTATGTTTCTCTTGTCTGTTCTAGTGATCTGCTTGGTGGAGATCTAGTCCCATTTTGGCAAAACCGTGTTACATCACCATGTGAACCACCAATGACAAGTCAACACAGATACAATATTGGGAAATTACTAAATACTTCACTCAAGCAAAATACATTGCAATGCGAAACACATTTGCTCCATCTTTCGTGTGTGTGTGTGTGTGTGTGTGTGTGTGTGTGTCTGTGTGTTTGTGGTTAAGAAATGCATACATGAATGGAATCTGTGCTATTGTTCCTGTGATTAGTTTAAGTATCAGGAAAGTTTGTTATGGAGTATCAGTACTCATTACGCACGCCCTACTGAGTATAGATAGATAAACAGGCTCTGAAATTCTTGATACAATAATAATGATATTGAAAACCAGAGTTAATTTTCAGTGACGGCTGTAGACTATATGAAATTCTAAAAAGAAAACATGGCCTTAATGTAACTGCCACGTTATGTTGGTATCTGGTTTTATGTCTTGGAGCATTTTTTATGAATACTTCGCACAGTATTGGACCCGATTCCTGACACTGGTATTGGAATGTGTGCATCCCTGAAAATTATATAGCCTGAATATTGGGATATCTTACTATATATGGTGTGTAATTTAACAGTTTTTAAAGGCTGTTAGCAGAGCCTCCCATAGCCAGGCTTGGTCCCACAGAAGCCTGTCTGTGATGGTGCCAAGCAGCGCTAGCTACTATAGCCGGCTACCACACAATAGGCAGCTCCAATCACACACAGCGCTCCCTTTGTCACCCCTGTCCCTGTGCCGTGACCCTGCATCAGTCCGGCTGGCAGGCCAGCTACCTGAACGACTGTGTCCGTGCAGTTGGAGAAAAATGCACGTAGGCCAACACTGCACACGTTCATTAACATGCAAGGATGCCACAAAGCCTATACAAGACCTTACTGCTAGTCTTTTACACAAAAATAAGTGCATTTTCTCTCTCTCTCTCTCTCGAAAATAGATTGCCACTAAAACCTTAGATGGTGTGTAAAATAGGCAACTATTAAGTCTGGAAATTATTGCACATTAAGGATTAGACTGTATTTACTTTTTGATTTGGCATCTCTGGTGTGTGTTTGACTGGATTTATTGACAGGCCAAATCAAGTCAAAGCGGTGAAGGTCACACCAGGTTGTACGCTGCCGAACAACGGCCATTTGTGTGACGTAGCAGTCATAGGATCTGGAATAAGTCCTTAAACACGACCATATTACAGGCAAACCGATGCCGAGAGTGTCTCTTCAGAGGGTTTGCGTCACATTGGGGGAGGGGCGGACATTGCTCCTTGGCTAAAGGTATTGCAACACTCACCCCTAATGCTTCATTACTGTCAAAGGCGTTATTGGTCTAGACAAGAACTTAAGACCTAATGCCAAAGTCTTAAATGTATTTAATTTTTATGGGTTTTTTTAAACCAACAACAACAGCTCGGCAAATCTTCAATTTCATTGCTTCTTGCATTTGCTTGAGTATTGAGGTGCTTTTTGCCTCAGCCTGAGAGACTTTTTGGGTTTAGAACCACAGTCCATCGGCTTCATGCAACATCATGGTAACAGTATTTAGGTTCGAGACTCCTTAATGCCTATGTTACATTTCGGCATTGAGCGTACTTTGACCAACATAAATGTACTTTTGCCACATTTAATATTAACTCTGAAATTGGGGACGATGAAGCCAAAGAAGCTATCTTCCCCCTTCATAAGCATGGTTTTCTGTGCAGAAGATGGGCTGGGCTTGCTGTATTTGTTGAATTATAGAAAATGGAACTGAAAAATTGATCTATGTGGGTTACACTTCTGGACAGCTGGCAGTAAAACAGGCTGGATTATGAGGGGTGGGGGGTGAGTGGTTATGATGGTCCAAACATTTCTGAGGAGTGTGTAAGTGCTCCGTGACCCACATTGAGGCTCCCCAAGGTAAAGGAAATGGCAACATGCACACATGCATGCACAGATGCTCAATCCAACAGACAACCATTAAAAAAAAACACATTAAAAAACAATACGCACACACACACACACACACACACACACACACACGCGCACACACACACGCATACGCACTTATTGACCTATACACACCAATGTATGTATTTTGTTCTCATATAAGTGCAGATAAGTCACAGCACTTGCGTTATTTCTTATGACATTTTTTAATGTAGTCTGATAAAACAAATTTTGCCTCCTTGTGGTGACCATCTATCCATCTACCATATTTCCTCAAATGGTGACCGGGGCTTTTATTTCCCGCTCTTTTATAACTATATTTGATCATATTTTAGTATGAATTTTAAATCTAAACTTCGTCAGGGTGCTATGCAATGAAAACACATTAATGGTGAGAAAAGAGAGCTAGTAGCTACCCTAAAAGTCACACTTGTGAGGGGTAGCCCACGGGGGATTTACAGTTTTTTTTCAAATTTGCCTTGAACGCACCACTTACTGTTTGGAGCGCTGGAGGAGCGCAAGAGTGTTCAGAGCGATCTGCTGCGCAGCAGTAGGAAATGGAATAAATTAAATACATCTACGGTAAAAACACACTGTTTTTATTTGCTTTGTTTGGGAGCAGAGCTCCGCACCAGAACAGCGCTGCAGCTCCGATCAATTTTTCCCCCAGTCTATATTTGAGGCAGGCTTTGTATTTGTTTGTGTACACCACGCCCCCTGGCATTATAGAGGCCCGTTTTGGGTTTTTTTTGTTTGTTTTTTTTCCTGTCTTTTGTTTTTTTTTTGGACTACTGGTTTATATTTAAGGAAATACGGTATACTCCTGATGGTGGGATATCCAACATTCTGCAGGGCTCTTTTGGCCAGGGTGAGCACACAACACAATACAATAACACAAAAGGCTGATTGAGTAAGGAAAGGTCAAAGCCTGGCTCAGATGGCCTTTTGAACCTGACCGGGGGTATTTGATGCCCTGCCACCCTCTGTGATACCCTGGCTCAGGGTAGACCCCCCTCCGTTCAGCACTGAAGCCAAAACCGAGCCCACAGGATATCTTTTTGTTTGATGGATGCCTTCCCTTACCCACAACCCCATGATCCCATCTCTCTTATCTGTCTCTTGTATTTACTTTATTTTTCAATCTCCCCATTTTTCTTGCAGGTGTCAGCTGGTAAGAGTGCATGTGAGAGTGTGTGTGTGTGTGTGTGTATGTGTGTGTATGTGTGAGTGCGTGTGTGATTTTCCTAGACTACCCAGTATTCACATCGGAGTGCAGCCTGATCACATCACAGACGGACAATGAGCGAGCTGGAACAGCTACGGCAGGAAGCCGAACAACTACGCAATCAGATCCGGGTACAGTAGTTTACTGTGCATGTGTATTGTAGTACATGGGTGTTGTACATTTTCGTGTGTGCATGTGTGCGTGCGTGTGTTTTTGCCTACGTGGTTGCTGAGCTTGATTCACTCGATACTGTGACTCACATTATATTCTATAGAAATTGCCGCAGGTTAAAACTTGTCCACCAGCCAAATCCATTGGTGGTTGTGCTGTGCTGTCCACATTATGTCCCCATAACGTGGATTCTTGGCTTATGTTCGTCCATGATTCCAAAAACTAAAACGAAACCATTTTGGGACATAAGTTGTGTAGTTGATGTGGCTGGGATTGAGCAGAGATTGACAGGTCTGTGGGTGGTTGGTGTTTCCACAATAGGCTACCTATTTTGAGAGCTCGCCAGCGGTCAACTGACTGCCATTGATCAACAATATCTGCAAACCCCGCCAATATATATCATGGTCAATTTGTGCGATGAGCAAATAAAATATTACTGCTTGTACCTTTTAAGCTTTAGATCATAGGCAGTGGCTGATGTTCTGCTCCACAGCATAATGTCATGAGTGCTATTGTACACTAAGCTTTAGGGATGGGCAATGATAACTTGTCATATTGAATTTAGACCGCAAAACAGTGTTTCACAATATGACTGGATTGTGATGATACAAAAGAACAATATCAATACATAAAATTAAAATGCCCAAACATCCTTAGCTTACATTCTTTGTATGCCAGTGTGATAAACAAATCCATGGCTTACCCCCTTTGTTGCAGGATGCCCGGAAGGCCTGCAGTGACTCCACTCTGTCACAGGTAAAATACTTCTCTGGTACTTCTCTCTGGTAGTAGGCATCAAAACCAGGGTTTGCTGTGGTATTTTTGATTAGCTTTGCTTAGAATTGCTGAGGAAAAAGATGAAAACATCTGAACAGAAGAAAATACATTTTGAATATTATTTGGGTCGGCAAGTTAATAATAAGCCGTAAAGGGAAAACCATGAATATTGATGACTAGGTATTAATGGTGTTCCCAAAGTGATGTTTCGGTTTATTCATTATGTTAAGATTATGAGTGCCCTCATGTTATCCATTGGCCAAAGACAAAAAGGCCCAGGACAGAAATAGAAATGATCTCATAAAAAAAAGAAAAAAATTCTATCCATTCTTCCATTTTAGGCAAAACTATATTTACAATATCTGTACACTGATTCACAAAAATAATACGTTCGTATTTTTGTTGTATTGGAGAAATATACAGTATTGTATGTGATTGTCATCCAACACAGTAGGCTATTTGGTTTAGAGTAAGGGTGGGACAGTTTTGGAAGCTCTATCTGGTGTCATGATAAACAAAAACATCCTGGTGTAAATGACAACCCTGAGTGTGAGTTAGGTGTTTCTTCCCACTGATGCAGTTTCCTGTGTTTTGGCAGATCACAGCTGGTCTGGACTCGGTGGGCCGGATACAGATGAGGACGCGGCGCACTCTCAGGGGCCACCTGGCTAAGATCTATGCAATGCACTGGGGAAGTGACTCTAGGTATGATGGCAGACCCATACCATAACGAGGAGTGTTGTTAAACACACACCCCACAAATATCATTGTTACAGGATGGGTTCACCATTTTTCAACTCTGGCAACATTAAAATGATGGTTCCCAACATTTATAAAGGTACGGTCACACCACCGGCGCACAAGCGCTGCAATGGGACAGGTTGCAATGCATTTCAAACGGAGCTCGGCTTCATCCGGCTGCAAGGGGTCGAGCAACAATCGGCAATGAGCGCCGAGCTTCACGGTGGCAAGGAAAGTTGAGCAGATTTAAACTTTATGCAAATGAGCAGCGCCGGGTGCCGGGCGACAGCCAATAGGAGGGAGGATACGCTCTCAAGGGCGCTGATCCTTGGAAAATGGACACCCGGACCACCGGTATTGTTCATGGTTAGGCTGTTTTTAAAATGAAAAACGTCACTTAAACTATCGATAAAATAAGAAACGCATAATTTTATGTTTCTCCATTAAGGACAATTCTTTGTTTTAAGTGATGAATGGCAAGACTAGTTACATAATTTTTTTTCGAGAGGTCATTTATTTTGCCAAGTTCACAGCTACACCATCTTAATTTAATAATTGAATAAATAAATAAATAAAAATAAATGTTTGGGAATGGGAACGTTTGGCGTGCCCATAACAGCCAGTCAATTTTGAGCCGACATGCCCACAAAAGCCAGGTGGACCTGATGACACACTGCAGCCCCATCGCCGGCCCTGTGACCCTAACATAACTGATAATAGTACAACCTCTCTGAACGCTTTTTTTTTTTTTTTCTTTTTTTAATGGGACAATATGGTCATGTTATGTCAAAAAAAAATCCATTTCATCAGGTTTTTCAAGGTTTTACAACTCTTTAGAACAAATCACTCTCGCACAAACGTAAAGGACTTAAAGCAGGAAGTCAGGCATCCTATTGTAACCAACATTAAGCTTTGGATGTACTTGGGTAATCTCAAAAGGTAGTTATAAATAAAATGTGATATAACTGTTCATCAAAACATGTTTAAAAAAAATACACTACGCTTATAAATGATGGGAACCAATATTATGTCAGAATGACATCATTCGTATTAAAAACCGCTCCCAAAAAGCCACCAGCACAATTATTCATGTTGAATTTATAGACTCCAACTAATAATTAATAACTGTTTAACAATGATTCTTGCTGGGTTAAGTCATAGCATTGAACAAGCTAGACTGCAGGCACTTGTATCATAATCTTGATGAAGTAAGAATGTCTGGCTTTTGAAATGTAATATAGTAATTTTGTATGAACACATGGTTACACTTTGTCTATTGTTTGAAGTGACCGGTTTAACAAACAACAAATATATACTTCTTAAATATCTGCACAAGCCAGAAATTAACTATTGCAAATAATTCTTGGAACATTCTTGGCAGACATCTGAACACGCAGAGGGACAATAACCCCAGATCCAGGAGTGTGTGTGTGTGTGTGTGTGTGTGTGTGTGTGTGTGTGTGTGTGTGTGTGTGTGTGTGTGTGTGTGTGTGTGTGTGTGTGTGTGTGTGTTATTTATCTCTCTTCTCTCATCTGTCCCTCCGTCTCCAAATGCAATGCACTGGGGCAGTGACGGCAGTCCCAGGTGTGGGGCTCTGCACTATTACTTTGCCACTACTACTGTTATTATCTTACTAATATGACTAATACCACCATAAAGACCACTTGTACTGCCACTTCCACTACTACCGTTCTATCTCCTCACCACTGTAACCACATGAATTAGGCAGCCAGTCACCATAGCCTACTGGATCGTCCTCCGAAGATGCAGTTTGTAAAATGTACCCCTTTGAAATACTCCCAAATGTGATCATTCTGGTTATAGACCACAGCACGGCCTTTCTAAAGCACTTTCTGTGCCTTCTCTGTGTGAATCTGACACCAATTGTTATAGGAAAGTGTGGTTGCTCAAATGAGGCAGTAAACAGCCAGCAAAATTGACAGACAATTTCCAAACCAGTGCCCACCGGAGGCTATGTGTCCTTTTAAAACTTACAAACTGCTTCTTCTTCTGCTGCTGCTGATTTTTTTTTTTTTTTCTTTTTGTTATGAGCACTGAGAATTGTGGAGTTTATATGGACGTCCGTAGGTTTATAAAGTGAGCATGCGGTACTTGAGTCTATAGCTAATGAAATACTGTACATTCTGAGACAATATAGACAATAGGTGACACTTTCAAAGTTTAATATACTTATGTTTTTACAATGAAGACCCTTGGATACTAAATCCCACTGTCATTGATAATAAGCTTGGTATTACTAATGCTACTTAGATATGGGCTAATCAGGCCTCCCTGATTATCGTGGTTTTACCAAAAGAGTGAGAGTGTGCGTGCCGTCTGGGTGACCCTTGGGGAGGCCCAAACGACCTGTGTTTATTTTGTATACAGCCATTGACATTTGAGTGAGGCGGTGCTCCCCTTGGTTGTAGCACTGCAGATGCCGCTCCGTCACAACGCCTTCCCGTCGGCGGGGAGACGGAAACACACAGCCCAGGAAGAGGGGACAGGAAGAGGGGGAAAGACTGATAGGGGAGCTGTAGACTCCGACTGTCTTTGCTGTTCCCTCTGACACTGTAGCGCCACCACTTCATCAAACCTTTTATAATTGTTATTAAAAAAAAAAAAATTCTCCCTATCTCACTCTTTTTTTTCCCCCCCCGTTTCTCTGGTGATGATGGGTCTCAATCTTCTCCTTGTCACTCACTACCTTGCCATTAATTGCGGCTTTTTTTTTTCTAGTCATTTTTTTGCGCCTCGCCCTCTTTCTCAGCCTGCCCCTCCCCCAGTCCCCTCGGAATGTAAAACCTTTCACATAACTAGGGGAATGAATATTACATGGTGTGGCATATTCAAAATGGGAGCTGCCCTGGATGCCTGTGGCTGTTTCCCTGGCAAGAGAGGGAGTCCCCTCTAGGAGATGGAAGTGAGAGTGAAAGAGGGAAGATAAAGGCAAAAGGGGACTGTGAGCCAGAAGAGTGCAGGATGCTCTTACTGACTTTGAAAAGGCTTTAAAAAAAGAAGCACCTTATATGCATTCACTTAAATGTGTATGGCAGCCAGCTCCCATCGCTTGGTATGATGCATGTGATTTAGATCAGGGTGCGTCTCAGAACTCTGATTCGACGGCTCTGAAACCCCTGATCTTGTGTCTAGGTTACTGGTGAGCGCATCCCAGGATGGCAAACTGATCATCTGGGACAGCTACACAACAAATAAGGTGAGAAATGATCAGCTTCACCTCGTGAAATATTCAAAAGCGCAGTTGCATTTAAAATCAATCAAAAGAGAGTGGCCCCCCAGGTATAGAGGGTAGTCAACACACCCGGGCCCGCCCCCGTAGCGAGCAGCAGTGTCTGATCCAGCTAGGGATCTTACCGACTCCCCTTAGTTCACTAAGAATTAATGAGACAGTTTGAAATGTTTAGATGCAGTTTAACTCCACCTTTTGTACAATAAAGGCTGCAATTGATTGCTTTGAAGCCACTGTTTGAATCATTTCAATTGGCAGTATAACACCAAAAGATTTCAATTGAAGGGAAGTTTTTTTTTTTTTTTTTTTTAAATCTGCTAGCAATTTCTAAGAGAAGTCCTTAAAAAACAGTTGCATTGTCCTTGTCTTTTCTTTTAGGTGTTTAATCCACACTACAGAGTAATTTTCCAACGAGCCCAACATATTTAACGTCACTTTTTACAGTAGATCATGAAAGGCAGCCAAAAAAAGAGTTGCAACAACAATTTCTCTGACAATTTAATGATCAGGAACTGAGACTGATGGGGGGAAAAACAAATTTTATTCATCAAATTTTCACATTTCAAATGTACAACATTTGAGTCATACCCCATACACTCTAATTTGGGTCAATTTGTATGTCTGCTTGTCAGTATGCCAATTTTGCAAAAACATTAGTTTTTAATTAAAGTTCAATATTCTTTGTGTGGAAATAGGGTTGTGGTACAGAAGCGAAATTTGGGGGAAAAAATAAATAAAAATTTGTAAGCTGAAGTTTGTAACAAACAGGTGTTACATGAAAATACATGAAATGTACACAATATTTAGAGTTGCTAAATATTCTTGCATAGAAGTCTTGTTTATATTCCTATTAGTAAAGTGCCCTACTTGCCAAACCTTTAGTGGATCTTTATGAATAATAATTGTTAGAAATCACAATGACATAAGTTGTATTTTGGACACTTAAGAACAATGTCTCCTTGGCTTGGCTCCCCAGATGCATGCTATCCCGCTGCGCTCCTCCTGGGTGATGACTTGCGCCTACGCCCCCTCAGGAAACTACGTGGCCTGCGGAGGCCTGGACAACATCTGTTCCATTTACAGCCTCAAGACTCGCGAGGGCAACGTGCGCGTCACCCGAGAGCTGCCCGGACACACAGGTAGGCTTAAAAAAATTGATATAAATAAAATAATAAATATAAAATTATAATTCTTCTTTTATTTATTTTTTGTAATTTTTGGGGAAGAACAGATGTTGGATAAATGTCTTCATACTAATAACATTTGTACTATTACATTGGATTTAGGACTGTCCGAGTGAATGTAGTAACACAATTTAAAAATGTTTGTTCATCATCGTTTGGGGCATTTTTCATGCCTTGCACAAGGGCACTTTGACAAAGAACCCCTGTTTGTCTCCAGGTTACTTATCCTGCTGTCGTTTCCTGGATGACAACCAGATCGTGACCAGCTCTGGAGACACCACCTGGTGAGTGACCGTTACACAGCATGAGCTGCACGTCATAGGTAGAGACTGTGCACATCGCTGGCTCACCAGCCCCCTTCCCTGTCCTATAGTGCATTGTGGGACATAGAGACGGGGCAGCAAGCCACCGCCTTCACAGGCCACACCGGCGACGTGATGAGCCTGTCCCTCAGCCCGGACTTCAGGACCTTCGTGTCGGGGGCGTGCGACGCTTCCTCCAAGCTGTGGGATGTGCGCGATGGCATGTGCAGGCAGTCCTTCACTGGCCACGTGTCCGACATCAACGCTGTCTGCGTGAGTACCGGAATCACAGTGGAAACACGAACTGAATAAAAAGAGTCAAAGTCCAATACAAAATAATAACTCATGTATCAATGGACAAACATATGTATTTTGTTGGAAACTAGAGTGGCAACTCCGTACTCTATTCATCAAAGAAGTATATATATTTTTGACTCTGCGTTCGCCCACATTAAATCAAGAATCATCAGTCAGTTGTGGAGTGTTTGTATTTAAAGGATGGCTTTGCTGTTTTTCACCCCAGGCCTTAAAATGTTGGTTCCCGTCATTGATAACTGTTCAAAGAACAACCCTGCTGAATACTTTACTATTGTGAAAACAACTCTGCAGCAGCTTAAATGCAGCCCAACGGTGCAAACCTTTTAACATTAAAAAAAAAAAATTGTTTCTGTTTCTTGTAACTGTAACTTATCTTTTAAGAATAAAAGGCTGCCGAAATGTATTTACATCTTCCAAAATGTATCCTTATTCTGCCAATAGTTCATTCTAGCCAGTTTTGTTTTTTTCTTGACCAGGAGCCTCTCTTCAAGTTATTTCCTCTGACATGAAAGGGAAAAACTCAGCAAAAGTAAAGCAGTTTTGCTCATGTTGTTTTTTTTTTTATCCCCCTCCATCCTGTAGTTCTTCCCCAATGGGAATGCTTTCTGCACCGGCTCAGACGACGCCACCTGCCGGCTCTTTGACTTGCGTGCCGACCAGGAGCTGATGATGTACAGCCACGACAACATCATCTGCGGCATCACCTCTGTGGCCTTCTCCAAGAGCGGGCGTCTGCTCCTGGCCGGCTACGACGACTTCAACTGCAACGTCTGGGACACCCTGAAGGCTGAGCGCGCAGGTCGGTCCAGCACAACAACCTGTGGCAGGGAACTCGCTTTGCACAGCGCTGGTCTCCGGTCGTCGTCCACATTTTGTTGGTTTTACAGTGGGGGGGGGGGACAATATGCAATGTCAAGTAGGTTTTCAGTGGCAGTATTAGACAAAAAAAGTTGAAGTAGAAGTTATTTTATTATTATTATTCTTTTATTATTCTCTAATAATTTATAGGAATTTATGAAAAGTATGAGTAAAATGCACTATATTCAAAAACTGATCAGTTTTAATCCTTCATTAGAAGCAGCGTTCCAAAGAAAGGACATTAGAGGTACCGTGCACTAGAAAATGTTTTTAAACTGTAATCTAAAATGTCTACATACAGTAGGTAGATATTCTCTAATGAAACACATCAATCCTGGGCATAATATCAATATTGTAATCGTGACTTAGCACCATCTACTGGTTCAAATCAGCACAAAGTGCAGGGAGGACGCTGACTTAGAATGGTGCTTTTAGTGGCTCTATGTCAGAAATGAAAAAAAACGTGAAGTAAAAGAGAAGTGATCCGGTCGGCACCGACTGAAGCTGAGGCAGCTACTGAAACGTGACGAGAATGATATAACCAAAAAATCAATAACCGTAACGCAAATCAGTTGCAATTGGTTCCTTCCGGTTTTTAAATGAGTGATTATGATTATAACTCTTATAGAAAAAATGATGGTTTGCCTTTAAGTGATAACAAATCCTGTGATTTTCAATGAGTTTTATGATTTCTGACTGGTTGTTGACATTACAAACAGTGCATTTGATTGCTCCACACTAACTTGACTGAACCTCCTCCAGGTGTGTTGGCGGGTCATGACAATAGAGTGAGCTGCTTAGGAGTGACGGATGATGGGATGGCTGTGGCCACCGGCTCCTGGGACAGTTTTCTTCGAATCTGGAACTAAATAAAAATAAAAATCCCGCCCCAACGCCCCGTCCTGTGCGATGTCCCGAACCTCCCCGCCGACCTCCATCCCTGAAGCATCCATCCACTCCACCTGATCTGCTGGGCTGGACCTGAGAGGTGAACACTGTCAACCCAAATGTCGTTCGCCCACAAAAAAATGATCTTCTCCGCTGGAGGCCCGCCCACCTGTGAGAAAGTACCAACTCTTTCCACCTTTCCAATTTACAGGGTTTTTTGTTAGTTTTTTTTGTTGTTGTTTTTTTTTTCCAGTCCACTTATTAAAACAGAAAAAAAATCTGTTTAGTGAGAGTTATCTAGTTGAAAAAGTCAAGGAAGGAAGGAAAAAGAAATGGACTGGTAGAAATGGAAGAAAACCAACTGCTTTCATCCTTCCTTTGTCGGTGGCCGAGGAAGGCACAAAGAGCTGTGTTACCGTGGTTACTGTCTAACTAGAGGACCGTGTGTGTAATATGTCAATGTATATAAATTGAGTATATATGTATAGCATTATGTGTGTATATATGCATCATATATGCACATATAATGTGTATGTATATATTTTTGTAGTTTCTTTACCACCCTCAAAGCTTTTTTTTGTTTTTTAATCATTTTGGGGCTTGCTTTTACATTTTGTTTTTAAGTGTACATATTATTCACAATACTCCACAATTACACCTTACAACCTGTGTCTGTCGCTTTATCTTCTTCAAGCTGCTTGTGTATCCAGTAGATGGGAGTTGAATGAAACTGACTGACTTTTTGGAACGATAAGAAGCGTAATGGCCAATGTGTTGGAGTCGCACCCACCTGGCACCGCAGGAGGCTTGAACAAAGCATCAAATGTTTAAGTCCACTCTTTATCTGAACTTAATTTTCAGTTTTTTCATACACTATAATGTGCATGTGAGTGTCTGACAGTTGCAGGTACTTTGACACACACAAACACACGTGCATCCTGGAACAAAAACAAAATAGTATACATGTGAATGATAGCTGTGACTGTGATTCATTTTTCTTTCCAGTTTTACATAACTCACTGACACAGTCCAGTTTTCCTTTTTTGATAACTCGTCTCACTGTTGCTGTGTATAGAGAAAGCTCCAAAGTCAACATGGTTGTTGTTGTTTTTTTGTTTGTTTTTTTTCTAGTCTGGATGCGGTAAACCGATGCCTTCGAGGCTAAAATGGAGTACTTCTGTATTTTATTTGCGGTACTTTACGCCACTGAACAAGTGGCCTGAAACGGTTAAATGGTGGTGTTTTAGGTCTGTCTCTTTTTGCAAATTGCCGACTGTCTAATAGGACTGATCACCCCAGGAGCGCTGCCTCTTGTCTCGATTATATGACGCCTACACACCGACCGTACTCCTCCACTTTGAGATAAGCCAGAGAGAGAGCACCAAAAAGTGTCGGTGTTTGTTGAGGGACATCACACAGAGCACCGACCTGTTTGTACCCATCGTCATCTAGCGGCTTGGAGGCCGGACCGGCCGTGAGAGCGGCACGTTGGTTTGAGGATTCCCAAGCAGTGACGGAGGAAATAAGATTCGATGAGGAAATTTGATAATTTTATTTTTACTTTTTCAACTGAAGGATTAGCAAAACCTTCTCCATTAATTTTTTTTCCCTTTCCGATAAGGTTTAAGTTGAGTGGTTGCATGGAACTGGAATCGCCGCTCCCGCCCACACCAGTGCCACTGCAAGCGTGTGTTAAGAAGAGGGAAAAAAAAAAAAAAAAGTATGTATCTGTGTTTAACACTTGTTTTTGTTTGTTTTCACCAAGAACATGCAATGAGCACATTGCAATGAAGTATTTCTAGCAAGGAAAAGTACACTTGGTAGACAGAAATATACACTTAATAGATAGCTAATGATACTTAGAAACTTTAGTACAAATGTAAAGCAACGAGCACATGACTTATTTACCTGGAGAAGTGATATCTGATGATTTTAACCTTTCCTCAGCCATTTTCGGGTATTGGGTTCATCAAAAGAACTGGGATAATAGTTGTTGTTTTGTTTCCCCCCCCCCCCCCCCCATACTGGAGTAAATTGGACCTGCCCATTGGCTTTTTCAGGTGCCTATCTCTAATTCACACTTGGGCTGGATTAGGAGGAGCTCTACAATCGTGTCTCGATTCTGCCTTACGACACCGTTCATATTCGAAAGTCCAACTCACCCTCTAGAGCACTATAGACGTTTGGAGGAAGGGACAGACTGTAAAGTCCAAAGAACTGTTCTTTTCCAGAGAAGCACATAGCGCTGCCAATACTAGTGAACACTAAAGACCTGCTTGATCACACGCAGCTTCATAAGTGCTGTAGTCACTTTTTAAAAATATAATACTATTGTGTACTACTGCCACCCGTGTTGTAGTACTTGGTTATGTTCAGTCAATTTTTAGTACATCTCCCTCCTTGTCATACCATGATCTTAGTGCCATTTTTACTTTTTTCTTCTGTTTTTAAGATACTTATAACTGGCTTTTCACTAATTATAATTTTATTTTTTTAAGGACATTAAATGAAATGCTTATTGTGGTTTTTAAGCCAGGGAACGTCCTACTGGTGCCTGGGATGTGTTGCATATCAGTGTTGTTGGCTTGCTAATTCCCGTGAATAACATAAGAGTTGTTACTTTCTCATTCGTGCCAATGTTATCTGTGAACCGAAAACGAATAGACTATAAAACCTACACACTCGCTTTTCCTTTCAATTGATCAACATCACAAGCTTGTTCTGCAGCCATCAGTTCCATGGTGGGAAAACATCATCTGCCTGTCCACAATAGCTTCCCCCTCCCCTCTCTAATTTATTTCCAGGCTCACGATGCATTTGACTTACTTTATTTTTCATACATATGTACTGTATATTCCGCAAAGAAAGAATGCAATTAAAACATTGATAGTTCCTTTGTTATAAATCAACTCATTTACAGACAAATTTATACTTTTAACCACAAGGAAAATGGACTGAACCTTGCCACTACGTCATGGGCCGTGTGAAATCCAAACTGCGGAGTAGCCCTAAACAGCTGAACTAGAATCGTCTGTCACGTCTGGGACGTGGAAAAGCCCTCACGTTGTGTGAAAATGCCACAGTATTGGCAGACGCAGCTTGAATAGTAACCACACGTCCCTGCGCCGTTCACTTATCAGTTGTTAAATAAGGCCCCCCCCCCCCCCCCCCAAAAAAAGGTGCTCATGAATCTCACCCCCATTGCAGTTGAATTGTCTCTAGTCTACTGCAGTCGGGCTGGATTCTGTTTGTAATGCATCTAATGTAAGAGCAGTCAGACAAGCTTGCACTTCATGGATTATTGGATGGGTCCCACCTCAGAGTGGGAAGGCTTGGTCTTGTCATTTGTAGGATGTACAATTTTACTTAGATCTGTAGCTACATGATGTCGTTTTTTTTTTTTTTTTACAATTTTACCAACTTAAGCGATGACGTGCTCAGAAAACCGGTAGTTTTGGGCAGGTATGTGAGTATAGTTCCTTTCAATGATGACATCAAGTTTTTGTTTATCTTTACGGTAACTTTGTGGCTGTAGGTTGAGACTCGCCAGTTTTACACGGAAAAAGCTGAAGAAAGATTAAGATTATAGTGTTATTTCGCAATTCAAGGCAGTGTTTTGAGGATTGCTTTTGCACTACCCTCTCAATTTGTATCTGAACACCGACATAATGATTCACTTTTTGAGATCCTGGAAACAAAACGTCAAACCCCTACAAAATGTGTTGTAACACCTAACCACCACCAAAAAAGGAATGCACTGCCCTTTGGCTCGACAACTTTTTCTTTTTATTTATTAAGTGTTTTAAGCCAGTGAAAACCAGGGACTTGGTGCCATGATAATTCTCTTACAGTGCTATTGTGTGAAATTATAATCACTTGTTATGGAATAATTTTTATAGTCTTTTTCACACCAATTTTTTTTTTTTTTTTTTTTTTTTGTATTTGTACAGTGGCTTGGTGATATGATATGTTACCATGAGTTGATATTGTAACCAATAAAAAAAGCTTTTAACCAATAAAAGCTGTCCTGATTGATTCAACTAAAAGAACTGGGATATTTAATATCTTAAGGGATCGTTCCATAAGCACTGTATTCATGACACCAGGGAAAAGGCATGTGTCAGGTATATAGTAGGTAGTTGCATTACAAATGAAAAATCATTTACTTTGAATACACTTGTATTGTTTTTCCAGCATGATGCATCATTTTCCTAATACTGAAAATAATTCCATTTTCTATTAGACAACCCAAGCGTACCTTGGGGAAATCACCAAAAGTCGACAGTTTGTAGGATGTCTTCAGTGAACTATTAACAACCCGTTGCAAATATTTCCTCCCAAAATAAGTGAGATAATATCCATTTGGTGCTGTGCATTTTAAAACGAGTTATGTTAATGAATACTGAGTAGGGGAAAAAAAAATAAAAAATTTAAACTGGACAAAATGTTTGGAAATTAAATAATTTAAAAGCAAAAGGGAAACACAAAACCTCTTCTTTAAACAGTAACATTGATGTTCCTTTAATACATCCTGGAAAATCGGGAGGTTTTAACCTTAATTTGAAACTCCTGTTCAGTTCTAACTGGTATAAATTACATAAGTAGCTTATCAAAACACATCTACAGAGAACCGTTTGTGCCCTCCAAATTTTTTTTATATATATAATTTTTTTTTCTTTTTTCTAAACATACAGTATAGCACAGACTTCATGCGGCTGAACGCTTCCCATACAGCCCTCACAGACAAATGGCAGCCTCATACACCTTATAAAATATGACTAGGGAAAAGTTAGTCAACAACTTAAATTCACAGCTAGAAAATAATTTGCAGAGTCTAAGTTCAATATTAAGGCCGTTTTCTGGATCCATGCAGTGTCGCCCGTGCAACAGGGACGTTTCCCCTCCAGGTTCGGGACTCGCAGTTTGATTTACACCCCACAGCGAAAGAAGATTTAAGGTCTGGGGTGAGTCCAGGTCTGTCATGGAGGCAACGCCTTTGGGGTAGAGGCTCGATGGGAGCTGAAAGGGGGGAGGAGGGGAGGCAGCTAGGGGATCACTGCGGCGGCTGGAGGTACTCGTTTGTAAACGCCTCCAACTGTTTCTCCAGCGCCGTGGCCTTATGTCTAAGGAGGAAGAAGAGAAACAAAGGAATTACAAAGTGGTGGCCCGGTTGCCCCGCGCAACTAGATTTGAGCAATTGTCAACCATCTTGTGCGGTCTGGTTGCCCTTTTTGGATGTAAGAACATAAATGAAAGTAAACCTCCCTTCTATCCAACAATACCTCCATATATTTAGAAACTTCTGTCAAAACAAGAAAAATAAACGTCCTCCTTCCGGCATATAGACGTACTTTGTCAAAAATGGTGAAAATAATGAGAATA
This sequence comes from Zeus faber, assembly GCF_960531495.2. Classification (NCBI taxonomy): domain Eukaryota; kingdom Metazoa; phylum Chordata; class Actinopteri; order Zeiformes; family Zeidae; genus Zeus; species Zeus faber. The sequence goes on from NC_137193.1 coordinate 47,879,373, forward strand.
TTTAAATATGGATTATAATTGTATAGTACATCTGTGATAATTAAGCCAGCAGCGATAATTGTATGTCACTCAAATATAAAAGGTTTAAAATGCAGCAACCACTTCAAAAAGGTGTGGTATCTTCCGGTTTACCTTCCTCGGCAACACATTACCGTGATCTGCAATGATCTGATCACTTTTATCACCATGAAGAGCGTGAGGACTGACCGCAGGGTCTTGGAGTGGCTCTGCACCGTCTCCAGCTGCCCCGTCTTGGCAGTCAGCTGGCAGATCTCCGCCTCCAGCTGCTTCTGGGTCTGGTCCACCTGCTGACACAGCCGAGCGAAGGTCGTCGCCATCTCCCTGGCGACAAGAGGGCAGAGCATCGCGGTGGTTAGCCACCAAGGCCCACTACCGCGGGACACGAGGGGTTAATCCACGGCTCACGTGAAAGCGAGAGGGATGGAATGAAGGAGACGGAAAGAGAATGAAAGGCTCAGCTCTTTTTCTCGAGATTCGGTTCTTGAAGAGTCACTCTGTTGGACTTCGACTCTTCATTGCTAACGGACACATGGTGAGCGAGGGAAGACTTCCAGTGAACGAAAATTGAACGAATTTGGGTGGAACAGGTGGAGCTGTGGGTGTGCCTCGGTGGCCCACCCACTTGGCACTCAGGCCACCTAGCCTAGTGTGATCAAAATACACGATTGATGTAAGAAAATAAATACTCAAGGTATAAACTTCATTTATTGTTGACTTTTGTGTGTTTATTTTGTCTTCTGATTAAAACGGAGCTGTTGAAACAAGTTGTAGGAAGTCTCCGCCTCTCTGGAACGTAATTGGTTGCTTCCCAGCGCCAGTGCTCCATCAGCCCGGCGCGGGTTCACCCGCCGATTTATCCGCAATTGATGAACCACCTAAACAGCCTGAGAGAGGTTTTGTTTCTAACTTACTCTTGTTTTTCCCTTTCTACTTTTGTTTTGTCTTGTTGCTTGTGAACGCATAGTTTATTTTGTGATTTGTGTTGTTTGTGATCACTGTTCTAGTTTAGTTTAGTTTGTTTGCTGCGGTGTTGCCGGGTAGATGGCGGCAGCTCGTACCGGGGGGGGGGGGGGGGGTGGAGCTCACTCGCCGGCATGCGGTGAAGCTGAGTAGCTCGCCCCGGCAATCAGCCGCTCCGTGGGGGAGCGCGGTTTGGCATCGGAGAAGGTGGCCTTCCCCTCTTTATCGAATCCGCTTCCAGAATGAGTCGCACGGTGGTGACTCTTCTGGACAGTTTGGTGGAAAGCAATCGTCATCCGTGCCCCCGTACCCCCCTGAACCCCAAGTCCCCCCCCGAGCCCACCCCTCCTGAATCTCAAAAGTGTGAATCCACTTTAACACAATTCTGTCAAAAATGATTTAATTTGGCAGAGAAGATTGAGATTCGAGACTCAAACAAACACCTGTGTGCCGTTAAGGGAGTTTAGTTAGTGTGTGTATGTTCTGTAGAACAAGTTGATAGGATGCCTTGAACTGCAGTTTGAGGCATTCATGGTGAAAAGTGTTTTTCCACCGTTTTGAAAAAGGTTAGACCCCTCAGTTGGACTTACTGCTGGACCTGATGGCTGCAGTTGGCACTGGTGAAGCTGACGATCAGCTGTAGTTTTTCGGTGGCGTAGTCCACAAACTGGCGCTTCAAGGTGCGCTCCTTGGCCCGCGTGGTCCAGGTCAGCCTCTCGTACAGGTACAGCAGGCCGTAGAGCGAGGCCGACAGCGCGATCAGCCTCCACCCGATCGTCCGCCACACCTGGAGACACACCAGCATTTCCTTACCTTCATGACACCGGCCTTAGTGTCACTCCATTTTCCATTTGTTATTGCAACACTTCTTAACTTTTGTAACTTTGTGTAACCTGTGCAGCTTGTTTTGCTGTTACTCCACGTTTAAGTTCCAGGTAAACTCTTGAGATCAAGTCCTGTGACGGGCCACGGTTTGCCAGGTTGGGAGGCAACTCACCACTCCTCCGACGATGATCACGCTCATGGAGGTGCGGGAGGTGACCGATGCCAGGTTGGTTGCCACGGCGACCATCAGCTCCTCCTGAGTCATGACCACTGTGTCCTGGTTTGGCTGCGCTACGATGGAGGCGGGGCCGGACGAGGGCGTGGAGGCCGTGGGCAGCGCTGGACGAGAGACCTGAGCCACAACACGAGAGGCATCAAGGGGTCGTCCAAGATCAGAGCGGGAGCCTTATCAAGTTGAAGGTAAGGCTTGGTAAAGGCATACCTGGAAGTTTTGATCCATCATTTTGAGGGCCCTTTGTGCGTTGGCGGGCCCGAGAAAGCGATGTACCAGGGAGGTCCAGCCCAGGGAGAACTGGAACTCGATGTTCTCCTGGAAGTCGCTGCAGAGCGCGGCACAGTTGAGGTCGTAGCTGAGGTCAAACTGCCGGCTGGGTAACAGCATGTGGACCTGGCTCTGAGACACAGGGGGCAACAGGGGCTGCATGTTCTCTGGAAGGCAACCACATGTGGGCGTCAGAGAATAGATGTCAACAATAATAAATTCATTTTCATTCACTTCCAAGCCTGCGTTGATCTTAGGTAAAAAAAAAAATTACAAATAAAACCAAATGCCCATAAGCCCAAGTATTTCTTAAATCTATGGGGCTAAAATACCTTGGATAGATCCAGTGAAGGAATTGTCATACCCATGTGCCAATGTTAGCCTGTCCTTGCCATTAGACGACTGTCATAACAGCCCCAGGGCCTGGTCGCAGGAGGGCGCATTAACACCTTTCCCCACACCCGCTGTCGCAGGGCCCAGCTGGCATCCTTGTGTGGCATAATGACACGTGCACAGCGTGGCGTGACGCCATGAAGCCCGGTGGGTAAATATAGCGGAGCATCGGGGGCCACAAACTATCAACCAGGCATTCAAAAGATGCTAAATGTGTGTATAGAAACTGAGTGAGTTATAGAGAGAACACTATTATTAGTGGGCTTTCTTTTTACTGAGCCAAGACAGTTAAACTGTAATGACATTCCTCGTGAGATCAATGCTTTACGGCACTTTAACGCTTGTGTCGACTCAAACTTCAGTTCGCAATGTCCTCACTTATTTGACAATAATTCAGTGTTTACATTTGTTGAAAAGAATTGTTTATGTGACCTGCCATCCAATTTCTCATTCTTATTGAGTGCCTTGTTAAAAGGTTATGTTATTTTAACCAATTTGATCAAATACATTTGGAGCCAAGTTTTGATTTCAGCAATAGGTTGTGAAATCAATACTAGTAATTGAAACCAAACTATATAGTTTCAGGAATTGAGATCAGACTTTAAAAGGGACCTATTGTACTCCTTTTCAACAGGTTAATATAAGTCTCTGAGGTCCCCAAAACATGTCTTTGAAGTTTCTTGCTGAAAATACCACTCAGATTATGCATTCTAGCCATTCTAACATGCCTCCATAACCCCCCTGTTCTCGATGGGCTGTTTCAGTGCGCGCCACTTTAAATGTAAATGAGCTGCCGGTTGCACTGCACTGGGCCACCGCACAAGGCTTTTTTTGTTCCATTCAATAAGAAAACGTCGGAAAATGAAATAAAGTAAAACTACAATAAAAAACACTGTTTTCATTCATTTGTTTGGTGAAACGCGCAGCAGATTGTGCAGCCCAGCCTACAGTCAACATACCGCATAAAAAATTAAGAAATAGACAGCACAATTATTTTTAAATACTCTTGATTTTCCTTGTCTGCAGCTTTGTCACAGACTGTTGTTATAAATTCTTCTTTATTTTAAAAGATTTGTGCTGGTCTGTGAAGCCAACAGAGCAGCTCCCATGCTTAGGGGGTGTGGCGGCGCTTGGTAGTTCTCTAGCCTCAGATGGGGGGTGTTTCTAATTCTATTGAGTCTCAATTATCATGGGACTGATCCAAAAATCTGAAAGGCTTGTTAAATCACATGTTTTCTGACAAAGGCAGCTTCACTAAAAAAAACTGACTGGGTTGACTTATTTCACAGTTCGTGTGTTAGTACTGAAAGCACTGAGTTTTCCATAAGGTCCCCTTTAACACCTAACGTCTACAAAATGTCTAATCTACTAAATCCATTCTGTACATAATTGACAAATTCAGATGCAACTTACATAACAGTTAAGGAATGTTTTTTCTTTAGACAATTTAAATGCTGTATGGGTTGTGTTGAAACTTGGTAGGCCGCTATTTGTGCACGATCCGTGCTGCTTGCAGTTGGGGTACCTATCATGTCCTTCTGGAAAGCCTGGACTGAGGCGTTGACAGTGTTGGAGCAGCGGAAGGCCAGTTTCTTGCCCATGCCTTCCTCTACGTGGGTCAGCAGCTCCTGTCAGACGGCAGATGCAGATACAGTGTGTTGTAGAGGGGAGTGTTGTCTAACTGTCCTCTGTTTAAGGTTTGGTCTTGAGTTTTAGCCAAAAAAGGAAAACCCTACTAGTGTTTACTGAGAACAACACAGACCACCAGACTACTTTCTTCCAGTTTGCCCGAGCACAACTTTCCAGACTTTTCTTTTTAAGTGATTGCTGCAGCATTTTTAAGTAAAGCCGAGGTTCAAACTATGCAATGATTTTCCGCTCGCCGACAGCTTTTTGGAAATCACCGAGCAAAGCCCCGGCTTGGAGGAAAATCATAGCACGCTCCGGTGAGTGACGAGCGTGTGGTGTGAACTGCTCAGGGCGAGATCAGAGCGCTCGCTGACGCCAGCGAGATATCAAGCAGGTTTAATATCTGGTCGTGTCGGGATCGAGTCGGGAGTCACAACGAGCTACAGCCAATTAGAGCAGACACGAGGAGTCGAGAAGGAGACACGGAGAGACAACAGTGCACGGAGCAGCAGCCAGAATCACGCAACTTACCTATTTAACTTTTCTTCTCTAGGTTTTTTTTCAAAAACACATTTCTTATTTCAATTCTGATTTTATTTGTTTTGTTTACAGTGATTCATAATATATCAAATAAACAAACAAATATATAAATAAATATTCCTGTCCTGCGCAGGGTATCGCGTCATTTCCCGTGTCAATTCTCACGTGTGTTTGTGACAAAACGGAGTTTGGCGACCCGACAGACTCGTTGGGGACTCCTCCTGGTGAAAGACGTTGTGATGTGTGACCCCCCCGTCACCGATCAGTCATGTAGTGTTAAACCACAATACCGCAGGATTCCCCATCAGAAGACAGAAAGTTGTGTCGTGTGAACAGTACAGCGATCCGACGACTCTGAAAGTTGTGTAGTGTGCCCGTGGCATAAGAGGAAAATGAGACATTGAGGAAATCTGCCTTCTTACAGACTTGTAGATCTTGAGAACTTGGGGGCAGGGGTGGAATTCGGCATGGAACTCATCAATGATCACGTGAAGGCGGCATATCTCCTCCCCCATGGCGCTGGACACCTGGGAAAAACACAACCAGGATTTTTCCACACTGTAAGACTTTCGGAAGCTGAGCGACGAGGCACACGCCTGCCTCACCTTATCCGCCACTTCCTCGCTGATGGTCTTGATGCTTTTCTTGATGTCACTGATCAGTAGGTTGAGTTGGTTCTTGACAAACTCCAGTCGGTCGATCTGATACTCCCTGTCCTCCAGCGCAGCCACTCTAGAGACCGCACCCCCAAAGAGGAAACAACGTCACACAAACTGCAACACTGTGTCACCAGATGGGTTAAGATCAGCGATCAATATCTCTCGTCGTTTTCCCTTTGAATAAAAAAAAAAAAAAAAAAAAAAGCATACCGGTAACTTTGAGCTTGTGTCACAAACCTATTTAGAAAGATCGTTCTGGATGTTTTTTAGTGCCTGACTCTAAGATAAAATAATTCAAGCGAGACAATTTACCTTCAAACACACCTCCGTTAGGGGACGATTGGAGAGAAAGGAAAAGAAAAAACAAAGAAACACAGATGGAACAAGATACTCACTTCTTTTCTGCAGCCTCAATGTTGATGGAGTCCATGATGCTCTTGACTGTTTCAATGATCTGCTTGGCCCTGATAGTGTGCTGCTCAAACTTTGTTTTCACTGCTGACTGCGAGATACACTCCTGCGAGGCCATAACACACACACACATGTTACTGTGGCGGTCAGAGTGGGACTGAGGCCGCATGGACGGCACACGTGCTCATGCTGCCAGGGACAAACAGTGGACAAGATACACACCCTGCTACTGCTTCTGAACCCCACCCCCCAAAGAAAAAACAATAACATGAAAATAGAAAAGAGAGCAGCAGCAGCAGTGTGTGTACCGTGCATCCCACAGCCCATTGTCGAGGAAAGTCACAGTAACATGGTGGTAAAGAAATAGGAAGAAATAAAGTAAAATCATAACACAACAAAAATACAAACAAGTATGCACTTAAATCTAATGAGACCCTTTGGAACACGCGTGACAAGGCTTGCAATATTTAATGTTAATTATAATAATGAATTGAGGATTACAGGAAAACAAGTTGGAATAATATTGTGTCATTATCACTTTTAACTATGTGAGAATTCCTTGCGCTGCTTATAAATTCTACCTAGTATCTATCTATCTATCTAAATTCTATCGAATATCTAGGAATATAAATGATTTAACTACCATATTGGTGGCAAGTCAGTGCTGTTATACACAGTAGCATACTAAGTCAGTGCAAAGCCTTCAACATTCAGATCAAACCTATACTTACAAATACTTAAAACTAAATCCATACCAAAAGTCTTAATTGGTTCATTGGTTGCATAAAATGCGTGTTCAAAAACAATAATTGACAAACCAAAGAAAATAAAGAACTTATTGAGTGTGGAACTTAATTAAACAAACGCCCTCGCCTAAGTAAATCTAGACTTCAGCAATGAAGACGCAGGTTGATGGAAAAATGCACTTTGATTGCTGGGCAGCAGACTCTGGCTGCTTGTCATTTCGGATTTAGCGGAGAGACACAACCGACCAATTTGAAGAAGAGAGGGTTATGGAGGCAAAGCAGTCGACGCAATGTCGGATATTTTACTACAAAGGCCACTCTCGCTTACTTTACTTTTATTCAACACATACCACAGAGACACACTTGACCCACCAGATACACCGACACACAAACACTAACATGCACACACAGATGATTGGATTCATCGTTCCATTGGTGGTTAATTTTCTGCACACCATTTAGTTTCGTTAAAATTAAAAATGCTCACTGAAAACTGGCAAAAATCACCAATAAATCACAGATATTAACGAGATAAATGTTCCCGTGAGTCATACGTCACTTTCACCCTCCTCCAGCAACACCTTCTCCCAGCAGGTGAGCTCATTTGCATGGCTCTTTATCACACAGCAACCTCACAGTTTATCTGCGGTCTGCTGCGTTTGGTGTGACTGACTACGCACAGATTTCACTGAAGCTATACTCTAAGTCCAAGCCTTTGATTACTACATTTATTCTGGTGAAATCTATTTTAAAGTCCTCCATCCTGAACAATCGGGAAAGGCTCTAAAATACTAGACACTATATACAATTTTAGAAATTTGAAACCCATGTTTTTTTCCGTATGTGGATTTTTTTTTTTTACACTTCTACCTTAATTTGAGTTATGTACCAACAAAAGAATATTGGTTTTCTGAGATTACTTCAAATGTTTGACTTCCTTCAGTTAAAATCAGCCTCTACAGCTCAGCCAAATCACAGTCGTTTTGAAAATTTGAAACAGCCTTCCATCCTGTGCGATTTGCCTGAATGGATTTCCATCTGGAAAGCTAAAGAATCACAAAGCAATGCATTGCCTTGCACACATGCACACACGCACATGCACACTTGCCTCAAACCTCCTCTCAAAGCTCTGAAACTCCTTCAGCCTCTCATGGAATCCCTCGGCCAGAGCACCACCTGTTTGAGACAACAGCACCTTTATCTTTTGAGAAGCCACAAATCCTCAAGCCAACACCCATTAGTCAAGTCAAGTCAAGTCCCGCTTTATTTATAAAGCACATTTCATACCAGGGCAACACAATGCGCCATTACTCAATTTGTTTTATCAACGTCAGTCAGTGACCAGTAGGTTTACTTTCAATGAATGAACCAGGGTCCCATAGTAAAGTTAGGTACTTTGGCCTTTATTTAACAATGGGAGATAGATAATCATCATAGATATGATGATTATACCTGGGAGTTTGCAGGTCAGCCACAGTTTACTACTGTTGGCCACCAGCAGTTCCACTGGAGTTTGAGCCATTTGGGCTCCCTCCTGCTGAGGCAGGGAAAACGTACTTATTGAGTAATTCTCTGAACTACTATGCCAATAATTTGCCATAATGTCCCCAGCACTTTGGATTATGAAAGACCATACACATGAGGCTGAGGAGAAGGGGTCGAGTTTTAAGGTGAGCTCAGGGGGAGCACCTTCTATGGCAGTCAGCTGATTAGACAAGTGATCTCAATATAGACACATTCATGCACATCTTGTTATTTATCAAATGCCTGAGGGACTCTTCTCATACATAAGATAAGATAAAAGATCCTGAGTGAAAATGCAGTGGCAGAAGAAGACAGAGCCACACAAGCGAAGACAAAAAAAGACACAAACTGAATGAAATAGATGTATAAGTCCCATATATAAATAGAGGTTAACAGAGCATAGAACAAGGATGACTAGTGAGTCCAATCGGGGCAGGTGCACTTGCACCAAAGTACAGTACAAAAGAAGACATGAGCATCCACATTAGTTATTTTACCAACCATGTCCTCCATCCCCCTTTATACTAGCTGCTGCATACCACTCCACATGTAGTCTGTTTCACACGCCATGTCTTGTTTGCCGTTTACATCGTGTCTGGTTACATGCAGTCCTACACTTGATGTCTTAATCCTGTGTTGTGAAAAGGTCTCTCGGTGTCGACTCGCTGACCGTCCACTCGCTCTTTTCCACTCCACTCCACTCCAGTGTGCCAGCTTACCAGTTTCTGGCATGCCTTGAGCGCGCTGCATCCGCGAGTTGAGCACCTCTTTGGCCGAGACAAAAAAGATGCGGTTGGGAGCCTGCTCGCGGTCCACCACCTTCAGCTCCTCCACCAGGAAGTTTACGCAGCGGTCGGTGTGCTGCTTCCTCACCTTGAAGGAGAAGCGCTTTGGTTATGTTGGTGTAACGTTGATGTACGTTGTCTACTACAAGGTGGACAACACATCCATTGAACACAATCGTTTTCCACAGAAAAATGTCCTCACATCCTCCATGTACTCGGGCTCGTTCGCTGAGGCATCCCAGCGGTTGTTGAGGATGAAGATGTTGGGCTTGGACAGACGCTCGTTTACTTTGTGGAAGAAATGCTTTTCCTGGGGAACATAACAGCGCAAGATGGAAAGTTAAAGGTTGAATCCATAAAATGTTAATTGTTGGCAAAATATCTGTCTTTCAGAATAGGCAGTCTGGACAGAACCCTTGTGTTGCAAGCGGGTGGAAAGCAAGGATGCCGTAGCATGGAAATTTGTCTGCCAACATTTCGGAAGTTACGGAAATTCTGTGACATTACGGGATTATCAATCAAATGGCCGGGATCCTATTGAGAATTGAAGCAGTGTCTGCCATTTGATATCAACTTACGTAGTCGTTGAATAGTTCATATTTTCAACTTCAGAAGAAAAAATAAAATGGAATATTTTGTACAGTGGGTGTAAATCTGTCATGTCAGATATTTTTAAGGCTTACCAGATATTTGTACTTAGGAAATTGAGTCAAAGAGTTTTAAGACAATACCCAGCCACACTGAGCAATAAAACCTGTAATTCCAGTAAAAGGTTGTGGAGTTTTTCTTGTTAAAAAGGTTTTGATTGTTGTTCTGACTCTTTCCACCCAGTACTCGGCTGCATTAACGTGTGTGCGTCTGTACTTCCCAGAAGAGCATTCATTTCGGTGTGCTGCCATTTTTTTTGACTCAAACCGAAACGAAGCACCGGCAGCACAAGAATCCTTTTGCTTGTGCTTGCAATTGTCACATGAGTGACAGCGACGACCGCCATCATCGCCTTGAGTGATGGTAGGTGGCCAAAAGGCACACAAGAAAGTTACTCAAAAACAATCCAGACAGAACCTTAATTGAGCCTGTTTATTATCAGGTGACCAGCGCAGACAAATATCCAAAAAATGTGCAAAAACTCACCAACCACAAAAAAATACCACCAAACTACCTACACGTTGTACGGTACAAGGATAAATCTGGTTGTTTGTTTTCTTACTCTGCACATAATGTGAAGCTGTCTCCAATGAGCCACCCTGAATGGAGGTGAACCTTGTCCTGATCTAGGGCAGCCCCTCCCCTTTTGATCATACCAAGTCACCAAATTAACCAGGTACTTTGTTAAAGTTCCTGTAATGAGGTAGCTTACCTTTATACATTATATTACACAACCATTATAGTATAGATATAGTTACCTATATTATACAAAAGAAAAACATGAAACACACAAACTAACAGGTTTTGGTGTGGGATACGCTCTGCGCATGCGCACCCTCACACAGGCACGTAAGAGGACAGCTCACACAGCCACCGGGTCCTTTCCCCAACCTGGAAGTGCCAGCGGCAGTAAGCTGTTTACAAACGGAAGTTTGGACCAATCTTAATAAAATAAAAAAAAGCTATATTTATAATAGACTGTATAAAATAAATGAACGTGTGTGACTGGATTATTTATTATTTAAGTAATCCGTTTGTTTTCTCCAACATAATTGTGTGCACCCAATTATGTTGGTTGAACGGCACGACTGTTTGTGTGTCCAGTTTATGTGTGCGTGGTTGAATATGGCGTGTTCAGTTTGTGGCTGGGTGATCTGCAACAATCTCATTACTTTCTTGCCCATAAATGAGCCGAGTCGCGGCCCAGTGTGGAATGCGTGTCTGCTCCCCTTTAAAAGCCGTGGCCTGGCTTGGCCCCGGAGCTCAAGTAATCACTCAAACTGCTTTGAAGAATCCTGCAGGACATTGCAACTGTGAGTAAAATGTTTTCGAGTTATACAACTGTAATGTGACAGACATTAAACACACTGACTGCTCGCAACATTGATCCATACACTAGTTTTAGGCATTTAGAAGTTTTTCCTCCCTCCCCCACCCCCGCCCCCACCCCGCGTTTGGAACTAATTTGGAGGTAGTATGGATGTGATCAATGAACTTGCTGATATACATTTAAGTAAAATGTCCATCTTGGCCAGACAAGGGTTAAAATCTTACCGTGTTCATGAGTGTGGACTCAGAGTTGGCCACCAACACAAACACATCAGCATCCAGGCAAAACTTATCGATCCAGCTATCTAGCTGAGATGTGACGTCCGTCCCAGGGCTATGGAGGGGAGAAGATGCACAAATATCAAACAATACTCAGTCATATTATAAATGTCTCCTTTAGAAGTCACTAGAACAGAGAAGGTGAAGAGAGATTAAGTCGCAATAGTTCCGTTCGGGTTAAGGATAGCGGATAGACCCAGCAAATTATGACTTTTAAAATGAGACATACATTGGTGATCTACTTTATTGTTGAATAAAAATAACAGATCCAAACATGAAACTGGCCAAAAGCGGAAACGTGGTTTATAAGTCTTCAAAATCCAGGGGTAGGAACAGAGGCCTCAGACTTAGCATGGGTTCATTATATTTCTCCAAATGCCTCAGTCTGTGCAAAGTGGTGTGACTCCAATACTCCATTGTGATAAGTACATTGGGTGTGAAAAAGCTAAATTTCCCTCCCATAATTTTCTGGTCTACCTCTCTTTCAAGTCTTCCCCTGACCCAAGGGAAAACCAGGTTACCTGTCTACAAGAACCAGGTCGTCTCGGAGCAAGGCACACTTGGTCTTTGGCCAGAAGACACGGACCAGGCAGCCAGCGTCCAGACTCTCGTCCATGTGGAGGGCGTGAGCCAGCTGGTTCACAGTCTGCAGAGGGATCAGATAAACACAACTAACCTGTTACCTGGTGTGTGCGTGGTTTATCATTGCGTACTGATGGGCAAAGCCAGCAGAGTTGGAAATATTCTAAATGATGACTGAAGACGGACAACAAGAGCCTAAATGTTGTTTAGATTAACACTTTGACAACTATGTTGTGAGCTTACTGTTATGTCAACTTTTAACCCAGGTCAACTACAGCTGGTTGAGGTGCAGAGAGAGCAGAGCACCTCACCCACCAGTCTCGTGTTTCAGACACATGACACCACAGTAAACATAGTTTTTTCTGGCGCTGACCGAACTACACTAGAACTTCCATTATTATTCCATTAATTTATTGCACGTCTGGATTGACCATATTCCGTGCCTTGATTCCTGTGGGTATTTAAATACGGTAAAAAGTGGTAATAAACCATGGTTGATTTTTTGATTCCAAGACTCTTAACTTGTACCATTTATGCCATTCTTCAATGCACATGCGACAGGATTAATAAACTTTTGATTTCATACACGGCTTAGCAGAGCTTTCATGTTAACAACAGGGGCAGACAGCAGGACCAACAGCCTACACCTTCCATCACACCGACCAAACATCTGGCCTTTAAAACTGCTGCCATCAAAACACACACCACAAGCTAGATTCAACATGAGATTTAACATGAAAATAAAAAGACAGGGAGGACATCCTTATTCTTCATCTTTCTGAATAGAATGGTACACTGTAGGAGAGTAATTTAATGGCAACAGATGGTATACTTGGCACCATTTGGGTTTTCACTGCGCAAAGTGAGAGTAAATGTCCCTTAATCTTACACCCCCAGTGGTGGGGCACTGTCTCTATCTATCTATATATATATATATATATATAGTTGTAAAGAAAGAAGACAACACTTAATATATATATTTTTTAATTCAAAACAAACCTTGATGCTCTTCTCCTCATCAGAGCCTTCAGTTTTGAGGTAGGCTTTGTCTTCATCTGTGCCTTCTACACTCAGGAAGCAGTTGGTGGTGTGGCCGATGCCGCTGGGCAGCACACGGTCCCTCAGCATGGCGTTGACCACTGTACTCTTCCCATTACTGGTCCTGGTGGGCAAACACAGTCATAGGTCATTAAGAATACGTGCAGTCTATTTGTTTGCTCTCTTATTTTATTCCTTTCACTATAGATCAGTGAATCCTGGGTGACATAACTGGCCCCAGATCTCAATACCAATTGTTAGTGATTGAAGGAAAGAATTCATACCATTATGTTGAGTAAATAATCCAGTCCCAGTCCACTCCATTTAACATCCAATAAACTGGAATCACTCTATCAGTAACATTATTACATCCCAGCTGTTTGAAGTTGTGACTTTATGGGGAACTTTGTGGCTTTATGGTTAAAATAACAGCAGATGGTCAATTCAGTTGGTTTGTAATCATGTTAATAATAACAGACTTAAGGGTAAAGTGGTTCCACAACGCTGCTCCAAGGAGCTGAGCGAAGGAAAAAGAAAACGAAAGCAAAACACTTTTTTAAAGTGCAATTTAGAGCCTGTCATCCTTATAATGTGGGCAATATCAGCTCACTTTCCAAACAATGTTCACTCAGAATGAAATTAAGTGAAGAAGAAATTGAAATAATTTACCTGCCAAAAAAGGCCACCTTCATATTTCTCCGAGCCAGCACCTCTTTAATGACAGCTAGTTTGTCGGCATAGGCTTGAATCTGCTTTTTTTGGTTCTGACTCGCCAGGTTCTCCAAAGCTTTATTCTGACATGTTTCTGTCATCGCGCACGCACACACACACACACACACACACACACACACACACACACACACACACACACACACACACAGGAAAACATACACTTCTTTGCTTGACATTCAAATGTAATTAATTATTTGTTACAATTGACAAACAAGCAGGCATACAATCTTACCTTCTACAAATTCTGAGCTTTCTTTGACATACTGCAGTAGCTGCTCAAACACGTCACTTATCTTCTTCTTGGCCAAAACAAAATGCTTGAGTGGAGAGAGATCCCCCTGAGCCGAATCCATCCGTCTGAGTGGAGGGACTGAAGCCATGCTTATGATTCTAGATGCTACAAATGGGCAAAGATGCACAGGTGTGTTTGTTGTTTGTTAGTGGCTTATCGTACATTGCCAAATATTTCTAATTTGTGGTTACTTTTTGGGTTTGTTAAATATGACCAATTTGGTTCTATTCTTATTCTATTATTCTGTCAATGAGTACAGTACCTATCTATCAGTCTGTCTATCTATCTGTTATGGTCAGTGCCAACGCAATCCGAAGACCCTATTTAGTCCAGCATGGGGTAACAGCTAAACAATTTTGCCTTCGCAATTAAAGACGAAGTGAATTATTCAAACTTTTAAAAAGTTGGCTAGCTTGTTCATAGCGTACAAGATTAAGTCTCTGCTGATGTTCATCTTCATATGATTTAACTCGTCACTAGAGCTGTCACAATTACATAATCGTTTGATGGTTACCGAGCCCATCGAAATCGTTAGATCCCAAAACGATATGTTTCATTCCGAATTCCAAGGGGAATTTCAATGTTGAGCCAATTTGAAGCCACTTTATTTGTTTGGAACTACTGTAATGCAATGCCCATTTGGTACATTTTCCAGTGGTCAATGTTATAAATGTCTCTTTTTCATACGGTGGAAGTAGTATTACACTTGCGTACTTGTAAAGGCGCAAGGCGGCATAAAGCGAACAAACGATCATGAAATCCTTAATCGCGATGACTTGTAAGACAATTTGATCGTCGGATAAAATGTCGTGGTCGCGGCAGCCCTACTCGTAACCTCAGTTACAACGCGGACCAATTATATTCACATTTGCAGATCTACCGATACATAAGTCGGGTATGACATCGTCACATCGTGTGCCGCGTTCATTTCATACATTGCATTCCATCGGTGATCACAGTATGTAGACTGCTGGCGTCAACAAGCTAGCTACGCTACATGGCGCTGACACGGTTCAGCTCAAAGTGAATATTAATGCCTTACCACAATCCTAGGGGCACCAATGTCTGTCTTTCTCATTACAGAATAGTGAACATCAGTCCGCAAAAAAAATCCGTCGGAGGAAAAGGTTAACTGAAAGAGCGAACCTCGCGTTCGTAATCCTCCAAACTGAGGTCAGATCCTGGTGGGTGGTGCTAAGTGACGTCACGGGGCCAGTGGCCTTTCAGCCAATCAGGGAGCAAGGAGTGTGTCTCGGTGGCGGGGAGCGGCACAACCCGTTTCAATCCCTTTCATTCACTCATTGCATGCAGTTATATTATATTATATTATATTATATTATATTATATTATATTGTATTATTAAAACCATTCATTATTTATGTATAGACCTTGTCAGGCACAATACAACATCGTATGTATGAAAAACAAAATAATAACCTTACAATGACTGAAAGTAAGATTTGTACCGGATAGGCCGATTTATATTTTCCCATCCATTGATATTTTCAAGTCTTTAAAGATAATTTAAAGTTGGTAGTTTCTTCCCTCTGTCTGTAGACCTACACTGGTTTGATAACTGGGCAGCTGTCAGTTTGCCTAATTGTAATGTCAATCTTCAATTACGTATTTGATATATTTTTTCCAGGCCTGATTCGTGGGAAAAAAAACATGTCATTAAATAGATAATGGAAGATTGAAAATGTTGCTTTAACAGACTAAATTGAACAATATACATATACGACATTATTTCGATTGCGTAACGGTCCGTCGGGCCTGTAACGGATCCTATCGGAGCTTGTCGTTCACCGTTTGAAACGCAACTCGTCTTGATCACGATCGACGATCAACGTCGATCCCCGACGATCACGAGGATATTCGGGCCTGAGCGTCACGTAACCACGCAGCATTTACCTACAATTCCATAGAGGTGGCGGTGGATAGAGCTGTGAATGGTGAACTTTTAACCGACGCGGATCAATCTTGATGGCACGCCAACTAAAATATCAAAAAAAAACTGTACATTGTTGACGAGCGGGCTCTTGTGTTGTTCTGCCCAACAATGAATAGCCGTCAATTTCCATTGATACGCACAGACTGGAAATGGCTCAGTCCTGTACAAACCCTTTTAATTTGTTGACTTGAATCCTTTTTTTTGGGGGGGGGGGGGGTCTGGTTCGACGTGTTCATTCCGCTCCGCTGTGCTCCTCAGTCCACCGCCATCACCCCCGACCCCTGAAGCCAGGGCTCCGGGAGCGCTCCCTCTGGACACGCCCCCCGTGCGGCCCCGCTCTGCATTGTGGTTCCCTCGCGACTCTCGTCAGTCACAGCCCACGCACGCGTGCCGAAACACCTGAAGTAGGAGTGCGAGAATAATAATAATATTATTATTATTATTAGTATTATTATTAGTAGTATTATTTTTCGTCATCGAACTCAGAGTTACTTACTTGTTTTCTGCCAACGTGGACACTTTGCAAGCGCCTCTTAATTTTCTTTCGGAGTTCTTATGTCAACGCGCGGAATTATGATGGACAATTAAAATGGTCCGGAAGAAAAAGCTGCTAATGTTTGAGTGAGTATGAATTTCATTTCGTCACCTGAATCCGCATCGCTGAAGTGTGATTGTTTGATGCCGTATTGCAGTGAGGGACGTGCAGAGCTAAATGAAGTAATAGGATATGTGGCCCTTCTTTCACCCATAGATTTAAGGTCATGTATTAGTGATGAAGTTGATATTCTATTTGCTCCCCCAGGGAGATTCCATTTCGTCACCAGTTGTAACTTAAATGAATGACTGAATGATTGTGTTATTTCTACAGTTGTTCCACTTATGAATGTTTATTTCCATTTCCATTTCAAAACGACCTGACCTAAACTATTTTTCTCTGGGTTTCTCTATTATGTTGGTGCCATTGTGGCAACATGTGTGGCACAAGAGCTTGTGTGTGTTATTGTCTGTGTGTGAGTTTGTGTATTGTCTGTGTGTTCCCATGAGGGTGGCCTTGCTTTTCACAATGTAACATGCTATCCAGCACTCTCTCTCTCTCTCTCTCTCTCTCTCTCTGTCTGTCTCTCTCTCTGTCTGTCTCTCTGTGTCGCTGTCTCTCTCTGTCTCGGTCGCTCTCTGTCTTTGTATCTCTCTCTGTCCGTCTCTCTCTCTCTCTGTCTCACCTGCCTCTCTCTCGATATATTCCTCTCTATCTCTCTCTGTCTCTCTCAGTCTCTCTCTGTCTCTCTCTGTCTCTCTCTCTGTCTGTCTGTCTGTCTGTCTGTCTCTCTCTCTCTCTGTCTTGTAACACATAGGTATAAGGCAAACAGGTGGATTCCCAACACCTGCAGATGCATCACTCATTTTTGTGAATTAGGTTTTGATGTAAAACCCCTTTGACCTGTCTGCAGCTTACATTTTGATTAATGGAATAACCGGGCAGACAATTTTGCAAAACAACGTTGTCTATAACGACACCATTGGTTTGTGGACAACTCATCCCATCAGTAATATTTTACTTCTTAGGATTTGTGGAAGCATGATGTGGGATGGATAATCAGAAAGGAAGCTCAACTGTAAGTAAGACTCAAGACTTGTTATTGTGACTTGTTATCGATGGAGTGCATCCTGTTGCGACTGGTGATTTCAAATTTGAAGTCAAGGGGTTACTGCTATGACCCCCATTGACCCCAGCTTGTGTGTGTATTATGTGTATGTGTTGCTCAAGTCGCTATTTATAGAAGTGTTTAGGCAGAGTAACTGAATAGTCTTTGTCATGTGTAACACTAGTGTTAAAACGTGTTTGATTCCCCCATATCATGACAGTACCTTCATTTCTTACGAAATTATTTTTCCCCTAAGCCCATGTTAAAACTTAAAACTTAAACATAAAACTGAATGCAAATGCCTTTTTGATAGCATCATTTCACTTTCAACTCCTCGTTGAAATATATTGAGTCTGTTGATACTAGATAGATAGATAGATAGATAGATAGATAGATAGATAGATAGATAGATAGATAGATAGATAGATAGATAGATAGATAGATAGATAGATAGATAATTCATCCTTGGAGGCAAATGACAGTGTCAGAGCAGCTCACACACAAAAAATAGGCAATAATAATAATAAGATTCCAAGATTCAAGATTTTTATTTGTCACATACTGTACATATACATACTTTCATACATATATGCAGTGAAATGTAATGCAACACACCCGGTGATAACACACAATACGTCCAAGGAAAAATTTCTTTCTAATAGCCCAACTAACTGACTCCTAAAACGTAATACAGTAAGTCGAATACTTATAGAATAAAATAAAAATATATCGAATAAAATAAAATACAATAAAAATAAAATGGAATAGATAGAGGAAATATGCTTATGTATATGGAATAGGCAATTATGTATATACAGATATGTGCATTAAAGTGGTATGTGAATAAAGTGAGGTAGTGTTTGGGATGGAATAAATAAAGCAATAGAATAAAAATGTAACAAGGAAAATGGCGATATATGATAAAAAAGAAAATATACAATAAAACATTTTACTTTACTTTCATTTTACTTACTTTTTACTTGAACTTTATACAATAAGAATATGGCAATATACACTAATCTTAATGATAAACAACACATACAACTTATCCTGGGAAATAGTCGAAAAACAATAAAAGGATAAAAATACAAATAAAATATTAAAAATTAAAAAGTTATTATTACTTTTAACTAAAACTATGAATGAGACATCCTCTCATTCCAAAAATAATTTGTGAAAGCTGAATAAATGCCATATGAAAAAAAACAAACAAAGGATGTGTAAATGTGTTCTTCTCTCCTAGATGGCCTCTAATCAACCTCACCCTCTTGACCCCCCTGGTGACCCCCAGCCTGGTGACCTAATTGAGATCTTCAGACCAGCCTACCAGCACTGGGCTCTCTACCTGGGAGACGGTTACATCATCAACCTGACACCCGTTGGTTAGTAAAACTCTTAGCTTAATTGAATTGCATTGGAAGAAAAACAGTCAGATTTCATACTGTATCGTTCCTTCCATCCTTGATATAAGATACTTGATAAAATATATATATAGATACTATAATACTTTATTGATCACCTGTGGGGGAAATTCAGGCATTGCATTGCAGCAGCTCAGTGCAGAGCATGAAGTACAGAGCGAGAGGATAGATACACTAAATTTACAATATAAACATTAAAAAGGTAATAAACAGCTCAACAAGTAAAATAAGTTATAAGTAATAAAGTAAAAATAAGTTGTGATTTACAATGAAATGAGAAAATAATATTATTTAAAATATGGGATGAGTTGAAAGTATGTAATAACAATGACAGCAGCTTGTTTATTAATAGTTGCCATTTAAGTGACCATGTAGGTGAGAAGATGTCAATTTTGTGTGCTTGTTATCGTGCATGTGCTGATATTTCTTTGTCAAAAGATGTGTCTGGTCAGAGTGCATTGGTGTTTAAATTAACTTTGGCTTGGTTCTGATTTATGGCTAGTTGTCTGAGCCCATTAATTTTTTTGCTGTGTATGAAGATATTGTAGCGCACCAGCCAGGAGCAGAAAGTTATTTCGATATTTTAAAAGTCATGTTGATGACGACATATGACCCTCGTGCCCGTGCTCCCTCTTCGCAGATGAGAGTCAGGCAGCCGCCATGTCTAGTGTGAAGTCGGTCTTTAGCAGGAAGGCAGTGGTGCGCATGCAGCTCCTGAAGGAGGTGGTCGGAGGTGATTCATACCGTGTAAACAACAAGTACGATGACAACCACACCCCACTGCCCGTCTGCGAGATCATCCAGCGAGCTCAAGTCCTCATCGGCCAGGAGGTGTCCTATGACCTGCTGGGAAGCAACTGCGAGCACTTTGTCACCCTGCTGCGCTACGGGGAGGGGGTGTCTGAGCAGGTTCACTCTATGTCTCTCATTCTCTCTCTCTTTGTAGCCCCCAATATGGTTATTGTGTCAACCTTAATTTTACCAGGTTAGTGTCAATGAGCGATGATTAGAATCTCTTGGTCAACAAAGCAGAAGATCATTTCAGAGAATACACAACAGAACTCATCAAAGGCAGAGCTCTACAGTGTATGAGCAAATGGCAAGTGCGCACAGGTCAGATGATAGCACTGCAGTCTAGTGATCGGTCAACAATCGGGACCTCACCAAGATGGCGGCACGTCCAGATGTAAATGACGTCAGAACTTTATGGATGTCATGGATTCGACGAACCCACAGACAAAATTAATAATATGTGTATTTGGGCCAGTGCCAACATGGCGTCGTCCAAGTTTGATCTAGATTGATTTAGTATTGTGGAAGAAGTCTGTGATCAATAATCGCAACCTCACCAAAATGTATACCGCAACAGAAATCCTTGAGCGCATGCGCAAGTTGGTGGAGTACGCAGATCACGTGATTGCTCTGCAGTGTAGTGATTAGTCATCAAGAGAAACCTTACCACGATAATGCCACACACAGATATAGTCACGATTGGATTAAAGGACTATAAGATCTTAACCATACAAAGTTACAAAGTGGTAAGTATATTTTATTACTATTAACCTTTATTATGTGTGAAAACAGTTAAGTTAAAGTATTACCAAAAGACAATTGTATTAAACAAAGCGCAGCGTATTTAACATCATAAATATGTACACTTATGAGGAAAACTGACATGCACCGGAGTAAGTTCTACAAAATAAAAACCCAATAAAATCACCATAAGCAGTCACATAATAACAAGGAACATGAATTTATTGTGTATATGTTTTGAAATATTTTCTTTCTCTTTGTGTTGTTGGTGTAGCCCACGACACAAAATTTATTTCATTATATATCCTCTAGAATTGATATAACTTAAACCACTTACCTTAGTTTTATTTATTTATAGGTTCATAAAATACATTATTATTGCAAACACAGTTTTCTGTTGATTTACAAAGTGCCATAAAATATTTCTGTCCCCAAAATGGATTAATAATGATAAATAATTGTGATCACAAAATTGACTAAAATAGTCGCGATTATCATTTTAGCCATAATCATGCAGCCCTACTTCAGAATGATAACCGCCGTTAGTTGCGACGTAGGAAACCTACCCACAGCTGAAAACACCTCCCGAACATAGAATTACACTGAAACCGGGCTGGACAAAAAAAGATTTTGCAGTCACAAAACACACTCATCCATTGAACTTTAATGAAGGGCCGACTACCCTGGACACGCATATTGCTGCCTGCAGCTATATTTAGGGGTCTATCCCATAGGGATGGGACCCCTATTGTTATTGTTAGGGGTCCATCCTGTAGGACGACTGCTGCAGCTACCGGCACGGTTGAGGTGTCGCTAGAACCGGGACATCCCATGGTTCATCCAAATTGATCTATATACGTAGCACAAATTTCTGAAAAACCGACACAATTTGACCGGAAGTAGCCGAACTTTCATTCATCACCGACACACCAACGTTGGGAAAACCTCCGGTCACGTAATGAAGCGAGATGAGGTTGTGGAGTAAGACGGTTTGTGACATCATCATCTAATTTGCTCTAAATGTGCCGGTTGTAGCCACAAACTTCCATTTGCGACGTGTGTGCTGCGTGGTGTAGAGTCCATCACCCTGTAGTGGTTCAAGGTTACTGTGTGTGTTAATCACGAAATTCACGAAAGTTGTAAGATACACAATTTGGAAGTCCATGATGTCCCCACGTCGAGTGGAGTCCATCCCGACTGTGTGAATGAATGATGCATTTCATGTACGAGGAACAAGTCGGAAAACTACGACCTGGAAATTGTAATTGCTCACAGAAAGACGTCAACGCTTTTTCGGGTTTCATGGAACCACAACCCATCGGAAAATGTAATCCACAGAAAGGCGTGAAGACCCAAATTACATTACGAGGTCATTGTTGATACGGAGCAGATATCAACAAAAAACAGACCAAATTCTAAGCAATTTTAAGACCGACGAGCCAGTATGTCTGACGCCGAAATATGTCCATCCCACCAAAAGTATATGGAAGACATACTTGGGCATAAGCTACGACCGCGGTTGTTGTGGTGTTGTTTAAACCGCTATGTCACAAGGATCCAGTGGTTTAAATTTCATCCAAATTTATCCACATTCGTAGCAGACATTAGTGAAAAACCGAACAACTCTGACCCAAAATATTCAGTTGGTCTTGGTTAACTGTGACGTCACACGTGTCGTTCTAAAATGAATGAGATGAGATTTACAGTAAGACGCTTTATGATGGCATCATATTATTTACTATAAATGTACAGATTCTGATTGAGAAGTGTCAGTGTGCGGTGTGGAATTGATCACTCTGTAGTCTTCAGACATTACTAAACTATCAATTTACTTGTGTATTTATATAGGTTCTTACGTGGTCCACATTACTTTACATTATTATTATTATTATTATTATTCTTGTTGTTGTTGTTTATATTATTATGCTAGTGTGGACCCGGCAGCGCATCCTTTATAAATTGTGATCTATTCTGAATGTTAGGAGTGATTTGAACTGAACAATCTACCTTGTGTCTACAGGCAACACGGGCAATTGGGGCCATTAGTTTGGTGACAGCCGCAGCCAGTGCCTTCTCCGTGCTAGGACTGATCAACACACGTTCAAGAAACAGGCCCTTTTGACGGCTGTCTCCTTCTCTGCTTTTCCAGACTATGTGTGAATGTAATCATGAAGTCACATTGAAATATTGAAAGTCATTTCAAAGTGCAAGAAGTCATCAATAAAAACATCATTACCAGATGCTTGTGATTCCGCAGTGACATTTGATTCAGTGATTATTGAACCGTTAGTTTAAGAACTAGAGGTTTAATATGTAATGAGTCAAAAGACAGGCCGTGTGGAATGTAGTTTTGATTAGATTTTTGTTACATTCTCGTTCATTAATGCAGATCAAAAACAATAGTTGTGCATTTTTGTGCCTTTTAATATTATGCACTAAATCAAGTATGGGAAAGAAATAGATTGGTCATGTTTTCCATTTCAATGAATATAGATTGGCACTTCGAAGAAGTAGAAAGAAGGTAAGGCTGGGGGGGGAAACACCAAAATGTTTGGTACATTGGTTCAAACCCCTAAATATAATAAAAGTAAAAAAGAAGCAGTCTTTGCCGTTCGCCCAACCATTAACAACCAATTACAATTAGCTCAGTCACGTTCTGTCAAACTATTGTACATTTTGAAATAGTCTGGCGTGTGTGTTATTTATCCAGTAAACCCAATGGCTGAACGTAATGGCGACCCAACATGAGATAATAATGTGAACACGATCGGTTTGATTTTGTATTTTCACTGCTGCACAAGTAGGTGCACTGTTTCAAAAACACCAAAACTCAATGTTGATTTGGAGGAACCCTGGAAAATCTGCCCCTCAGAAGGACGAGGTTGGAACGTCGCTGTGATCGCAGTACCTCGTACAGCCCAACAGGGGACGGAACGCGAGCAAGGAACGTGTCGTTGACCTGACGTCAAAAAGCTGCGCCGACGGGTCCACACGTGTTTTGTTTTCGTGACTGAGTGGCGTTGGAAGTTTTATTTAAAAAATAAAATAAAATACAAATTGTTTCACGCAGCGGAGTGGAGAACCTTCACCACGAAACATGGGGAAGAAGCTAAAAGTCGGAAAGGCCAGAAAAGACAAGTTCTACCACTTGGCCAAAGAAACGGGTATGGCCATGCTTCCTGCTTCTATTTGCTAGCCTGAGGGTTAGCCCTGTAAATGTGTGATTATTTGACTCGCTGGGTGACATTGATCTTGGTAACACCGCAACCAATTGTTTCCTATAACTTTCCAGGTTACCGCTCCCGTTCGTCCTTCAAGCTAATACAGCTAAACCGTAAATTCCAGTTCCTGCAGAAAGCCAGAGCAGTGGTGGACCTGTGCGCGGCTCCGGGCGGCTGGTTAGTCCCGAGTTTATAGTCCCTAGAAACGGCTGCTTGAAATGTCTTGAATTCAGTTCTACAAATATTGTAGAACACATTTCAACAAAAGCCTTTAATAGTTTCACAATTGAATTCACAAGGTCTGATTTGATGCATCCATACGTTTTGCGTGCGCAATTTACTATGTTTGACGGTGTGAATTGTTGATACAGAGGTTTATTGTTCTTATTTTAGGTTTATTATTATTATTATTATTATTATTATTACTTTATTCTCATTGCTTTGTTCCTTGTTCTTATCCAGCCCGCTGTTCTTTTTTTTTTTTCGGGTTAAAAGTGTCTGGAACACAACAATAGCAGCACGCACGGACATGGTTGAGGTCTTGTTAGAACCGGGACGTTTCAGATGTCTTGTCGTTCGAGTTCGATCAGAGTCGATCTACATCTGGAGCAGAAATTAGTACGAAACTGTTGTCATTTCACCAGAAGTGGAAAACATTGAGGCGATTTGATTAGCTTCAGGAGCGGGCCGCTTTGTGACATCATAAACCAGTGTTATATCAGTCCGGTTTCCATATCTGGATGCTCATTCGCATTGGGAGGGTTGCGCTGTGTAGACCACATAGTGGTTGCTCTGCGAGGCGAGTAACCAGGAGATGAAAGACCGGGGGAGCTGATGTGCCGTTCAAAGTAAACTCGGAAAATCGTGCTGCGTTTCAGAGAACCCGGAGAACTGTAATGCGTACCTAAAAGGCTCGGGCAGATTTATGGTTAAATCGACATTGACATTGACATTGATGACGATTTAACATTTTTATTTATTTTTTATCCGTCTGAAAAGCTCAGAGCATTGAAACGTTGTAAGTGCATTTGACCATGTTCTGAAATTAGAGCTGAGAAGGAGGGGGCCTCAGCGGGTTCTGCTCAGCGCTGTCGAGTAACCACTTGTGATCGGATCTCACTTCCCCGCTTTATATACAAATCTTGTGAATATAATACAGGATTAAGAGTAATATCTCATTGAGAAAGATTTAGATTGATAGTATTTCCTTAGTTTCTTGCTTGTATGGAAAATGAAAAACATAAACCTAACTCAGGGTTTTTTTTAATTTCTCCTCCAGACAGCGGCGCACACGCCGCTTTTTGACTCCCACTTGTGTTTTTATTTTAGCTCTATAAATTCTGATTTGTTTCCCACATGTATGAAACAACATTTTTAAACACAATTGAGTTAAGGGACTGTTCCGTCCCTTTATCAGAAAAATGTGTGCCTGCCCCCCCCCCCCCCCCCCCATAGAATCGGCAATTGGCAATTAGAATCAGCGATCACCGATTGGAATTGTACACGATCGCCCAAGCCTAGTACCTAACATGACTAAACTGCACCCCGTGTATTGCCAGCAGCTATATTTACCGATTTTTTTTTTTTTTTTTGTTGTTATCTGATATAAGAGCAATTTCCCTCTAGGGATCATTAACAAATCTAAATTTAAATCTTTCTCTCTCTATTTTGGTCAGAAGTAGGCAAGTTTGTCTGCATCAGAGGCTTTCTGGTGTTATCCTCTAAACTTACTTAATACTCACCCTCACCGTCATACACTTACCTACCAAACTTGCCAAATGCCATTAAAATGTGTCATGAAAGGCCTTTTAGTGTTAAATTCTGGATATTTGGAATTTATTGTTACAGGTTGCAAGTTGCCTCAAAGTTTATGCCCGTCTCCAGTCTCATAATTGGTAAGTACTGTGCTGTGTGACACGTTTTGATTTGTTACCGCTTTTTCCTTTTTTTAGTAGAAAAAATCCAATATGGTGAATTATTCAAATCTCAGGGATTCTCTGCTCTGGCAGGTGTTGACTTGGTTCCCATAAAGCCTATTCCGAACGTGGTGACCCTGCAGGAAGACATCACAACTGAGAAATGCAGACAGGTGGGAGAAGCAATTTCAGAGATGGAAGAGTTTAACACTTGCATATGAATATGGTGATACCTATTCCCATGATGTAATGTGCAATACCAGCTGACCTCAATGTTTGTTTTAAGGGACACTTTTGTTCAAAGTACAAAGAAAATGTTGTTTCTGGCCTTCAATGTCAGCTTAAATTATGTCAACTTAAATTGAGTGTTTTACATTAATTGGCTATATTTAGCTTTTGATGGCTTTGTTTGGTTTACTTGTAAGACATGTCACCAGTTTCACAACGGACATGTTTTTTTCGCCCTCAGGCTCTTCGAAAGGAACTACAGACATGGAAGGTTGATGTTGTCCTTAATGATGGAGCGCCCAATGTGGGAGCTAACTGGCAGCACGATGCCTTTTCACAGGGTAGGTGGTTAAAACAATTACATTGAATATTATTATCCAAATTGCGTGAACATCTTTGCCCACGGCTCAACAAAGAGATGTTTTTGAGATTTTCAATTAATTACCGATTTAGTACTGTGTTTAAGCCATTTCTCCAAGTGTTTTAGATGCGTCATCACAGAAAACAGAAAAAAAAAAAATTCAGATTGGATTTGCAAATATGAATTGTGTACCTTGTAGCTCACCTGACCCTCATGGCGCTGAAGCTGGCCTGCGAGTTCCTGTCCAAAGGAGGCAGTTTTGTCACCAAGGTGTTCCGGTCCAAAGATTACCAGCCCCTGCTCTGGATCTTCCAACAATTCTTCAAGAAGGTGCAGGCTACAAAGCCTCAGGCCTCAAGAAATGAGTCTGCTGAGATCTTTGTCGTCTGCCAGGGTCAGTGGTCATTCACATCAACCGTACACTGTGGGGAGAAAATCAACTAGAATACAGACTTTAGATGTGAAATTTACATCCAATTTGTATGGACTTTAAATGATGGACCCCGCATTTTCTGAATGGTTTCCAGTTCTGTTTTCTGATTACATTATTGATTAAATAAGGTGACATGATATGTTGTCTTTGCCACAACTTAGGTTTCCTCGCCCCAGACAAAATCGACAGTAAGTTCTTTGACCCCAAACATGCATTCAAAGAGGTGGAGGTTCAGGTGAAAACCGTGAAGGAGCTGATTCCTGTCAAGAAGCCCAAGGTGGGTGGGTGGGTGGGTGTGTGTGTGTGTGTGTGTGTGTGTGTGTGTGTGTGTGTGTGTGTGTGTGTGTGTGTGTGTGTGTGTGTGTGTGTGTGTGTGTGTGTGTGTGTGTGTGTGTGTGTGTGTGTGTGTGTGTGTGTGTGTGTGTGTGTGTGTGTGTCTTCCTAGATGGAAAACGACAAGCATGAAAACAAACTAACATAAGAAAAAACATGCTTCTTTTCATTCCAGGCAGAGGGATACACCGATGGTGACCTAACCCTTTACCACAGTTTCACTCTGACATCCTTCCTCAAAGCTGAAAACCCCATTGATTTCTTGAGCAAAGCCAGCACGGTGAGATCTTTGTCAGCACCACTCCTTTATCCTTAAGAGGGTGGTTGAACACATTTATGAAGTCTTCATTTTGGCCTGCATTATCAATCATTACTTCTCTAAACGTGATGCTCTTATCTGAAACTTAACTAAAATCATCATGTACACCTCCACGAGGGATGTAAGGTATACCGCAGTATTAAGCAAGGGCGGTTCTAAACCAAAAGCCTTTCCCTGCAATACCGTGCCCACGGTAGTAATTTACGTTGTAAAATAGAAGCTGTTAACTTTAATTCACCCTCACCTTATGTTGCCGCTGCACGGTAGCAGACTACCAAATGTTGTAATAATCCATTGAATGAGTCATTTCCCCAAGTGCTGCATTCTGCCATCTTTGTTTACACTTGCTCCCATGCGCAAGTAACGTAAAGCAGTTCTGCAGCTGATTAATTTATTCTTATATTGCCTCTCCTGTGAATTTGAGTCCTGACCGGTGCCTTCCCGTGCTACGAAGCTTCGGAGGATTAACCATGTGTTTTTCTGTTTTAATATAAACAATTTACTCATTGAATTTACAGAAAACAAAGGTGGAACAATTAATACTGTATAAAAATGGTATTTTGGGAGATACCGTGCTGTGAAATTTCATACTTTTACGTCCTTATTTTCCCTATGTTGTAATGTTTTCCTCCAGATTACCTTTGAGAGCCCAGAGCTGGAGTCTCATCCAGCGACCTCCGATGAGATCAAGGAGTGTTGCAGAGACATCAAGGTCCTGGGCCGCAAAGACCTTCGGTAAGTCCCGCACATTGTTTGATCACAAGTAGTGGTAGCTACCCATTTAAAGGACAGTGGTACCTAGACTTACGACTGCATCTACTTACGACTAATCCAAGATACGAGTAGCAATAGTCGCAAAAATTTGGGTCGACTTGCGACCGACTGCTCCAAGATACGACCGTTGAAATTTGCAGTTGGCGCGTCGGCGGCCAGTCAGCAGTCAGTCAGCAGGCGACCTACATCGTGTGTGCACGTAGTTCGTGGCTTATCGATATTTTTTTCATATTTACTGTGTTTGTGCTGTGTATTGTGTTTATTTTCACCCTTCATGATGACTCCTAAGAAGAAGGATGATGGGAAAAAGAAAAAGGCAATGATTCCCATTGAAACTAAGAAGGAAATCATAGAAAAATATGAGCGTGGAGCAAGGAAAAATTGCTTCGACATACGACTGTTTTAACATACGACCGTTCTTATAGAACGAATTACAGTCATAAGTCGAGGTACCACTGTATTAGGTTAATCCATTTCAATGTATCTAAGACGCCGTTTACACCAGACATTAACATCAAAGAGGTGATCCGATCACAAATGGACAGCTCTAATGCCAGGTGTTAATGCACCCAATGCGTCCCCAATCCCGTTTGAGATCCGATCACTCCGAGCGGCATATGGCCAAATCCTTTTAGCAGTGTAAACATAAATGTGTCCTCGGCCATATTGAAGGACCGCCTGCTCAACTGACGTCCTCTGTGTAAGCGGAAGTACATACTCGTTCATGTCTCAACATCGTCATATAAAAGTCTGGTCCGGAAATTGCTAAAGTCTCCCTCTTACAGAAGTGCAGGATTTATTATTTACAAGTTAAGTATTTACACAAAAAACAAGTTTTTCCCAAATTAAGTCCCATAGTAACGGAAATCAACAAGGAGATGTGCATGATGCGGCAGGCGACACACAGGTTTTTTGTTTTGTTCATTCCATTACGCAGTGATCAGAACAGTCCCTGAACTCAGTTGTTTAAAACTTTTGTTTCATACAAGTAGAAACAAACAAAAACAAATAGATCTAAAATAAAAACACAGGAAAACCGGTACAAACCAGCGCAGCGTGTACGGCACATCACTGTCTGGAGGAGAGAAAAAAAACTCCACACCAATTCTCTGAGTTAGGTTTAATTTTTTAATTTCCCATGCAAGTAAGAAACTAAGAATTCAAAATAAATCTGGTTTGCATATCAAACGTGGAAGTGAGATCTGATCACGAATACTCGAGACGCACGTGGAGACTCATTCTAATGTCAGGTGTAAACAGGGCCTACGGGATAGAAAGTGTGGCATGAATGTTCTTGTAATAAAACTTTATTTTATGTTTCAGAAAATTAGTATTTGAATCTAAAAATGAGCAAAGCTAACACTGTCACCCCAGCTAGAGTAAACCTTTCAGATTTGTGTGGATGTATTTTTGATTTCTTGCGTGCATTTATCAATCTTCCCTAATCTCCATTCCTACAATTCTAGTCTGCTTCTCAACTGGAGGAGTAAGCTGAGAAGATATGTGGCAAAAAAACTGAAGGACGCCAAACAGCTGGACCAAGAGATCAGGTGAACATTTGACCAAACTAGCCCTGGGTCATAAATATTATCATCTATCTTCTTTCAGTTGTCATTACAGTTACACATGTATTTTTAATCATTTGTGGAGTCTTTATGCAAAGAAGATGCCATTTAAAACAGGGTTTAGGTTTTGCGTCCTGAATTTGTAAGTGCATTGGCAAATTAAACTTCCCAATTGTATCAACATCTTGGAAAGTTTTTGCAGTTTTGCATTTTTGTGATTTGCAGATAAAACCATTAATGTCACCAATCCACATCCAAATTCAGAACATAGAATGTAAATTCAAGTCACAATTTAAATATACCACAGAATTGACCATACTTTTGCACTATTTGGTTTGTTTTACACTTTATATTACTATTGTGGTTTAAATTAATCAGAAAGATAATTAAATTATGGGGGTGGGGATATTTAAAAAAAAAAAGTTGCAGCATTTGTAATTCAATTGCGTAAAACAATCAATCAATAAATCAATCAATAAAAAAAACAATACCGGACATTTATTCAGTATTTAAACTACCGTATTTTCCGGACTATAGAGCGCACCTGTATATAAGCCGCATCCGCTCTATTTTTAAAAAAAGAGATATACAAGCCGCACCGGGCTATAAGCCGCAGATATCTATGTTGAAAAATTAGATATTTACTGCATGTACAGAACGATTTTGAACTGTAAATGTACATGTATGTACCTGAACACATTCTTTCCGAACAGTGCCTTTTAACACGGCAGCAACTTTTCTGATTAAAACGGAACAGAACCAAGAGAAAAAAAACGGCATTTATTTACCTTCATTTCTCCTGTGTTTGAAACCACAAGTCACTTTAATCATCTTCGCTGAAACCCATGAAGTCGTCTTCCTTAGTGTCGGAGTTGAACAGCCTCAGAAGCGCTTCATCACATCTGTCTCCATCACTGTCATCCTCGGGTGAAGTTGACTCTGAAGGTGCGCCGCTCTCTTCGCGTAGCAGTCCAGCCTTTCGGAACCCGTTGGTGATGGTGGATTTTTTCACAGCGCTCCACGCTGTTAGTGTCCACTGACAGACATCAGAAAATGATGCTTTTCGCATGCGGCCAGTTTTTGTGAATGACTTCTCACCACTTGTCATCCAAGCCTCCCACTCAACCCGGAGTGCAGCTTTAAATGCCCGATTCACACTGATGTCGATGGCCTTCAACTTAAAACTTGCATCATACGAACTTCTTCGTGTAGGTTCCATGATGAAGGGGCGAGGATTTAAAAAATAATTACCAGTTGGTAATTTATCGTCCGCGTTCTATCTGCTAAAGAAAAAGTAGCGTATTCTTCTTTGCATTGATTTTTCGTCCATCTTATTTTTGATTCTAATTCCGGTTAGAGCGCCCCTAGCGGCGGAAGAAAAATCCACAGAATAGCCCCACCTTTGTATAAGCCGCATGGTTCAAAACCTAGGAAAAAAGTAGCGGCTTATAGTCCGGAAAATACGGTACATCCCTGGGATTGGACCAGTTCCTACGACCCGTGTTTCTGTAACCCCTTCCTTCCTTCCCTCCCTCTCACTCACTCAACATCCACTGATAAGCAGCGGTACTTTATTATCCACCAACGCTGCATTGCTGAGGTAAAATGGGAAGTGAAGGAGTAATAATCACAAAAATATGACTGCAGTGCTAACATATAAAGCGTTGGTAATAGAGATGCACCGATCGATCGGCTGCTTTTCAGCTTGATCGGCCGTGACCGATGACCGATCACATGTATTTTCAGATTCTGTGCCTGACAAATTTACACGCCCAATACTGTGCTCATGTACTCGTAAAAATGTTACGATACTCAAACCCAATACCAACGTATTGTGACATGGTTGCATAGTTGATGCCCAAAAGAGAGTGAAAGAAAGAAAATGCTGGCTGTTTATTGGATAAATATTTTAGCACTTGTCAATATTCCAAAATTGTGCAGATTGTGTATTTATGGCTCTCACTGCAGCGGAGCATCTGCTTTGGTTGTTCCGATAGTGACGAAAAGTTAGACTTTTTTGAGACCCGGTTCTGGACGAGTCGCCCAGTAAAACGAGTCGTTCAATTTGATTCAGTTGATTTAATCTGGTGAGTTCCAGTGAACCAGAATTAGAATTATCTGTTATTGTTATGTGTTATTATTTATTATTTGAGAATTATTATTTGTTTATTTTTATTTTTTGGAATGGCA
Source organism: Zeus faber (assembly GCF_960531495.2). Taxonomy (NCBI): domain Eukaryota; kingdom Metazoa; phylum Chordata; class Actinopteri; order Zeiformes; family Zeidae; genus Zeus; species Zeus faber. The sequence continues at coordinate 47,911,156 of NC_137193.1, forward strand.
AGTTCCATATAAATATAAAGTTATATTTACACATAAAAGTGAAGGATACTTTCATTTGAAGTTAGAACTGGACACTTCCATGTTAGTTACTGTATATGTTGTGTCCTACTAAAACTCAATGAGTTACAGGTTGAATTAAACTGAAACTTGGTGACCGTCCCATATTCTATTTTATTTGAACTCAGTGACCGTTCCATGTTGTAATTTAGTTTAGTTTATGGGAAGTCAGGAACATTTTCATGTTCTATTATTGTTCCATAGTGAATAATAAACAATAATAAACACACATTGTCAAAATCAGCAATCTCACTGTTGTAGTAACGGAAAATTGCAGCGCTAGTCGGTATGTGCAGCTGTCCTATCACACGAGCGTGATGAGATCACATGATGTATTTGTCATTGATGTACAGCAGATATAGCCAATGAGACCAATTATAAGAAAACTTGATTTCCTCCGGTCAGGGATATAAATAAATTATCAAAATGAATCGGACGACAATGCAAAATATATTTAATAATCTATTTTATTACTATCAATATATTTTTTTTAATCTTGAGTTGGTAAACATGTTCAGTTAACTTTACGAGATGATCCATTTAAAGGGTATACCCTAATGAGATTAATCTGTATATACTGTATATAGTTAACTGTAGTATCTTGCATACAATGTGATTTGCGTTACAAGTCGGCTACGTTGTGACTAACTGATAGTCATTTAGCTACCACAGAGACTCCCTGTTACACTATTGTGGTACTCACAATATTTTCCCAAGGTTTCCAGGTCTGACATTAATTCAACTTTTGTATGCTTCTTAGTCTCAGCTCTGATGAGAAAGAGAGTGATTCAGAAGAAAAGCCTGAAAAGAAGAAACAGTCAGACGTGGCGGCGGCAGAGAAGGAGGAGGACGATGAAGACGAGGCAATGGTGAAGCAGTTGGCCGAACTGAAAGCAGAGGAGATGGCTGACCTCAAACGGTAAAATTCAGTGTCCGTCCAAAAATCATATCCAGGGACGTCACTTTTCCAAGAAGTGACAAATCCAATCAAAGGACAAACACTTAATTCTATTTTAATTCATGCATTCAAGGGATTGACTTGAGTATTTGCACGTGCAGAGAATCACTTTATAGGTTGTTTCATCATTGGAATGAAACAAACAACCTGATACTTGGTCATATTGATGGCATTGTTGATGTAAATAAATATATGTAAAGAAACTGCAAACTAGCAACAACATATCATGCATGGACATTTTTTCAAATTAAATATACACTCACTGAGCACCTTATTAGGAATACCTGTACACTTACTTATTCATGCAATTATCTAACTAGCCAATCAAGTGGCAGCAGTGCAATGAATGAAATCATGCAGATGCAGGTCACCAGCTTCAATTAATGTTCACATCAACCATCAGAATTGGGGAAAAATGTGATCTCAGTGTTTTTGACCGTGGCATAATTGTTGGTGCCAGACGGGCTGGTTTGAGTGTTTCTGTAACTGCTGATCTCCTGGGATTTTCACACTCGACCGACTGGTGCAAAAAACACAAACCTCCAGTGAGCTGCAGTTCTCGGAGCAGAAACTCCTTTTTGATGAGAGAGGTTAGAGAATGGTCGGACTGGTTGGAGCTGACAGAAGGGCTGCGGAAACTCAGATAACCACTCTGTACAACTGTGGTGAAAAACATCTCAGAATGCACAACACGTGGAAGGTTGAGGCGGATGGGCTACAGCAGCAGAAGACCACGCCAGGTTCCACTTATGTCAGACAAGAACAGAAAGCTGAGGCTGCAGTGGGCACAGGCTCAAAACTAGACAGTTGAAGACTGGAGAAACGTAGCCTGGTCTGATGAATCTCCATTTCTGCTGAGGCACACAGATGGTGATTGAACGGGAAATTCGCAGCATGAATGTGCCGCTGACAAATCTGCAGGGATTGTGTGACGCAATCATGTCATCATGGACCTGAATCTCAAAGGCCAAGTAGAATTTAGGCTGTTTTGAGAGCAAAGGGAGGCCCTACCGAGTAGTAGTATAGTGGTCCTGATAAGTTCTCAGTAAGTGTATATTGGTTAAAATGTGTATTTCTGTTACCCTGGTTGTTTGTTTTTTAGGAAGAAGAAGAAATTGCTGAAGGAGCGCAGGAAGCAGCGGGAGAGGGTGGAGCTGAAAATGGACCTGCCAGGGGTTTCCATCGCTGACACGAACGACACCGCCATGTTCTCTCTGAGCAAAATCAAAGCCAAGGTGAGGCCAACATAGGGCTATGGTATTATACAGTAAGCCTAATCATAAACAATAGACCTAAACAAACCACAAACAATATAACCTAAAAATAACAGAAAAACATTAATGATAAAGAACAAAATAAAAGGTAATAAAATCAGATATCCTATACAATATCTTGTAAAAAAAAAAAATATATAGAGAAGCAGAAAGATGAACTTAAGATATAAATGGTGATCTACAATAAAGCTGATATTAAATATAAGCCATAAACGGTAAAAAATATTTTGCCAATAGGCCTGTAAACCAAATGTTGTAATTAATCTCTGATATTCTTAATGTGTTTGTTTATTGATGTAGTTGTATTGGATGTCAATAGACCCCAGTAAGACATTTAAGGACTTGCGTGTTCATGATTGTTAGTTGACATTATTTGACCTTCACACATCCATGTTCCACCTCCTCCTTCTCCATGGTGGCGGCCTCCTCTGTTCCCTCTCACCCCTTCCAGGCTCTGGGTGAGATCACGAAGGGGGACATGCAGGGAGCAGATGCCCTAGTGGACGCAGTAGTAGACGGAGAAGAGGAATACCACATCTCTGAAGACGAAGAGGAAGACGAAGAGGATAAGATGTCCCTGGCCTCGGACCTGGACGACGACGACCTTGACGAGGTGGAGGAGAGAGAGAGGGAGATGGAGGAGAAAGCCGCCCAAATAAAGAAGAAGAAGAAGTAAGGGACTTGTCATTTCACAGAGTACAAGTACTGAGGCAACAAAATGCATTTCTCTGCATTTTACCATCCTAGTAACTGATGTATCTGGGAGAAGTGGGCTGCCAAAAAGCGGGGCCCGGGGAGCAGTTAGGGGGTTAAGTGTCTTGCTCAAGGACACATCAGCACACTACCAGGGGGATCTATCTCTCTATTTATCTCTATCGCTCTATCTATCGCTCTGTCTATCTAGAGCTATCTATCTATCTCGAGCTATCTATATCGAGAGCTATCTATGTATAGCTATCTCACTGTTCTTGTGTGCGTGTGGTATTGTTTGTTCCAGGGTAACCATAAAAGAGGCGGAGGAGAATGAGGAAGAAGAGGAGGGTGGCTTGCTGGTGGAACTAGAGGGAAAAGATGAGAAGAAAGAACGAGAAGCCAACATGTGGTTCAGCAAGGTTTGTCCAAATCTGCACTCATAACATCGGGCAAATTTTTGACAGGTGTTCAATACCACACAATTTCTCATTTTCATGTTCTACCAATTTTCAACTTATTTTTTTAAATTTTAACTAATCCCATTTCTGAGCCTCACTTTGGCTTTTTATTTATGATACTGTCACGACAGGTTGAGTGACAAGTCGACAAGTTGACGACTTAGGCAGCACTACATAAGTCATAGGTATTATTGGAAAATCTCGGTATTCCAATCAGTGCTCTGTATTGTCAAGCACCCGGGAGTAAGTACTTATTTCAACTTGTGACGCCTCCTCGGAGAAGCTGCTTCTATGCGTTGTGTAAACTCCTGTAAACGGATTGATTCATCTCTTTGCTGTGCAGGGGATCTTCTCTGAGATTGACCTGGAGGGAGATGCCAAGAGTGAGCTCAGACAGACTCAGAGGTTGCACAACAAGGACACGCCAGGTTATTACTTCTATGTTCCACGTATGCCTTGCATCATAAAACAAACTCATACGAGATGATAGAAATGTCCCCTTTACCCCCAGACACACCAAGAAACATGTTATTTAATCTTGTGTCTTTGCTGTTCCTGCCCTCAGGAAAAGGCATGAAGAGGAAGGCTGAGGAAGAGGAGGCAGCTGCTGAGGAGGAGGCGGAGCCTTCACAGGAAGCAGAGGACGAGGACGAGAGCGACAGCGACTCAGATGACGACAGCAGTGATGATGAAAAGTAAATTCCTGTTTGCTGGGACAGCTCAGAGCTCATAGATAAAAGTAATAGATTAACGAGAAATATACGACTTAGTGTGTTTACAATATGCAATATATATATTTGTTTGTTTGCTTTATTTTTCAGGGAAATTTCCAGGATGAAGCAAGCGAAAGTGGGTGCTGGACATGCAGGAGGCCCAGGTCACGATGAAGACATCCAAGTCGTTCCTGTGGAGCGCATCAGTGAGTAGAACAACGAGGTCGTTGTTGCCAAATCTTAGAAAGCCTTGACCGCACACACAATGGAGCTCAACATCCAAATCACGGATGTTTCATTTTATATTGATGTAATTACAATTATAGGCAATATGAGCATTTATTTTAAATTTGGATATTGAATATTATATTTCAGTTTTTGAGTCCTCAGATTTGTTCTTTAACTCTTCAGTCCAGGTCTTACGGTCAAAACGTCCTTAAGTTGAATATAGAAATGTAGGTTTCTTTTTAAAAAGGCTCAAGACCTCAATACTAGACAGAAAGGCATCTAGTGGTGTGTAGTAGTGTGTAGTAGTGTGTAGTGATGTGCGTTCTCACTCTCCCCCCAGGTAAACGTGCCAGAGTCCTGGATGCAGAAGGTTTAGCCCTGGGAAGTCAGATCGTTACGTCCAAAAAGAGAGCCAGGGACCTGGTGGACAATTCCTTCCACAGGTAAACCAATGTCCACGCTTCACTGCATGTCACACCCTCCAAATAGTTAGTTTAATTTGCACCACAGTGCAACAGGAAACATTTTTTGGGGTGAATGGCCATGAGCAACTAATTTGTTAACGGCTTTTATCTTGTACCTTCATCTCTCTTGCCGTCCTGTCTGTCATATTACAAGTCACTCACACATTCCTGTCTAAACAGGAAGTGTTGTAAGTTAGAGGACATGTGGGCGTGACGCGTTTTGGTACCTTCCTGCAGATTTGCCAATTCCGAGCAGCATTGGGAAGTGCCCGAGTGGTTCCTGGACGATGAGCGGAAGCACCGGAAGAAGCCAATGCCTGTTACCAAGGAAATGGTGGAGGAGTACAAGCAGAAGTGGAAAGAGATCAACGCCCGGCCCATTAAACGAGTGGCTGAGGCCAAGGCCAAAAAGAAGAGGAGGGTAAGAGAGGGAAGGGGAAGACTGGGAAAGTATATAATGGGAGGATAGCGAGAAAGATCTCACTATTACTTACAGACTTCAAAGACAGAGGAATCAACAAACACACTTGCAAAGGAATAGAAATCCATTTCACTTTATTCTGGATTTGTGTTTCTTAGTTTTTTGTCTGTGTTTTGTACCTCCCCAGGTGCTGAAGAAGATGGAGCAGGCTAAGAAGAAGGCAGAGGTTGTGGTCAACACAGTCGACATTTCTGAAAAAGAGAAAATGTCTCAATTGAAAAGGTATGAAACCTAACTGCTAGTTCTGGACTACTTAAAAAAAAATGTTATTTTCATCCGGAGATATGAGCAAAAAAGTGTTGTTTTTGGATAACGCGACAATGAAACTATTCTGAATTGGCTTAAACTAGTATAACACCCGAAATGGATGCCAAACATTTAACTTCCAACTGTCATGTCGACAACCCCACAGCAACGTTTGATTGATTTGCTCCGTTTGCTTTCAAATTTTACCAATTTCTTGCAAACATTTTGTCCCATCTGACCATCTATTCACAGAATCTACAAGAAAGCCGGCGTGGGCAAGGAGAAGAGAGAAGTGACCTATGTGGTGACCAAGAAGGGTGCCGGGAGGAAGGTGCGTCGGCCTGCGGGCGTAAAAGGCGCCTTTAAAGTGGTGGACGGCCGCATGAAGAAAGACATGCGGGGCATGCAGCGCAAAGAACAGCAGGACAAACGGGGGAAAGGAAAAGGAGGCAAGAAGGGGGGAAAGGGAAGGCCAATGAAAGGAGGCAAAAGGCAGAAAGGAAAATGAATATGAACATTCAGGTCTTTTCGTTTCCCTGAAGATCCTGAAGCTTCTCAGCGTGGTGGACTTCTCTCTGTTGAGCTCACTCACAATGCGTTTTCTCAATTGTCGCTTAATATCTTGTAAATATTAACTTGACACTGTTTTACTGAAATGAGCTGTGTTGATAAACATTTGATACAGGATTCCTTCTTGTTTCAGAGTTATTTATTTCCCTCACACCATAGTTATTGTAGTTCATGTTTTTTTTCCCTCAGTGTACAGACTATTGTACATTAGTTGTGATTAGACAATGTGATGGATTTAAGCTTAATGCTGTGGTTGGGAAGAGGTTTGTAATATTATTATTGGTGTGTGTAATATTGATGTAATTTCTAAGCAAACAGGCTAAATTGGGTTGTTCTGCTTGTGCCTCGCAGCACAAGAGACCTGTTTTTGATTTCTGTCTTAGGTGTTTGTTTCTGACAAGTTGTGTGATTATTATTATTTTTTTAACAAGGCTTGTGGCTTTGGGCTTGTGGTTTTTCCCCTCACGTACTGATGACTAATGAAACACGGCAGTGCTTCTTTCAATTTGGTTGCTAGTTAGCCTACTTTATTTTGCTCAGTGATTGAACTTATTTTTAATTAATCTCAAACAACATCACAGCAACGACCATCCTTGTTTCACCATTCATCTACAATTGTCACATTGTCGCCATTTTAAATGCTCAATTGGTGTCAATGCAATTGCTAGGCCCATAGCTAGTGTTTCAGCCGCAACATCAGCTACATCTCTTTTACTGACTGGTTGGGGAAGAGAAAACGCACCCGTCGGTATTTCATCAGTAAAGGGACTCCTGGCAGGTCTAGGACCCTGCCAATCTGGAGAGCAGGCTCTGTTGTTGTAGGGCACCCGGGGACCTCCCTCTACTCCCCGTTTGCGCCACGGTCAGGGGAACACCCCCTCCGATCACCCCGTTAAACAGAGGGGGCGCTTCCAGTGGAAGGTCCATTTTTAGAGCCTCTAAATATGAGGTATATATAGTATAGACGGTGCTTATAGTATATAACGGGCAATGTGCGACGAGATGCTTGCACGCAATGCGCAAGCCACAATATTGTAGGCCGCGCACAATACAGACTGGTCGGAAGTCCCAACGGTCTTTAAACAGGTAGGTCGTTAAGTGAGGAGTAGCTGTATATTGAAAAAATAAGAAAATATGAAAGGTTTGTTGATGAAGCATGGTTGTGTCAGCCAAGCTAATGACATCTAATGACAGACCTTGTAATAAATGTGTAATTAACAAAGCATTGTACAAAGCAATTGTTGGCTAAAGTGAAGACAAGTAAAGGTCAGTGCAGTAAAGGATCGCACCACCAAGTTAAAATTTTCAGACTAGTTTTAGCTCTTCTGGTTTCAAGCTATTGAAATTGAAACATCAGTTATGGCACAAGTGTTGAGATTTAGTTTCGATGTGAACCCGAGTTCACCCAAGTAACAGACCTGACGCCATGGCAACATGGCGGCGCCGACGGTGATCAGTGTTTCCTTTGTTTAGGTTTTAAAACACGTCTGATTTTGAATAACTCTGTAGTTTCTATGTTACTATGTTTAATGACAGATTTATGAGTTTCCTTGGAATGCAGCAGCTCTTCCTGCTGCCTCTCGACCTGACGCAAACTTTGAGTTTCTAATCCACCTGAACCAGAGCGTTCGGACAGCAGCCTTGACCAACGATGGGGCACCACTGGTGGAATAGATAATGAGTGAAACCAGCTGTTTCCACCAATATGGTGCGAAATAGAAAGTGCAAACACAAATGCCCAAAATCTAAAGAAATCCTCCGTCTGTGTCCATATATGGTCAATGACATCATGGCAACCCCGAGCCAGAGCTCGAAGCTTGTGCGTTATATTAATAAAATAAAATTGTGTGCTCAAATTCAATGAAATCTGATATATTTTACAATATGTCAACGTGATTTGTCCACTTGAGAGGGCAGAACAGAGTACCGGCGCAAGAAAAAGTCCTGGTAGACCAAAGAGTAAAACGTAAACGTAGTAAAACTTTAATTTGAATTGATTATGTACTTATGTCTTGTGCTGTAGGTGTAAGTTGACTTTTTTTTTTAAATAAAAATTTGGAAAGAAACCATCTTTGCCATTTTAAGGTGGCATAGCCACCACATACATAAGTTTATTCCCTTTATTTCCTTTTTGTACCCCCACTCTGCATTACCTTTGCGTCATTTTTATTGGATTTGATTCTCTATTATTCGATTGACTTACTGCATCACGTTTTAGGACTCAGTAAGTTAGCCAAGTAGAAATGATTGTGTTCAGTCTACAACATATAATCACCGGGTGCGTTGCGTTGACGTTTCACTGCATAGATGTATGAAAGCATATCTGCGTATGTGACGAATAAACCTCTTGAATCTTGAATTGGAACGAGATGATCAATGTTATATATAGTGTGTGTGTGTGTGTGTGTGTGTGTGTGTAAACATGACAAACATGACTCCACAGTCAATAACAAAATGCATTCAACATGATTACAGGACATCCGGTGAGTGTAATAATATAAAATATATGTAAAAAAAAATAATAATGAAATAAAATGATGAAAGGGACAATAGTATGAATGAATAATGGAACAGAACACGTCGGCAATAAAACCTAATTTCTTAACTATTGTTGTATCATAGCAACTGCTGCGGACATTTCTTCCAGGCGCTCGCGGTATCAACTTCCGGTTGGTCCATGACGTTGCAGTCACGTGGTCATCGTTTTCGTACGCCTTCACGTCGTGAGACGCGGGGTCGATCCTGGATAATTTTTTCTTTTTTAGACCCGAGAACGTGACTTAAATACTCAAATCGCCTTGGAATGTGGACACCGACCGCCGCCCCGGCCCTCTGCGCCCTGGCGTGCAGCCTGGCCGCCGTGGGGGGGAAGGGGAACGACGACGACTGGGTCGATCCGTACGACATGCTGAACTACGATATAAACACCAAAACAATGAGGAAACCCGCGGAGGTGAGACGTGGTCACGCCGTTCGGACGCTTACGAAGTGAGATCGATCTAGCCACACACACACGCACACACACACTTTTACAGCTCATTGAAACCATGCTTCATTCCCCCTTGAAAAGTGACGAAATGAAAAGCAGTTTTCTCATGTATACCTGCATGCCTTCGCCGCGTCATAGGGGAGAGCAAAGGCCCAGTGAAAGGAGAGATGATTGACAAAGAGATCAGTTGTACTCTAAAATGGCGTGGATACATTTGTTGGTACTCTTCACCTAATACTTTGTTGCACATCCTTTAGAGGCAATCGCTGCAATCAAGCGATTTCTGTAACTGTTAATGAGACTTGTGCACCTGTCAACAGGTAGTTTGGCCCACTCCTGCTCCAGCTGTCTCAGGTTTGAAGGGTGCCCTCTCCAGACTGCATGTTTCAGCTCTTTCCATAGGTGTTCGATAGGATTCAGATCAGGGCTCATAGAGGGCTCACTTCAGAATAGTCCAATGGTTTGTTCTTATCCATTCTTGGCTGCTTTTAGCTGTGTGTTTTGGGTCATTATCCTGTTGGAGGATCCATGACCTGCAACTGAGACAGAGCTTTCTGACACTGGGCAGTACGTTTCGCTCCAGAATGCCTTGATAGTCTTGAGACTGGCACCCCGTGCCAGACGCAGCAAAACATAACTGAGCCTCCTCCATGTTTCACAGTAGGTATGGTGGTGTTTTTTTTGAAAGCCTAATTTTTTCGTTTGAACATAGAGCTTATGTGACTTGCCAAAAATGCTCCAGACTCATCTGTCCAACGGACATCCTCCCAGAAGCAATGTGGCTTGTCAATATGCATTTTAGCAGATTCCAGTCTGACTTTTTTATGTTTTTCCTTTCAAAAGTCGAGTCCTCCTGGGTGTTCTTCCATGGAGCCCACTGTCACTCAAAATGCGACGGATGGTGCGATCAGACACTACTGTACCTTGACCTTGGAGTTCAGCTTGTACCTCTTTGGAAGTTGTCCTTGGCTCTTTTGTTTTGGTCAATTTTTCTCTTGCGGCCGCATCCAGGGAGGTTGGCAACAGTCCTATGGATCTTAAACTTCTTATTTGCAACTGTAGTCACAGGAACATCAAGCTGCTTGGAGATGGTCTTATAGCCTTTACCTTTAACATGCTTGACGTTAATTTTCTATAACTTTCTGATCTCCTCAGACAACTCTCTCCTTTGCTTTCTCTGGTCCATGTTTAGTGTGGTGCACACAATGATACCAAACAGCAGAGTGACTACTTTTCTCCTTTAAAATAGGCTGAATGACTGATTATAAGATTGAAGATGTGTGATACCAATTATAGAAAACAGTTAGTTTGAAATATCACTATAATCCAATTATTTATAATCTTTTCTAAGGGGTACAACAAATCTGTCCAGGCCATTTTAAAATATAATTGATCTCTTTAGCAATAATTTCTCTTTAACACTTTCTTTGCTTTACTCTATGACATACTAAAGGCATGTAGGTATACATGAGAAAATTGCTTAAAATGTCATCACTTTTCAGGAGGCATGAAGCATTGTTTCAAAAAGCTGTTAGTGTGTGTGTGTGTGTGTGTGTGTGTGTGTGTGTGTGTGTGTGTGTGTGTGTGTGTGTGTGTGTGTGTGTGTGTGTGTGTGTGTGTGTGTGTGTGTGTGTGTGTGTGTGTGTGTATATAAACATGCACAATTCCTTTTTTTTGACAGTGAATTGTTGATACAGATGTTCATTCATTGTTATTTATTTTTATTTTATATTGCAAAATAATTCTATTGTGTTTTTCTCATATTAGTTTTATTATTGCCTATTGTTTTGATGTGCGCTGCTGTTACACCACAATTTCCCTCCAGGTTAGAATAAAGTGTCTGTACGTCTAATGTATTAGCCCCTCTTTAACTTATTGCTTCACAGCCAGTTAACTACCCCAAGGTGTCAACAAAAAGACGGGAATACAATCAAGATATGGATTTTAACAAAAAAGAGGAAGAGTTGCAAAAAGAGGTCTGTGCTTCTATACAAACATGACCAGATCAGCAATTCTATATCAATTAACATAATGAATCAGCCTAAAATATCTGTAAGAATCTTTACATTTGAGAGGTTTAAATAAATAACAAGCAACCTTGAGACGTATCTACATTTGCTCCTCTGCAGGTTGAAGATCAGAAGAAGATCCTTAATTCAATGGCACAACAGCACACATGCAGTCTAGTGTTTAGGAGATTTCTCGCAAGGTTCCTGAAGTTGACAGAAAGAGTCAGCTTGGTAGGTTGTTTTTTTTTTTTTCCTCTTGTGAGATGGTTTTCTTTTCATGTTATTTAGTTGACGTGATTTTTAAAACCTCACTTTACTATGTCTAGGTAACTTTGACCAGAATAATTTTTTTTTTTTTTTTTTAAAGCAATACAGACTATTTTGATGCTATATACAGTATAAAAACTAGTAATGTACTACACTAGTATCTAGTGTAGTACATTACGTTAACACACCTTTTCTCATCAGCTTTGTGATCACGAGGAAAGGTTCTTCAATGGGAAGGTGAGACTGACTGGACACGGTGTGGCAGAGATCCAAAAACTTCTGGAGGGGAGTGAGATCTGGAGACCAGGGGTCATAGATGATGCTCTCAGCCACTTGCTGGTGGACCTAAAACCCCTTGACCATGAGGCCTGGAAGTGGCGTTTTGAAGACACTTTTGGTGTGGACATAGATACTGTTTTGAAGGTAAATCATTACAATTATGACATTAATGGACATTGATTATATTTATTGTATTGATTTAATCTCTTGTGTTGCAGGTGCTTGCCGGTGTCTTCATCATAGTCTTAATCATTTGCACTGAGTTATGGTCAGTGGTGTCCTGGTTTGTCCAGTTCAAGAGACTGTTTTCCATCTGCTTCTTCATTAGTATAGTATGGAACTGGTTCTATCTATACAAGGTAACACTATTTGTTCTTGAGCGTTGCCTTCTTCCAAAGGCTTTTACAAAAACATGTTTTTTTAATGCTAAAATCTGCTTTCCAGACTGCCTTTGCTGAGCACCAAAACAGCATGACAAAGATGGATAGTGTCTATGGAAAATGCACCGGAGTCGAGAAAATAGACTGGAAAGATAGCTTGAAAGGTAAGACGATAACAATTTACACAGCATCCGTTAAGAAAATCTGATGCTAGGAAAAATATCCATACCAAGGATAAAAGCACATAATAGGTTGTTGGGGGGGATATCCCATCTATAGTATTTTTTTTATTGTTGACTTAAATAATAAATCAAGTTCAATGTTTTTGTGTTGTAAAGACAAAGGTTTCCATACTTGGGCCCAATTCAGTTTCAATCATATCCAATAAACAATATCATGTTATTAATCCTTGTGCTATGGCAGGGAAAACACCAAGAAAAACCTGTGACGGTGAAACTGTTAAAAGGAAAACATAGTTTTAGATTTAAATTTACACACAGTTTGAAATACTTTGTATTTTAATTTTTTTCTGATGCGGGTATTTTAAACCTTTAAACACAGAGTGGTTTAGGAGTACATGGACTCTTCAGGATGACCCCTGTAAGAAATACTATGAGGTCCTCATGGTCAACCCGATCCTGCTGGTACCCCCCACCAAGGTATATTCCATATTGCATGTTGGCCAGATGTTGTCTCAACACAGTTATGAGCTATGGAAGGCATGCAACCTTTTGGATTATGTAGTTGTAGGTATTTGTTTATTCAAATGTTTTTGTTAGGCATAATTTCATCTAAAACGATGAAATAAAAATCCAATATTTGCATCATTATAAACATCTCTCTGTCATTAGGCTATCTCTGTTACAATCACCACCTTCATCACAGAGCCCCTTAAGCATTTTGGACAGGGCATAAGTGAGTTCCTCAGAGCGCTTCTCAAGGACCTTCCAGTCACTCTACAGATCCCCGTTCTCATCACTATAGTACTGTCTATACTGGTAAGGGCCCGTTGTAAAGCTGCTGTGTTCACACAGCAGTACAACACTTATAGGCCGTTGTTACTCACATAGTCAGTGTTTAATTTGTAAATATATGGCTATGGACATAATGAATGCAAGTGCCAGACTTTTGTCATTGTCATTGAGTTTTTCCTCTTTGCCAGGTCATCATGTATGGAGGCGTTCATGCAGCCTTCCAACACGGGATTACAGGGCCACTGCGGCGGCATCACAGGGGCCCCCCTCCACCAGAGGTGGACCAGCCTCAGCATCCCCGGCTCAGGAACCGTGACTATGACTTGGCAGGAGGCGACGCTCTGCAACCCACACCAAGACCTGACCGATTGGAAAGAGGGGAGGCTCGACGGCGGAGCTCGCACAGGGCCAACGTGCCTGTGGAGACAATACGCAACACGGACCGATCCCACAGCCAAGACGACACAAAGACGCGGCGAAGGGAGAGTCCTATGAACCAAGAGCCGCTAGATGGTCATTCTGCCTCTGACAGTGACTCCCAAACTGAGGGAGATTCAGTCAACCTGGAGAAGCTACCTGGAGATACTTCTTTGAAATTAGCGAGGGATCCTCCTGCTAAGCACACAAACCTGAGTGAGGCTGAGAAACAGGAAGAGAATCTGCCCTCTGAAAAAGCAGGAAATGATTCTAAGGTAAGATGCTTAAATGCATAGTTGCATTGAAGCACTTGTGTTAATTTTTATTTAACATACAAGCACTAATTGGTTACACCCTCTTGACTAAACTGTCCTAATGCTGTTAAAATTATGTATTTTTTTGTGTTTGAATGCTTCAGCGTTGTACATGCATTAATGGGAGGATGATTGAGATGCTGCATAAATTGGTAAATAATGTGTGTTCATAGGGGAATTTTGTGTTTCCATCATCATTGGTGTTGATAGAGAATTTTAGATGCAGTAGTTTAACTTGTGTGTTGCAGATGACTGTTGAATTGATTGTTGTGCTTGTTATGCATGTGTGCAGCCAGAAATTATCTGGATGGTGAGGTATACGGCTGGAAATATACACCGATCAGCCACAACATTAGAACCACTGACAGGTGAAGTGAATAACATTGATCATCACGTTCCAATGGCACCTGTCAAGTGGTGAGATATATGAGGCAGCAAGTGAACGGTCAGTTCTTGAAGTTGTGTGTTGGATGCAGGGAAAGCAGGAAAAATAGGCAAGCATAAGGATCTGAGTGATTTTGACAAGGGCCAAATTGTGATGGCTAGACAACTGGGTCAGAGCAGAACAGCAGGTCTGGGGGGGGGGGGGGGGGGGGGGGGGTGTTCCTGGTATACAGTGGTTAGTACCGGCCAAAAATGGTCCAAGGAAGGACAACCGCTGAACCGGCAACAGGGTCATGGGCTCCCATGTGCTCGTTGATGCGTGTGGGGAGTGAAGTCTAGCCCGTCTGGTCCAATCCCACTAAAGATCTACTGTAGCACAAATTGCTGAAAAAGTTAATGCTGGCTATGATCGAAAGGTGTCAGAGCACACAGTGCATCGCAGCTTACTGCGTATGGGACTGGGTAGCCGCAGACCAGTCAAGTGCCCATGCTGACCCCTGTCGGCCAGCGAAAGCACCTACAATGGGCATGTGAGCTACGGAACTGGACCATTGAGCAATGGAAGAAGGTGGTCTGGCCTGATGAATCAGGTTCTCTTTTACATCATGTCGATGGCCTTTGTTCGGGTCTGATTGATCATCTGTGGGAACAACAAGCCCGATCCATGGGGGCCCCACCTCATAACTTACAGGACTTAAAAGATCTACTGCTTCCATCTTGGTGCCAGATACCACACGACATCTTCAAAGGTCTTGTGGAGTCCATGCCTCAACGGGTCAGCGCTGTTTTGGCGACACCTGTGGACCTACACAATATTAGGCAGGTGGTTTTAATGTTGTGGCTGGTCGGTGTATTTCAATCTGGACAAGACGTTTTGTTGTTTGTGCTGCATGCAAATACATTAGGTCATGGGAACCTGCCCTAAAAGTCACAAAAAGATAATCTTTAATTCAAAACTGAAAATCCCATGTAGCTATCATTATTTTCCAATAATTCATGGAGGTATTTGGTTTCAATTACTTGTATTTCAATTCAATTAAGCAATAGTGCTTGATGGTTATCATTCAGTTAAGGTACCAGCCAATATTGCAATATTAGTGCATATCTTCACATAATGCACTGCAACATTTAAAAGAAGCCAATCATACAATACTCATTATTAAATGTATCTCAAATACTTACTCATGTAGCTCATACTGTACAAAGAAAAATGCTTGTTTTAAAAAAACTCATCTGAAATAATCCTTCCTTGTCCTTTGTACAGTTACTTGAAGCTTCTCCTGAAGAGAAAGCATCCGTCGTCTCAGTGGAATATGTTGAGACTATCGGCGCTCCAGTTCAAGAGATGGCTCACACAGAATAGTTTCCTTTTTTACTGAAGAAAACTATTCTTTTGGAGGCTTAAAGGGTATTTTTGTATAAAAACGTAATAAGCGCAATTCATAAAGATTTACTTTGCTGTAAATATTGTAATATTGTATGATAATTAATAATCCGGTGAATTACCTTTGAATGGTGTACTTTTTTTGAATGGGCATATTATATATTGATTCCTCAGTTTACTAGCTTTTAGACCAGAAATTGTATGTATTCATTTGTTACTCGTGTTCATCAGCAGTAGCTGAACAATGCTTTTGAGATGTATAGATCCACAGTGCTGCTGGTTTAATTGGATATAGTTTGTTGCTTACAAATCTGTCTGACATGTTGCATTCTCCATTATTAGTTGATGGTTGACTCAAATATTTGAGAATACACCTCTTAATGGGATTTGCAAGGGAATTTTAAGCGTATCTCAACAAATCAACATCCCTACAGCAATCTGCTGTAAGGAACTGCAATGTAATCTCCATCTTGAAGGCCAATATATGATGCCAAATTGCCAATTTGAATGAGGGAAGGAAGAATCAAGGATGATTTATAAAATTCAGCAAGCATTCTTGATCTTGCTAAACAATTGTTTCATGCACTGCAATTCATGCACTGCAAAGTGTTTCATACCCCAACTAGTAGAACAGCGTGACAGCACAGTTTTTCCCCCAACACTCTGAGCAATTTGGGCTGTTTTTAATGTTGAATCCAAAAGGCATGCATAACTTTGCCAGAGGTTTTGAAAACCTTTCTAATCATCATCCAATCTGCATTGGCAATGTGGGGCTTTGTTTTTTATTTATGCAGAAATGTCTCTGGTTTTTCCAGCTAGAAGTAGACGTCAAATGAATTCCTTTGGTTTTCATTGGATTTAAACCGCATATGACCTGTGAACAGCCACGTAGGATGAATCTTTATTACATATTCCTCCTTAAAAAAAAAAAAATTGTAGATTCAGAGTCTGAGATCGGTCTCAAACTCCATTTGTCAAACATCTTACAGTAGGAAAACTGAATTTTGTGGTCAGGTCACATGATATGAAGGCTTTATTTGCTTAAGCTGCACAGTATAATTACAATTATAGGAACACTTGCAATTGAGTGCTGGTGTTCTGGTGGTAGTTTGTTTCCAGATACTTCATTACATCACCATACAGCGGTGTACTGTAACAATCGCGATTGCAGAGAGCAGTGCCTGGTATAAAATATAAAAACATTTTGTTGTAAGTCGTTTGGTTTATTTCTCCAAATTATATTGATGCACCACTACAAAAACTGCATTTATGAAGAGTATAGACTAGCAGTTCGGCATGCCACAAGCCCCCCAAGTGGTGTTTTCAGGGCCTTCCGACACAGACGACGCTGGTTAAACTGAACCACTCCCACACCACATAGACCCACTCCGGTATTCTTATGTGGAGTTTTGTATCATGGATGGTGCTCGGCTTTGGGAACGCTCGCAGACACCAGGAAAACATACTGTCTGGGTCCAGGGCTTCCTGTCCATAAAAAAATCTAAAGTAAAATGATTTATGTCCCCGCAAGTAAAAAATGCCCGTCCCTGTATTGAAATGATATGAGCTTAATAAGAAGGCTCATAATGGCCACTAACTATTTCAAAAATGATAGAAATACTTAACCTTGCTTCTAAGTATTCATTAAAATTTAAGTAGAATCCATGAATTCTAAGAAACAAATCATGTGGGTACTTTTGCGTGGTTGGATTCCAAAAATATATCGATCCAAAAGTAACTCAAGGCATAAACATGGAATGTTTTGATAAGAACTCAATCAATATGTGTCTCTCCCTCTCTCTATAATGGGCTTAACAGGTGCAAAAAAATCCAATATCTTATCGATCATTCATTGAAAATGGTATTATTCTACGATATGATAAACAAAAAAAGTGCACAGCGCTCAAGTTATCTATGAAACACAAACCATCAAAGTTTGTGCTTCACTTAGAGGGTTTTATTAACATTTGAGAATGACAGGGTTTTATTTTGATTTATTCCACTTGTGGGGCAGTCTTTTCTTACGGTCGTCCAGCGAGTCTGTCAAAGTGAACGGTTGTGGAAGCGGGATACTTCACTTGCAGTATTAAAAATGTCTAGATAATGTCAACCCGTACCAGGCTGCTATGAGGTTACAATTCTATTCGCTAAGAGGTCTGATCCGTAGATGAATGTCTGTTCAGTAAATGCAAACCCACAATCCCACTGTCCCCATTTGACACCAGCAGACACACCTGGATGAAGGGGAACAGCTGGTCGACAGCAAAGTTGCAAACCCAGGACAGCATTTCAGTGACCATGAAAGCTGCGGGTCGGTAGGACTGCTCAAACATTTTACCCGTCAGGAAGAACAACGCTGGAAAAGAGAAGCGATGAGGATAAAGTATTCAGTGTGAAGTATAGGCACATGTGACGCTAGAGGCACGAAAAATGGGATGACAGGATAACTTGTACACATGCTCTCCATGGTTTGCAAGACTCATCATTTGACTGATTTAAAAATCTTTTGTGTATCCCTTCCTGAGCAGTAGCACTATTACGACTGTACTACCCAGTACACCAAAACCTAGAAAGGTTAGGGTTAGGCAGTTAAATTGTTTTCATTGACACTCGGAAAGGCCACTTCCAGTACTCGTAGCAAATAAGAGTTAGCTCTATGACTGTAACGTAATGTAATGATGTCATGTAAAAGTTAACATTTAACCCAAAAAAACCTATTAAAGTAAAGTTGTAAGTAAGTAAGGTATTACCAGAAGACAAATTGATTAAACAAAGCACAGCGTATTAAACGTCATACATATATGCACTTCTGAGGACAACTGGCACGCACCAGAGTAAGTTGTACAATATAAAAACCCAATAAAATCACTGTCAGGATTTATAGACATTCCAGAGATATCAATATATAAAAACTTAACATGAATAACATCTAACATAATACAAGTATACAGTCCAACATGTATTTGTGTTTGGAAATATTTTTATTATTCTTGTGTTGTTGGTGTAGCCCACGACACACATTTTATTTAATTATATATCCGCTACAATTAAAGTCACTTAAACCACTTACCTTAGTTAATTTATTTATAGGTTTATAAAATACATTATTATGGTGAAGACGGTTTTCTGTTGGTTTACAAAGTGCCATAAAATAATTGTGTTCCCCAAAATGGATGAATAATCGTGATAAATAATAGTGACCACAATATTGACTAAAATAATCGTGATTATCATTTTAGCCATAATCATGCAGGCCAACGTCAGAATGATAACAGTCGTTAGTTGCGACGTAGGAAACCCACCCACAGCTGAAAACACCTCCCGATCATAGAATTACACTGTAACCAGGCTGGAACGAATGAACCTCTGCAGTCACAAAACACACAGGAACAGACAGCCAAAGCACACTCGTCCATTGAACTTTAACGAAAGGCCGACTACCCTGGACACGCGTATTGCTGCTTGCAGATATATTTATTATTATTATTATTAGGGGTCCAGCCCACAGGTCCAGCCCGCCTGCTAATATAAGAAAGAAGAGGGATACCTGGGCTTCCACTTACTGGAGCAGCACTCTTCACCCGATTGGTCTGACTCACCGGATGTAGGTTGTTGATATAAACCTTGCCACTGACGGTTTCAGTTGGCGTTCTCCTCCCCTTCCGCTATCTGCGCGTTACCGTTTTCAAAGTCCCTGTTGCTACGTGAAACAACAACTCCAGCCCTGGCACAACGCTAAAACCAACTTTGGAGATAGGTCTGGCTGTGAGAGACTGGGTCACTGATGATCAAATTAAATTTGTTTATTATGATTAGTTGAAATTAGTAAAAATCGTATCACATAGTCGACATACTGTACGTCTTTCACTGTTTTAGGGCTTTAGCCATTGAAATAGTAGAGCCCCCCATGTGTAAAGGTTCCACCAAAACAAGTTCCCACTATTAGTTCAAGGGCAAGGGCACGACTAGTGCCCTTTCCAGGCTGCTGCCGATGATGCACAAGGTTCTGTATCCATTGCATCAATGATTATTACCAAGACAAATTCCTAAATGTACTTGGCAAAATAAACAGATTCTGATTCCGTCAACAATAACGAATAATTTTTCCAACCAGTTTAGTTCGGACAATCTGAAAAATATTGTCCAAAGTTGATCATCTAGATCAGGAGTGGGAAAACCTGTTGGTTCAAGGGCCGGATAGAGTTTTGAAGACCATGTGAAGGGCCGCATTCCAAGTTTACAATCTATTATGTTCCTCCATACTCAATAAACAACTTCAAAACCAATATTCCTTATGATAATAATTTGTTTTCTTAGAGATCTGTATCAACAGTAGAGCATAAGTAGCTGATTGGCTAGCTGATTAGACATAAAATTCAGGCAGAGTGGACGTCTCAAACTCATCTCTGAACATAGAGTTGAATCTCTGAACTGCACGTTGAGATGCAGCGCAGAGTTCAGGCTGAACAAGGATTTGGAGAAAGATTTTGATTTATTTAATTTCCTCATTCTCATACTATATACGAAACAAATGTGTCTGAACAAAACAAATAAAAACAGTGTATTTTTTTTCCAGATGTATTTGTTTTTGTTAGTTTCCTACTTGTATGAAACAAAAACACAACAAAGAGACTATCCCGTTCGAAATTGGATCACCGCGTAATGGAGAGGGAGCGATCTCCGGTCCACTGCGCATCCTCTGTCTCCAAACAAAACAATCTTTAAAAAGTGTGTTTTTATTTTACATGTATTTGTTTTACTCTGTTTCCTAGTTGAACAAAACAACCAAAAAAAAAGCCGTGTCACACTCAACTCCCTGTCGCTTTCCATTGCTGTGTGACTTAATTTAGTAAAAACTGTGTGTTTTTGTGTGAATACTTACTAAAAAAAATAAAACGCTGCTGTTCTAATGTTATATTATTAATTATGATTTATGTCTGCGAGCCAGATAAAAATTGTCTCACGGAGCCGTAGTTTTCCCATGACTGATCTAGAACACCTAAATGTGATAATCAATTCAACTTATGTTTTGTTTCCTTGACTGAGATGGATAAAAGTGATCAAAACAATTTTGTTTATCAAACGTTAATATTTACCAGGTTTTGATTTGATTTAGATCAAGTTTGCTTATGTTTGAGCAACACATAAAATGTAACTGAGATAGAGATCAAATCATCAAAATTCAAAATATCATTTCATATCAAAATCATCAAAATAATAATCTAATAATAATAATAATCGAATCATTTATGATTAGAACATAATCCTGCCTCTCCCATTATCCTAAATTGAAGAAGAAATGTGACATCAGAAATTATAACTCAGAGAATGGCTGAACAATCTGCTTCATGGGGAGAAACTTCATTTCTGGCGTGTGGCTAAAGAGAAAGGCATGCGATTGTCAACAAAATAGATAGATATGGCTTTATCCGACTGACCTCGGGAGTCAGGTTGCACTTTGTCCTCTGGGGCCTTTTAATGCACCTGTGTGGTCAGATGACGTCTTTAATCATTAAAAAGTCTCATCCATTTAAGAAACACGCACGGGCCGGTGGACGTTATGGTGAGGGGTGCCACTGTACAGATCATCGTTTTGGAGAATATTTCACCATTCCAAAAACTTGCAGGACATTGCGGTATTCACTAAGCCTGGAAGCTTCTGGGTCAATAGACAGGTGGACTTAAAACTAGCAGACACCTTGAAGCTTCTCCTTTGAGACTTTAAGCTTTGGTAAGAGGGGAAACTTCAAGAGCTCCACACACACAGTCTAATATTATCAATAGTTATGACTTTGGACTGGTATAAATGTTTTAAAATATGAGGGATGACTATATAGTGTACACTAAATATCCATCCATCAGGCATTAAAGTAGACTTTAAAGTGGAAAGGAGCATGTGCTCCTTTCACAAAGTTAATATATGGTCTCTGAGGTCCCCAAAGCATGGTTTTAAAATATTTTGTTTTGCTGAAAATGCCATTCAGATGATTAATTCCAGCCATTCTAAAATGCATCGAATCCACCCTGTCTGAAAACGGGTTGTTTAAGTGGGAGGAGCCGCCCTCCTGAGGCCCCTAGTTCTGTGAGCCAATGGCGTTTGAGCATGGCATTTTATGTTTCGTTCTATTTACTCCTTAAACTTTCACTGGTTTCACCTTATCATTACACCACAATCTGAGAAATAAACAATCCAGCTGCTGAATCTTCACTCATATTAGATCTACAAGGCCTCATTTAAAGGTTCGTTCCGATTTTCACGGCGGTGTGCGGAGCAGGGTGGAGCTTGGAGCGCCACGGGACTCACGGGGCCATTTTTTGTTTCATTCAATCACGGAAGCATCGGACAACTAAAATGAATTCATCTACAGCTTTGTTTGGGGAAACGTGGTGCGGATCGCACGCCACCGCCTACACTAAAGTACAGTCAACCTACCGTGGACACACAAATACTTACATTTCCCTCATCTGCAGTTTTGTCACGGACAGTTGGTAGTTGTTCCTCTTTCCTTTAAAAGATTTGTGCTGGTCTCTGCAGCCAACAACTGAGCACCTCCCTTCCCACGCTAAGCGCTTAGCTTTGATGCTAGCAAGTTGGGTTGTGCTCCAGGTGTGGGCGGTTGCTCAGACCGGGCGCGGTTCTGTTGACAGTGACAGGGCAGCAAAGCTGGACGAGTCGTTTCACCACGTTTTCTGAACTGACAGCCCTCAACAAACTGACAGGGTTGTCTTATTACACAGTGTGTGTGTGTGTGTGTTAGTAGGCCCATCGGAGACCCAAACGTATGTGCACAAGCACTGAAAAGGTGAGCTTTTCATAATAGCACCCCTTTAACGCCATGGTGCGCTCCAAAATGAGTTAACCTTCAGTGACCTGTCCGTATGTACACATACTTTCGCACATGAGGTCACTTTGACTGACAGTCAACATTGACTTCCTGGCGGTTTAGAATTTTGTATTCTTTACGTCATGTTCGTGGACCGCAGCGCAACAGCTCCCAGGAGAGTGGAAGGAAGCCACTTTCATGGTTTACGAGGAACCCACGAGAATACTATGGCCACATCCAGAGGTGACGCCAACAAAAGGTAAATGGTTGGCGTGGGGTTGAAGAAGCAGGGCGCGGGAAAGCGTCACCTCCCTGATCATGGGAAGGAGTTTAGAACGGACCCCTTGGCAAACAAGGCCGGGGGTTCACTCCAGTAGCTCCAGGTGTCCAGGCTCTCCCAGCAAGGGAGGATATATAGATATATTTATATAGACACACAGATATTCAAAACTCGTTTTATGACTTTCATCAAAGATTATTTAAAAAAAAAAAAATCAACTGAAACAAAACATAAACACATACAATTATTTTAGAACACAAAAATAAGACGTTTAATGCGCCAGTGAAAAGCGTGGATTTGGACAGCGCAGCCTGAAATGCATTTCCTGATTAGTGATGGAAGGTTCGACTCTTTTTTTTCCAGATTCGATTCCTGACGAGTGACTCAGTAAAAAAAAAAAAAAAAGAGTCGTTCGGTCTTTCCCAACTCTTAGGTTCATTTGATGCAGGTGGTGTAATCCACGGGGGAGCGGAGGAGACATATGAACGCGGGTCAGAAGAGTCGTTTGGGCTCTGAGTCGGAATTGTTTATTTTGTCGAAAGAATGCAAAGTCTGGATCTCAAGAATCTTTTTGGAAGTTAGTGACTCGGTCATTTTTTTTGCGGCGCAATGCGAAGAGTAAACCAGTCGCACGAGGTCACATCAATTATATATTTTCACCACATTCATTTAGTCTTGTGACCTGTGCGTCGGTGATTAAAAATACCGTTTTTTCCCCCCACTAAATTATTCCACAATAACGGACCGATCTGGTTCAAACTTGGACGACGGCGTGTCGGAACTGCCCCGAATACACATTTTATTCATTGCGTCGGTGGTTGCGGGCGGATCCCTGACACACGTCGACCGCCGACGTCAGTTTTTCATTGACAAACGCAGTTATCTCAAAATAATAGGAGAAAATGGGAGAGAGAGCACGGTCTTCTCCAGGACGACAGCGAGTAGTTCGCCCAACTGGATATTTACCATTGTCATGAAGGAGAGCTTAAAACTTCCTTCATGGTGTTTGCAAAGCGCGAACGCATACACACAATACATTCGTATTGATAGAGAACGGTGACGTCCAAGGTTCACATTAGTAAATATGCGATGTGACGTCACGAGTCGTTCGACGACTTCGCTTGGTTTTAAGCCCCGTGCCAATAAACAAAAAAACAACAACAGTCACTTCCGGTCGTAGTTTCGGATCCGACATTTGTCACAGGAGGCGAAACCAAACCAAACCAAACGAACGAACGACTCGTTCGCCGGAGCGACTCGCGACGTCAGAGTCGCGTGCCAAGATTCGTTCGTCACAAACGAGTCGTTCGCGCGCCTCGCGTCACAGCCGGGGAGGATCCAGGACCCGCGTTTGACGGGCGTCCCGCGATGTGACAGCGGGGATCACTCGGTCCGATGCCCGTCTCGCCGCACGCAGCATGGAGCTACTCGTTCGCTGTGTGGAGAGGAGAAGAGGTTCCACCAGGTGCGTTTTAAGAAGCGTCACGTTTCCCCCGAGTGGAAGCCTGTGTTGATGCGCGAATGAACGTATGTACCGCGATGCAACGTGTGAGGAGGCAGTTCCAAGCACCTAGATGGGGGTTTCTAAATCACTCGTGGAACTGACATATGCTTTAAAGTTAATTTATAGTAGTTTATATGAACTCTCTCTCTCTCTTATTTTATTTTAGTTTATTATTTGGGGAACCTGTTCAGTAATGTCCATGTACTACTAGTCCTCCACAATGAGCGCTTGTAGGAGTCCATGCGGGAACAGGAACCTTGGACTTGAACCCTGCAGCATGAATGCGCTCAGTGTGCCGAGGACATGGAGGCTATCTCCCTGTCAGAGGGGGGGGGGGAAACAAACAAAAAAAAAAGTTTTAAAGTATTTAATGCTGCTCTCAAACACACATCCGGTGTCGAACTTTATTTCCATCAACAGCGGTCCTTCACCCCATTCACTTCACTTTTTCTACACGGAATGCGCCTTTTTTTTTTTTTTTATGAGCTACGGGACTTCACAGCAGGGGGGGGGGGGTTAGAAAAATCCGGACGTCAGCCTCCTTAAATCCAGAGGTCGACAAATATTAGTAAGCCTTAAAGGTCGTTATAGTCTCGAATTTATATGACCACTTTGTCTGATTTATTTGTAACTATTTTATTTACTCACTCGTCTGAAGTTGGGTGTGTGGGGTGGGGTGTACTGGCTAGTTCATAACCTAAACCATGTCGACATAATACTGACTGACGATACCTCAGTCCTGGTCCTCATATACTGTATAGTATTTACCTGCAAATGACCTTGTGTTTGTTGTCAAGCTCCACGGTGACCCCAGACCTTCTCAAGGAGCAGAGACTGAGGGATGACCTCCTGTACTACTTCATGAGTCCATGTGAGAAGTACAGGGCCCGCCGTCAGCTCCCGTGGAAATTGGGGGTGCAGATTCTGAAAATTATCATGATCACCACACAGGTATATTTTGACACTAATAGCCTTGTCTAGTGTGTTACTAACAGCCTACAATTAAATCAAATGTCTTGATACTGACTTTGGTTGAGAAAAACAATAGCAGCATATACAGAAACAGCCAAAAACAACAACAAACAATCCTTGTTAAAATGATGACGTGTGCCGGGGATAAAACTTTTTTTTTTTTAACCTTGTATGGTGCATTTTATTTTATTTTCCTCCTCCCACAGCTGATCCTGTTCGGCCTCAACAATCAGCTGGTGGTGTCCTACAAGGAGGAGAACACCCAGGCCCTCAAGAGCCTCTTCCTGAAGGACTACAGCGGCATGGACGAGGACGACTACAGCCTCGCCATCTACACCCGCCAAGGCGTGTACAACAGTCTCTTCCATGTCCTGGATCAGGCGAGTCCTCCGTCCTCACACTCCCACTTTTTGTTTATTTATTTATTTATTTATTTATTTATTTATTTATGTATTATTATTTTTTTTTAATCAGAATCAGATTGAGTTTATTCCGCCAGGCGCATTTGTGCATGTACGTAGAAATTGTCAGGGTGATTTTTGGTGTGTATTACATAAATATGTCAAATTATACAAAAGCGGTGCCATGAGAATTCCTAATTTTTTGATCTGGAGTTTTACAGGTATGTCGTAAATTTGTGACACCTGAATTTCCCTACGGAGCTGAATTATGTTATCTTGTCTTGGTTAGTAACTTTAGGACAGTCGACTGCACACAGCACACGAGTACAGTACAAGCCAAACTCATTAAAACTATGTGCAGCTACCTAATCTGGGGATGTGTGTTTTCGGGGAGTGTTTTATTTGGACTAGGTTTGTTTGTGCATATTGATATTAGAGGAAGTGTCTGTGGAAGTGGAAGAAGCAGCAGGTGCTTTACCCCCTGTGGCTCACGGGTGCTCTCTTTACAGTACAGCCAGTTGGGCCCACTCTCCGTGGGTCCTCTGGGCTACGCTGAGGATGAGGAGGGTGAGCGTCTTCCTCTCGTGGTCTGTAAGCAGCACTACAAGAGAGGCAGCGTGGAGTCTTCCAACGAGGCCTACGACATCGACGCTCAGCTCGAGAAAGGTGGGGACGGGGCAGTTAGTTCCTTTAGCGGGCGGGTTTTGCCCAAAGCAACGTGCGGGAAAGTAGAATTGAAGTACTTCCTGGGGAGCTAAAGTGCATCATAGTAGAGAGATCAGAGTGTGTTACATAGTAGATGCTATTCTTACATCCTTACCACTGGAGCTAGCACTATTTTACGTTATCTATTCAAAGTTATCTTATCTAATGTTTTAGGAGATATGTAAGATTCCATAAATTAAAGGGGAATCTTGATGATTTTAATCATGTGTGAATGTGAATGAGTTTCCATCCGATGGGTTGAGGAAGATTGACCTGAATGTTTGTGTTCCAATCTTCAATAAATGGCTCTTTTTTTATCTGATGCCAATATTGTAGTGGCTTATTTTTATGACCGTCATCAACTGAAGTGACATGATCGTGACTGTCTTACATATATGAATTGTGCAGTAATTTGCCCAATTTCCTCCTCTCTCTCAGTTTGTATGTCACACGATCCTGCGACGGCAAACCAGTGGAAAAATGAGAATTCCTCATTTTTTGATCTGGAGTTTTACAGGTATGTCGCCCCGTAGCCATGTCTGATTCCAGCACTCCTCATTGACTTGAACTTCGCTCGTTCTCATCACAGCTTCATTTTTTGTTTCGTAGGCTTGTGGACATTACCATTACCTTCCAACTCAAAGGTATTAACTTGCAGACTGTTCGCCTGCGAGAGCTGCCCGACTGCTACACTTTCTTTGTCACGGTAGAGTTACACCATTTTCTATTATTATTTATAATCATGAATAAGAAGTGAATAATTGTTCAAGTAATACAGAATTAGGAACCCCTACTGCTTCAAATACACTGAAAAGTCAAAACAAACATCTATTGAGTTCAGATTTGGCTTTTGTTGATGTCTTGTAAATCCACTTTATCGAGGGCAGGGATTGTGTAATAAGGTTGCAGTAGAATGTTATTCGGAGCGCCATTTATTATTTTTTTTACACAAAGTCTATGACGGTGGTGTTCAAACTGTGGGAGGAATTGCAAGGGGGCGTGAGAAAATGAAAGCTTGGAAAAAAAAGTTGGCCTTTAATTTATATTTGAAGCACTAATTTCACATGATATAACACAAATATGTTTAAGTTTCTAAATCTAATAGGATGATCAAATAATACAATTTCTTAATATTTGTATTTATTTATTTATTTATTATTATTATTATTATTATTATTATTATTATTATTATTATTATTATTATTATTATTATTATCTTCCATTCCATTGCAGTTAGTAAAAGCCACAACTGAACGTGTCTGCTCCACCTGGTTTACTATAAACAGTGTTTTGTCTTTTATTTGTACTTTTTGGGGGTGGGGGCTTGGCAAAAAAAAGTTTGGATACCACTGGTGTAAAAAAAAATGATTGCTGTCCCATTTTGTTCATGGATGGTTATGAAACTCTATAATTCCCCTCAAATCATTTCTCCAGATAACATTTGACAATCAGTGTCACAGTGGGAAAGTGAAAGTCTTCCTGGACATGGACGCCCTGAGCAGTGCCTGCAGGAACTGGAAAATTTCTGGGACGGGTAGGACTTGATGTTGCCAAACGTTGGTTATTTTCTGTCCTTGGTGGGGTTTTTTTTAACCCTCTTAACGCAACAATTTTACATTGTCCGCAACAGGCCAATTTGTTTTTACAGCACCAGGTCGGTTCTCTCGTATGAAATGTTATTAAATTTACTTTGTGTTACATTTTTGTGACCTTGTCAAGATTTGGACATTCACTGCATCGTAATAATAATATTAATAATAACTGGGATTTATATAGCGCCTTTCAGGAACCCAAGGACACTTTACAATGGAAAAACAAACAAAAAAAACAAAAAAAACAGGACAGGGTAGAAAGTCGAAAAAAAGATAAGTAAAAGAAAACAAAAAATAGGTCAAGGGCAGTAGGCCTCGTTGAAGAGGTGGGTTTTGAGCAGGCTTTTGAAGGTGGCCAGGGATGGAGCATTCCGGATGTCAGTGGGGAGAGAGTTCCAGAAAGGGGGCTGTGGGGGCTGCCACACTGAAGGCTTGTCCCTGAAGGTTCGAGGCCTCATGCGGGGGGGTGGAGAGCAGATCTGCAAGGACCGCAACTTCCGGGAAGCGGCATAGGGGTGGAGGAGGTCTGTTAGGTACTGCGTGGCAATCCATAACCAAATCAATTTGGTTATGGATTTGATGTGTGAGTGGAATGAAAGGGATGAATTGAAGATGACGCCTAGGTTGCATACTTTGGGGGATGGGAAGATGGAGCAGCTATCCAATACCAAGACAAGATCTCCAACCTTCCTGAGCAGTGTCTTGGGAGCCACAACCATGAGTTCAGTTTTGTTGCTGTTGAGTTTGAGCATGTTTGAAGACATCCAGACTTTGACGCCGTGGAGGCACTTTAGAAGAGACTGAGGGGGGAGGTGGGAGGATGGTTTTATGCTGAGGTATAGCTGGGTGTCATTGGCATAGGCGTGGAAGCATAGACCGTGGTGGTGTATGATCAGACCAAGGGGGAGCGTGTAAATGGTGAAGAGGAGGGGCCCAAGCACGGAGCCTTGAGGTACCGCTTCCTGTTGGTGAGGTAGGATTGGAACCAGCAGAGTGCAGTACCGGAGAGGCCAAGGTAGCCAGATAGACGGTTGAGCAGGATTGTATGAGAGACTGTGTGTAAGGCAGCTGAGAGGTCAAGGAGGATGAGAATACTGACGTAGCCTGCATCAGCAGCAATGAGGAGGTTGTTGGTGATTTTAATGAGGGCGGTCTCTGTGCTGTGGTGGGTTCTGAATCCAGATTGGAAGGGGCTTGTGCACATGCTTTGGATGGTGGCGGGTGAAATGAGGCCTCTGCATTTAACCCATCCTGGCTTGTCCTTCCTCCGGGGGGGCAGCCAGGAGCAGTGGGCAGCATTCGTCGACGCGCCCGGGGACCTGGTGACGAGTGTCCATCGCTGGTCAGACGATGATGTGTGCATAGTAAAATAGTAATCCGTAAGATTATTTAGTTTGAAAAAATATCCCATATTTGATACTTTTTAAATTTATTTTTTTATTTTTAAGATACGCTTTATAAGAGACAGTCATCCCATGAATTTGCGTTATGCATGTGCTCCTCTTTACGCTGTTTCCATTGTTGGGAGCGGGGTCCGCCTTTCACAGCAAAAATGCAACTATGGCATGGGTTATCAGTGAAAGGCAGCCTCAGTGAATCTTATAAAGCAGTGTAGCTCGTTGTATTGTGATGAACAAACCAATCGATCAGAAGATGGCGAACCTGTGGGGTGGTGGTGGGGAGTGACTGAAGTTTGGAATGGAATTCTGGGTCTTGCCATGTAATCCACCCAAAATGACGATTTTATGCATCGCCACTCTGAAGAACAATATTTCCGACTGGGAGGGGAAAAGGGTGGAAGCTGGAGCGCTTTCGGTGTTCCCCAAAACCTCTGGTGCTCTTGGTGGGCAATACAACTTGGAAAGGGAGAGGAAACATTGTGGAGTAAACAACAACATGGAGTAAAGGTGGAACGATAGATCCAGTTCCAGGCAAGCCAAGTGGGTTTAGATTGAAATAATACATTCGGAATAGCAGAAGCCCAGGCCTGGCGTTTGGAAGGAAAGCAGCTGTCTCTCTCATGGTGGACTCCTATGTGGGGACTAAACTCTCCTCCAAACAGGAGTCGTAGTGGCTCTAGTGTTTCCTCACTGATCCACCCAAACGGAAAATTACGTTATATAAGGAATATTCTCTGGACTTGGTATTAACCTAAAACTATGCGCTACCTCTGATGGAGGCTGTCTTGACACATATTCACAAATCAATAAGTAGTCAATCCATGCACCTGTGTCAAGGCATGGCATAGGAAAAACATGAGATCAATACTTATATTAGTGATTATATATTATTATGATAATATTTGTTATTTGATGCCGATTATCGAACTTGGTTGTTGGACGGCGAAGATGCTCAGTTCCGTAATGAGGCGTTTTCTCAGAAGCACTTTGTTATCACATTGGTGCAGGTGATTACGTAACAGTCAAACTCTCACCCACACGCTCTGTATGGTTTTCAGTTGAGAAGAACACGCAATACCTCCTGGTGTTCGATGCCTTCGTCATCCTGGTTTGTGTCTCCTCGGCCGTGCTGTGCACGCGCTCCATCGTGCTGGCCGTCAGACTTCTGCAGGTGGGCGCACTCATACACTTCATTTGGCTTCATCTCCCGTCTTTCCCATTCGATTCTTTTTTTTTTTTTTTTTTTTGTCACTGCTCAAAGGTCATCAACTTTATGCCTTGTCTTTTTTTTTTTTGTCCCATAAACCAGAAGTCAATCTTGTTCACATTTACAATGTCTGATGCTGGCAGATGGTCGGTAAAAGTACACACTGTGTACAGGAAATAGTAATTGCTCTATGCAGCACTTTCCAGGACTGAGGAAAATGACTCCTAAGAGTGTATCATTCATTTACTCAAGTAATTAGCTATTGAATTTTTTCAAATTTTTTTTTTTTTTTACTCCATCTATTTGACTTCACTTGACATTGGCTACATCCCATTTGTAAATAACTTGGACAACTCAATGAATTCATATATGTACAGACATAAATAGTTTGCGTTGATTATCAGTGGAAATTAAATCTTTTAAAATATTCTTGAAGTTTGTATACATTCATGTTTAAATATTTACTTTGAAAAATGGAGATGCGCAATATTTTGTTAGAAATTAGTCATAAAACCGGTTTGTGGAAGTACTGAATTTTAGTTCTACTCAATACAGTACCACTACAGGTGAAACAGTGCTCCAGTACTCTAAGGAGAGTAATTATAACTAGTCTGACGACATATGAATAATAAAGTAATTGATGACTCATCACAAAATGAATGATGTAAGTTCTGTTTTTATCCGCCATGTTAATGTACAATTATTAATAATCATACTTATGTCATGTTTCTGGTCACTGAAACGACACTGTATATGACGTTTATTATATCTTATTTTATCTTACTTTGTTGAGCTGTTTATTACTTATTTTTTAATATATTTTTTATGTATATATCGTGAGTTTAGTGTTGTTCATGTTCCCCACTGAGTTGCTGCAGAGCCTGGATTTCCTCCTCGGGTGATCCACAAAGTACTGTCTTATCTTATGGCGTTTTATCTTGTCTAATATCACAATTAAAATGCGTCACTGTGATGGCAGAGGTTCTCCAGATTCTTCTATGAGAACTTTAACCGCAGAGTGTGTGAGGACGACCAGAAGGAGTTCCTGAATGGATGGTACGTGCTGGTCATCGTCAGCGACCTCTTGGCCATTGTTGGATCCATCCTGAAGATGGAAATCCAAGCCAAGGTGAGGGAAGCATCCCCTGCTCTTTATTGAAAGATATGACTTTAGAAAGTCCCCAAAAAGCTTTTTCACAGTTCACTGCACTGAAGTGAGGGTGTATACTATTGTCATTTTGTCTACTACAGCACAAATAGGCAAATGGAGGGGGAGGGAGGATATCTATAAGTTTGTTTTCATGAAACAAAGCATTGTGGGGAAAACATTCAAATGTTTTTTTTGGAAATACAGAAACGTGATATCATCAAATTTCCGTTTTATCAGAATGAGTTTATTATTCCAAGTACATTTTCATCATTGCTGTACACACAATGAACAGATTGCTGTACAGAGAATTAGCATAAAAACAAGCTGAAAAGTCTGAAAAATACACATACAATTAAATAGAAAATACAATGAAATTCCTAAAATATTCACAAATAGTCTAAAATACAGAACAGAAATAGCCAAATATATGAAAATATTCACAATATACAAATGCAATTCTATGTACAGGATAAATTATTGGTACTGTACACTGAAAAAATAACTATTATAAACCTATATTTCTTTTAGTGTTCAACTTTAACATTCTGACAATGATCTCAAATTAAAATGGGGGGGTCTTTCAATGTGTACAGTATATGGAGGGTATAAATGTTTCCCACTACGTCCTCACTAAGTTAATACAGAGACAATGGTGTTATTTCCATATATTGCACAAGTTGTCTCTTGATGTCCTGGCGAGCGATTGGGAAACCATGTGAAGGGGGTGAGAACTAAACTCATCCCTGCAGTGGCCGCTGGACTTTGGAGCGAGATGACTCAACGTAGATATTGTAAAGCTGCAGCGCTGTTCACTTTAACCCTGGTCTCACTTCTCGTTTAGTCTTTTTTTTTTTGTTTTTTTTAAACAGCCTTTTACAGTGTTTTTAAGGATTAACTTTGAGATTGAATGGAGAAAGAAGAAGAAAAAAAAAAAAAAAAGAAAGAAAAACGGAAATGTCCTAAACAGGCATCGTAGTGGCACTAGTGCTTCCTCACTGATCCACCCAAAAGGAAAATAAGATAATAAGAATACATTCTATAAGGAATATTCTCTACTTTTGATACCTCTGACAGAACGTCTTACTCGTGTCTTAAAATATAATGGAATGGAAAAACGTCATATTTACTATGTAGCAAACCTCAAAATGTAACCCAAATCTCATTCTGAGGTTGGATATAAATGCTATTTTCCTAAGGCCAAACCCACATTCCAGAACTATTTTATATAAGGAATATCTTCTAACTTGGTATTAACCTAAAACGATGTGATACCTTTGATCGGCATGTGTTACTAAATAACACTAGTAAATCTGAGCGTGACCGTGGGGAAAACTTCATATTTTGTGCGTTATTGTTCCATGTCACAAACTCCAAATGCAGCACAAAACAAAATCAAGTTTATCAGCAAATGCTGTTTTCTCAAGGCCAAACCCCAAGGAGAAGTGCCACGGACAAGTGAACTTTTGTTCTGACCAGCTTGTAGCCCGTTTGTTGTATCTTTTTTGGAAATTCCATGATACTAGGAATACGGCCACAGTATGTAAGGAATGTTCTCTACACTTGGTTTTAATAACGATGCGATGCCTCCAATGGGAACATGTTATTAAACTATATCAGATTGTGTCCGTTATTATTATTGCTCTATGTAGCACAAAACAAACTCCAAGGTTATCTGCAAATGCTATTTTCCCTAAAGCCAAACCCCAAGGAGAAGTGCAATGGACTTTTTATCTTTCATTCTTCGCTCTCCTCCCGTAGAGTCTGACCAGCTATGACGTTTGTAGCATCTTTTTGGGAACTTCTACATTGATGGTGTGGGTCGGCGTGATCAGGTATCTGGGATATTTCCAGAAGTACAACGTGAGTCTACACATTGGGACTGGGGGGTTATTTCTCCGTTTATTTCAGCATTTCAGTGGTATTGTATCACGAACGAACGCATATTTTCATGTTAATAAGAAATCATTTGAAAAATGATTACATTTTAAAATCTGAATATGTTGGTTAGGTAGAAAACAACACGTTATTGAACACATTCAATTAAGGAATATACATAATTTCAGGTAAATGAATAGCAGCTCTGTAGAAGGTGTTTAGAGTAATGCTGCTCTTTAATTTACTTTATTAAGTATAGAGTTTCTACATAATGATTGTTTTGTTGTCTAAAAAAAAATCAATATCACACATCATTGGTAAAACAACATTATTAATAATAAATCCATTTAAAATCTGTCCCGCCAAATACAAAATAAATACATTTAACATAGTTTAGTGTGATGAACTTAATTTGGATAATTTAGCACATGGTTTTAAATGTATAAGCTATTTAATGTGTAAGATATTATGATATTTACTGGAGCCAAATTCCCTTTTATGTATTTCGATAATCCCTACGTCAAAACCAGGCTCAGTCATTTTTTTCTTATTCATCATCAGATATAATATTTTCTCATACTTAAATACAAGTTTAAGCTCAAGTAAAAGGAGTTGAAAACACAATTTCATACATGAGATGGAGTGTTTTAAATATACCTGCATCAAATTGCAAACACATAAGATCATTTCACATACACTTCTTCCTCTTTCCTTCTTCTTTTGGCTGCTCCCGTTAGGGGTCGCCACAGCGGATCATCTGCCTCCAATACCTTCTCTTCTGCGCATCTTCCTCAATTACACCAACCGCCTGCATGTCCTCCGTCACCACATCCATAAACCTTCTCTTTGGCCTTCCTCTTTTCCTCTTGCCTGGCAGCTCCATCGTCAGTATCCTTCTCCCAATGTAACTCTCATCTCTCCTACACACGTGTCCAAACCATCTCAATCTCACCTCTCACTTTTTCACCAAACTGTCCAACCTGAGCTGTTCCTCTAATGTACTCATTCTTAATCCTGTCCATCCTTGTCACTCCCAATGAAAAGCTCAACATCCTCAAATCTGCCACCTCCAGTTCAGCCACCTGCCTTTTTGTCAGTGCCACCGCCTCTAAACCGTACAACATAGCTGGTCTCACTACCGTCCTGTAGACCTTCCCCTTCACTCTTGCTGGAACCCTTCGGTCGCAGATCAATCCGGACACTCTTCTCCACCCACTCCACCCTGCCTGTACTCTCTTCTTCACCTCTCTCCCGTACTCTCCGCTGCTTTGGATGGTCGACCCCAAGTACTTGAACTCATCCGCCTTCGCCACCTCCACTCCTTGTCGCCACCTCCACTCCTTGTTTCTCAAGGAGTGGAGGTGGCGAAGGCGGATGAGTTCAAGTACTTGGGGCCGCCCTCCCTCCCATTCAGGCACATGTATTCTGTCTTGCTACTGCTGACTTTCATTCCTCTTCTCTCTAATGCATGCCTCCACTTCTCCAGGCTCTCTTCAACCTGCTCCCTACTCTCGCTACAGTTCACAATGTCATCTGCAAACATCATAGCCCACGGAGACTCCTGCCTGATTTCATCTGTTAACCTGTCCATCACCATTGCAAACAAGAAAGGGCTCAGAGCTGATCCTTGATGCAATCCCACCTCCACTTTAAATGCCTTTGTCACGCCTACTGCACAACTTACTACTGTCTGACTGCCCTCATACATATCCTGTACCACTCTTATGTACTTCTCTGCCACCCCCGACTTCCTCATGCAATACCACACTTAGTCTCTCGGCACCCTATCATATGCTTTCTCTAAATCCACAAAGACGCAGTGCAACTCCCTCTGGTCTTCCCTGTACTTTTCCATCAGTGTTCTTCATTGCATCTGTAGTACTCTGTAGTACACCATACTGCCGCTCGCTTATCCCCACCTCTTCTCTTAACCTAGCCTCCACTACCCTTTCCCACAGCTTCATGCTGTGTCTGATCAACTTTATTCCACTGTAGTTGCTACAGCTCTGTACGTCTCCCTTATTCTTGAAGATGAGTACCAGTACACTTCCTCTCCACTACTCTGACATCCTCTCACTTTCCAGGATGGTGTTAAACAGTCTTGTTAGGAATGCCACTGTCATCTCACATAAACATTTCCATGCTTCCCCAGGTATGTCATCTGGGCCAACTGCCAATCCACTCTTCCATCTTCTTTAATGCTGTCATACAACTTGTCATATGCCTTTTCCTTTGCCTTTGCCACTTCTCTCTTCGCCTTGCGCTGCATCAGCTTGTACTCCTGTCTACTTTCTTCATCTCTCTGACCATCCCATTTTTTTCTTTGTCAACCTCTTCTGCTTAATGCTCTCCTGTACTTCCTCATTCCACCACCAAGAGTCCCTGTCTTCCTTCCTCTTCCCACATGATACACCGTGTACCTTCTTGGCCGTCTCCCTCACCACTTCTGCAGTTGTTTCCCAGTCATCTGGTAACGGTTCATTCCTATCAACTGCCGCCTTACCTCTTCCCTAAATTGTAAGCAACGCTCCTCCTTTTTCAACTTCCACCATTTTATCTTTGGCTCTTCTTTCACTCTCTTCCTCTTCTTGACCTCCAGAGTTATCCTACAGACCACCATCCGATGCTGCCTAGCAACACACTCCCCTACCACCACTTTGCAGTCACTAATCTCTTTCAGATTGCACCTCCTGCATAAGATGTAGTCCACCTGTGAGCACCTTCCTCCACTCTTGTATGTCACCCTGTGCTCCTCCCTCTTCTTGAAATACGTATTCACAACAACCAATTCCATCCCTTTGGCAAAATCCACGACCATCTGTCCTTCCACATTCCTCTCCTTGACACCATACCTCCCCATCACCTTCTCGTCACCTATGTCTCTGATCCCTTCGCCAACATGCCCATTGAGATCTGCTCCAACAACCACTCTCTCTCCCTTGGGAACGCTCTCCACCGCTTCATCCAACTCACTAAAGAATTCTTCTTTCTCTTCCATATCACACCCAATTTGGAGAGCATTTGCACTGACCCCATTCATTATCACCCCATCAGTTTCCAGCTTCATGCTCATCACTCTGTCCGACACTCGTCACCTCCAAAACACTCTTGACATAATTAAATAATTCTTCCTTCAAAACTATCCCTACCCCATTTCTCCTGCCATCCACTCCATGGTAGAACAGTTTGTACCTGGCTCCGATACTCCTGGCCTTACTCCCCTTCCACCTGGTCTCTTGTACACATAGTACGTCTACCTTCCTTCTCTCCATCATGTCAGCCAGCTCTCTCTCTTTACCCTTCATAGTGCCAACGTTCAAAGTTCCTACTCTCAACTCTACTTTCCTCCCCTTCTTCCTCTCCTGCTGTCTCCGGACACTTTTTCCCCCTCTTCTTCTTTGGCCGACAGTAGCACAATTTTCACTGGCACCCTGTTGGCTAACGGCACCAGTGCTGGTCGTTGTTAACCTGGGCCACGACCGATCTGGTATGGAAATCAGATTTGTGGGACGCATGTTTGATGTGGCATGGTTTTTATGTCGGATGTCCTTCCTGACGCAACCCTCTCTATTCATCCGGGCATTGGACCGGCACTGATGATACACTGGCTTGGCACCCCCAAAAGATGTGATTGCAGTTATTCATCATAATATTATTAATAATAATAATAATAATAATAATAATAATAATAATGTATCTGAAGAGAAATAATTGATGAATAGAATAGAAGATTTCATTATAATGTCAAATAAATGAATACCTCCAGTCTAATGATTTCATAACTTCCTGATGTTTTCACTTCGTCCAGGTTTTGATTCTGACCATGAAAGCAGCGTTCCCCAAAGTGCTGCGCTTCTGCTGCTGCGCCGGGATGATCTACCTGGGTTACACCTTCTGTGGCTGGATCGTCCTGGGGCCCTACCATGAGAAGGTGAGCCACAGAGAACAGTGCTCCCCCGAAAACACTGTGGGCAGCCAGTGCACATGTAATGTCGTGGGAAAAAACAAAACAGTTTATGACGTTAGGGTTGCCATGTGCCAAGTCAGGGTTTGGGGCAGTGAGAGAACCAGAATCCGAGCTTATCCCACCAAGCGCATTTTCATATAGGAGTTTGACATGGTGAGGATTGGAGCATTGCTGTATAGGCAATTGGCATAAAAATAAGTAAGTCTGGGAAATCCAAAATAAATAATGATAATTAAAATAAAAATAGAAAAATGCGCACAAATAGCTTAATAATGCAAAAAAATACGTTTTCCCCCTCAAAACGTATAAAAACCATTGCATCAGTATAGTGTCATACTTTAGTATAGTTCTCTAACAAAGATTGGTCCCTGTTGTCCCTTTTATATTTTAAGTGTGATTTGCTCTCTAGCCTCTATTGTCAAATTTGAAATTCAGTGGGAAGCTATACTATTTTCAAATGTTGAACTTGATGTCTATTTTATCAAATCTTTTTTTTACACCGTACCACTGGCAGCCATACAACAGACCTGAATCTTGTTTTTTTTT
The DNA here is from genome assembly GCF_960531495.2 of Zeus faber. Classification (NCBI taxonomy): domain Eukaryota; kingdom Metazoa; phylum Chordata; class Actinopteri; order Zeiformes; family Zeidae; genus Zeus; species Zeus faber. The sequence continues at coordinate 47,949,118 of NC_137193.1, forward strand.
TGGTTTTTAATGCGGTGGTGTCAAGCTTCACCCACCAGGTTGCAGTATTTGTTCACATTTGTTTTTGTGATTGCCGCTCAACATGAACAACTAAACTTTGTATGTTCCTTCCTTTTTGGACTTCTGTAAATATTTGTGAGCTGGAGGACAGTTAAACCAAATGTTACTCTTTGGAGAGTCTCTTAGAGTTGACTTATTAATCCATTTAAAATCTCACTTGTCACAGCACCATCCTTTTTTTTTTTTTTTTTTTTTTTTTAACCGTTGCCTGGCTCTAAAGAATAATAATAATAATTTAATAAAATGTTGTTTTACAAATGGTGTGTGGTTAATTGACTTGGTTTACACATAACGATCATTATGTAGCAGCTCTGTACATACTGCTTGTGCAGCATTATTGTGCACATGTTTCACAGAGCTGGTATTGAACCTATGAATAAGGAACCGTTCCGAGCATTCGACCGCAGTTGAAACCACAGAACTACTGCACCTAAATTTGTCATTGCACAATTGTTAGGAATAGGGAAACAGTGCTACATAGCCATATTTGTATCAAATGACATATTTTATATGGCGTTGTATGGAATTTTACATCACATGAATGTATTTAATATTGCATTTAAGCACATACACAGCTACGTATTAATAATAGCTATAGTAATACGATAGATACACAGTAAAAAAAAAAACCAACTGTTATATATATTTTTATATATATATATATATATATATATTTTTATATATATATATATATATATATATATATATATATATATATATATATATATATATTTTTTTTTTTTTGCAACTGCACTTCCAGCCCTATCATAGCACTGGTGTGTCTGGCCGTCTGTGTCTGTTTAGTATATATAGTGTATATAGTGTGTTACTATGCACAAAATCAAATTCCCCTCCAGTGATTTATAAGGTTGAATTAAATTGAGCTTTTTTTAAATTTGTGAAAATCAAACAAAAGCTAAAAAAGTAGCCACATTGATTTTAACAGAATATGAATAGTTTCATTTTGCTTTCTGAATTGACAGACTTGAAAGCGCATTGACCTCAATTCCTATCGAGTAAGGCTGTTCGCGGTTCCATTTCCTCCTTTTGATCTTTGGTGCCATGAACTGGGGAGAGGACGGTCACTATATCTGCAGTGTGGCGGCGGGGGTGGGGAATCCTCTGTAAGGTCAGCACATCCAGCGTCCTCTCTGTGTATTTACTGAGAGGATAAACAGAGGATGTTGCACGCCTCGCCGGGGCCCCGGACCCACGCTGTCTGAGGAGCAGGTCGCTGTGTTTAGGTGCTTATCACGGCTTCGCAACGTGCACGTCTGGGCTTTTGGCTTTGGGCGCTTTCCACCTAATCACGTCGCTGTTGTTTACTTTTGACCCATTTCTGTCCCTCTCCAGAACTTTGTTTTACCCTCTCTGCCCGCTGGGGGCTGTTCCGTGGAAGCTCAGTGCGTTTACATACACACTGAAGTTTTTTTCCATACTATGAATAAGGCAATATTCCTTTCAAGAGATTTAAGATTCAAGAGGTTTATTTGTCACATACATATACTGTACATACGTTCATACATATATGCAGTGAAATGCCTTTACAACGCACCCGGAGATTATGCACAAAAGTAACTAAACCGAACATAATAGCTAACTTAATTCCTACCTAGCTAACTAACTGAAACAAACTGATTCCTAAAACGTAATGCAGTTAGTGAATAGAATAATGTAAAAAAAATTGTATCCAAATAAAATAAGACTCAAAACGATAATACAAAGCGGGGGTACAAAATACAAGGGAGTAGAGTTATGTATATGGGATAGTCTATTTGTATATACAGATACGTGCATTAAAAACAGTATAGTACAGTATAGTATACAACAGTAAGACAGCAATACAGTAACATCGAACAGAACACCAATACAGAGCAGTATGCAGTTACCCAGAACAGTGATACAGTATGTGTACAGTATACAACATGCAGTACAGTAAGGCAGTGGGGCCTGTGTGAGTGTCTCAGAGCTTTTTGTTAGGACCCCTGGTGAGGTCAGCGTTGACAGTCCTCATGGCTTGCGAGAAGAAACTCTGTCTCAGTCTCTCTGTCCTCGCTGTGTGACTGTGGAGGCGCTTGCCAGATCGCAGCAGCTGAAACAATCCTTTGTTGGGTTGGTGAGGATGCTTCATGATCCTGCATGGCTCTGCTACTACACCTCCTAGTGTATAGTCCTGCAGGGAGGGGAGGGTAGTTCCAGTGGTACGTTGGGCTGAACGCACCATCCTCTGCAGGGCCCGCCTGTCCTGAGCAGTACAGCTCCCAAACCAGGCAGTGATGTTGCCTGTCAGGATGCTCTCCACCGCTCCAGAGTAGAAGGACTTAAGGATCCTCACTGAGACCCGGAATTTATTCAGCTGCCTGAGGTGGTAAAGACGCTGCCTCGCCTTCCTCACCAGAGTGTCTGTTTGTAAAGTCCATGTTAAATCCTCTGTGATGTGGACTCCCAGGTACTTGAAGCTGCTCACCCTGTCAACAGAAGTCCCATTAATCACCAACGGCTCGTGCGTCCTCGGTTGTAATCCGTTCCTAAAGTCCACAAACAGCTCCTTAGTTTTGCTGACGTTCAGGTGGAGGCTGTTGTCCTGGCACCAGAGTGACAGGTCAGCCACCTCCTCAGAGTAGGCCTTCTCATCGTCGTCGGTGATCAGGCCCACCACAACGGTGTCGTCAGCAAACTTGATGATGGTGTTGGCCACACAGTCATGTGTGTATAGGAAGTACAGTAGGGGGCTGAGGACGCCACCCCGGGGGGGATCCTATGTTCCGAGTGAGGGAGCTGGACATGTGCCCCCCTACCCTGACCACCTGGGGCCGGGCTGAGAGGAAGTCCAGGATCCAGGCACACAGCGGAGCGCTCAGTCCTAGCTCCTGCAGCTTGACAGCCATTCTTGTGGGGACTACGGTATTGAAAGCATTTACATATATCAGGGCTTTGTTGTACAGTAGTAAAGATTGGTTCATTGCTGTCCAGACAATTAGCATAAAGTTTAAAGGGGACCTGTCATGCAAACCTCACCTTTTCAGTGCTTGTGCACATGCATTTTAGTCTCTGATGGATCTAACACACAAACTGTGAAATAAAACGACTCAGTCAGTTTATTGTGAGCTGTCTATTTCAAGAAAACATCCTGAAATGAGCCGTTCGGCTTTGCTGCCCTAATATGTCACTTCAGTAACAACTGTACCCCATCTGAGTACGTCCCTCCACCCACGGCTGGAGCGCACTATCATCAAAGCTAAGAGCTAAGCATTGGAAGGGATGTGCTCTGTTGTTGGCTGCAGAGACCAGCACAAATCTTTTAAAAGAAAGAGGAACAAATACCAACTGTCCATGACAAAACTGCAGATGAGGGTAATGTAAGTATTTGCTGTTTGTTTCTTTCTCTCTGTGTCCACGGTAGGTTGACCGTACTCTACTGTAGGCTGTGGCGTGCGATCTGCTCCACGTTTCCCCAAACGAAACCGTAGATGTGTTTATTTTGTTTTCTGACGTTTCCGTAGTGGAATGAAATAAAAAGGCCCCACCTTATCCCGCACTTCTCCAGGCTCCGCCCTGCTCCAGACGTTGCAGTGAAATTAAACATGTTTTTGGGACCTCAAGGACCATATATTAATTTGGTGAAAAGGAACATAATAGGTCCTCTTTAACACTGAAAATACAAAATAGCCAAATATGCAAAAAAGTAGCCTGATTTAAAAAAAATTAATAATAATAATAATATATTTATATATATACATACACACACCGACAGTGTGGCACACTGGCCTTAGTGTGCAACTTCTGTACACAATAAAATAATAATAGCCAAATATACAAAAACACATCACTATCACTATCCAAGGGATATATAAGTACATAGTTTGCATATAGATGATCATATTTTCTTCAACGACTTACTTCACACCCTAAGCACATTGCTTCTGGTGTGTTTATTCTGCATTCGTACCACTTGTTGTGGAGTGATTGGCTGCTCATGCTCACTATAACCTACGAGCGGACTGTTTGGGAACTCTCGGACGGCGGGGGAAAAAAACCCCCTTGGACATTTTCAGGAGTTTCTGCTAATGTCCGAAGAATGGACACGTCATTTCCTCTTCGTTTATTATCCATATATCACGTATGTGTCATCGTGTAGAGGTGAACTGTAGAGAGGGAAAGACTTGAGGCATTTATTTTCCTTGTCGTTTCCCGCCTCGTCAGGTTTCCATCCGTGTAGAAGTAAATCTCTTGACTTGTTTTGTTTTGGTCTCACAGCACAAACGGGTTTGTGCTGTGATTTCATCTTCTGTAGTGCTCTGCTCCACCTGTGTAAACAATTTGTTCTAAATGACCTTTTAAATAAAATAAGCCCCTATGTATCTCCCTCAAATCCACTCAAACCTTCTTCTCCCGCCCTCATAGTGGCCTGGCCCGGCGCTGAGCACACCAACAAGGTTCTGGCTTTCAACTTGACCGGGGCGTTTCTGTGTGCGCTTTACTGAGGTTTACTCCAGTTTAGACCAGTTGAATCCTGGTTTACGCCAGATTAGTCCAGTGCACTCCTGGTTTACTCCAGATTACTCCTAATTTACTCCGGATTAGTCCAGTTTACTCCTGGTTTCATCGGTTTACTGAGGTTTACTCCAGTTTACCCCAGTAAACTATAAACTAGGAGTAAACTGGAGTAAACTTGGAGTAACCAAGTTTACTCCAGTTTACTCCTGGTTTATTTCAGATTACTCCTGGTTTTCTACAGTTTACTCCTGGTTTACTCAGGTTTCACCGGTTTACTGAGGTTTACTCCAGTTTAGACCAGATACCTCCTGCTTTACGCCGGATTGATCCAGTTTACTCCTGGTTTACTTCAGAATACTCCTGTTTTACTCCCGATTACTCCTGGTTTACTCCGGATTAGTCCAGTTTATTCCTGGTTTACTCAGGTTTCACCGATTTACTCAGGTTTACTCTAGTTTAGACCAGTTTACTCCAGTTTACCCCAGTTTACTCGAGTTTACCCCAGTTTATACCAAGTTTACTCCAGTTTACTCCTGGTTTACTCCGGATTACTTGAGGTTCATCGGTTTGCTGAGGTTTACTCCAGTTTAGACCAGTTTACTCCTGGTTTTCTCCAGTTTTCTCCTGCTTTGTGCTGTGATTTCATCTTCCATGGTGCTCTGTTCCACCTGTGTAAACAATTTGTTCTAAATAAACTTTTAAATAAAAGCCCCTATGTATCTCCCTCAAATCTACTCAACCCTTCTTCTCCCGCCCCCATAGTGGCCTGGCCAAGCGCTGAGCACACCAACAAGGTTCTGGCTTTCAACTTTCTGTGTGCGGTTTACTCCTGGTTTACTCCAGTTTCCTCCTGGTTTACTCCAGATTACTTCTAGTTTACTCCAGATTACTCCTGGTTAACTCTAGTTTACACCTGGTTTACTCTGGATTACTCCAGTTTACTCCTGTTTACTCCTGGCTTACTCCTGGTTGACTCCAGGTTCGCCGGTTTACTGTGGTTTACGCCTGTTTAGTGCAGTTTACTCTGGTTCAGACCAGTTTACTGTAGTTTACTCCTGGTTTAATCCAGTTTACTCCTGGTTTACTCCAGGTTAGTCCAGTTCCTGGTTTACACCAGTTTTCTCCTGGTTTACGACAGTTTTCTCCTGGTTTACGCCAGTTTACTCCTAATTTACTCTGGATTAGTCCATTTTACTCCTGGTTTACGCCAGATTACTCCTGGTTTACTCCAATTTACTACCATATTTTCCGTTTACTCCAGTTGACTCCTGGTTTACGCCAGATAACTCCTCATTTACTCCAGTTTACTACAGGTTTACTCGAGGTGTTGCGGTTTCCTCCCACCTTTAAAAGACTTGGACATCAGCCTCACACTCCTGCCAATGCCTTGACCAAGGCCTAGAGCAGTAGTCGGTTCCCGGGAGCCGTACTGTGGCCTCCCACGGCCCCTAAACATTTAGGATGGGTCACCCCCCATGAGAAGTTAATCAAATCAAATCAAGCTTGTTCTTCCTCTTCTACATCTCTTAGTTTGAGGGCTTGAGTCGCGTGTCCGAGTGCCTCTTCTCCCTGGTGAACGGCGACGACATGTTCTCCACGTTCGCGCAGCTGAAGGACAAGAACACGCTGGTGTGGCTCTTCAGCCGCGTCTACCTCTACTCCTTCATCTCCCTCTTCATCTACATGGTGCTGTCGCTCTTCATCGCCCTCATCACCGATGCCTACGAGACCATCAAGGTGCTCCCGACAAGCATGAAACTCAGGAAGCGTTGAATGTTGCCAAAGATTTGAACCTTGAGTGTATGATGTATTTTCTCCATCACCTTGACTGACAGAACTACCAGCGGGACGGATTCCCCTTGACAGACCTGCAGAAGTTCCTCAGAGATCAGAGAGATTTTTCTGGGGTGGAGCAGAGCAGCCAGAGCATCAGTGACGTGCACTTCTCCGCGTTCTGCTGCTGCCGGCGGTATGTTGTCACAGAAAAACCCATTGACGACAATGCTATAGTAATTAGCTGTTGTGTTAATTGAAATACCAAATTATTTTAACAGTACTCTAATGGACCATATTTTATTTTTATATATATATATATATATATATATATATATATATATATATATATATATATATAAGGAATCTCCTTAATCAGGAAAAGGTGCAACAGTTGACTGTATTCACCACCTGGTGTTTCCAAATCCAAATGCAGTCCGCAGTATTAAATGCCTTGCTCATGAGCAACTTTCCACAGTTTTGGAATGCGTAGAGTTTATTTACCCTGTACACCCAGATTCCTTCAAGGGTCTGACCTGCAATATTCCCTGCAAGGCAGAATTTAAAGGAAGTTTATATTTATAGTTTATTTATTTTTTGTTGCCGCACAATGGTGCTTCATTTTCTCTAGATCTACAATTATCTTGCTCATAGTTGGGTTATTTTTCTAACATTGCAGACTAAGTATATATTCGAATCAGAATCATTCATTATTTTGCAAAGTACATTTTCATATACAAGAAATTTGATACAGATAAATATTGGTGCATTGCTGAACAGACAATTTGCATTAAAAATAGCAATCTGAGAACGATAAAACAAGAAAAGCCAAATGTACAAAAAAGCTAAAACAAAATAAGAAAAATACAGTTTGTATATTGTTTATTCATGTTTGTCTCTTAAGTTGATTAAGACTTAATTTGTTAATTTCTTGAAAAAAATGTCAGGTGGTACAACCATAAAGCCTTTTAGGCCTTTTCACTGTCTAAACCATGGTTGCACTGCCTGACATTTTTAGACTTTTAGGCCACAAAACTCTCAAAAATGAATGAACTTTAAAAAAAAATTGAAAGGAGATTATTTTCTATTCTACGTGCGTCTTCTTATCTAGTTAAATTAATGACAACTGATTAGGGGGGGGGGGGGGGGGGGAGATGTCATTGACTCATGTCACAGGAAGTGCAATGCGAGGCCCAGCTTCTCCTTCTTTACACGTCGTCCTCCGTTGGTTTTCTTCTCTCTGAGCCGATCCCTGTCCTCTGCAGCGGTGGAGGTTCCTCCTCGCTGCGGTTCGCTTCGGTTTGGTCTGGTCCCATGTGGTTTGGGAGCAATGAAATTAGTGGTGGGAGCTGGGGAGCTATGCGGACACACCCAGCGATGGACTGATTACAGAGGAACTGAGGGAAGAGCCCCCCCGCTCCCCCCCCCCCCTCCCCCTTACTTTCCCTTTTCTTTGGCTCACAAATAAACAAGGCAGAACCAACAGTCAAACTCAGGCAAATGAGCTAGAAAAAAAGCCCTATGTAAACGAGGCCGCTTGCACGTTCTTCAGGTGAGATGAGTTGGTTTGAATTCCAAGGATTCCAACGGCTTTTCGAGATTCTGGTTGAATGCCTGGATTTTTTTTTTTTTTTTTTTTTTTTTTCTTTTTATATTTTGCTCTTTGTAAAAATTCCGATTATTCCCACAGCTAAACCTGCTCTAGGTCCGAGAGTGGGTTTAGGACATTTTTTTATTTTATTAAATAACATGCTCTACCTCTACTAGTGCTCCTTATTCATAGTCTAGGAATAAGTAGCATGAGCAGAGCTAGAGATTTTTCATTTGATAAATTTTTTAAACAGGAACGTAAGTTATAAACTAAAAGGGAAAGAGGTCCTCAGGGGCTTGACAGGTCAGTGCCAATCCACAGGTTATGGTTATGGAAACACGTCTTATTAAGCATTGGATTTTTCGTCGAGGCTTGTTAATATCGCCTCCCTAATTTTGAACCTCCGGTACGCATTGTACTGTATGTGTAAACTGTCTTTGCCATCCTTTCTCGGTTTACAAGTGCCGCACTGCGGTTACCCGATTTTTTTTTTTGCTTCTCCATTCTTTGCTGTCAGAACTTTTCCTGTTCTGATACGGAGACGGCTTGTGGCGAAAACTACTTGCAGACTGGATCTGCTGAGCCATTTATTTATTATGGCTTTCATCACTCTGTCACTGAGTGCCAGACGCACTTGTAAATCATTACAAAATGGATTAAGACTATTATTTGCTTCGGGGCTTCAGGGATTCTTAAGTGCCATTGTTGGGAATTAAAGGGGGGTCTATTACAAACTGATTGAAGCGTGTTCGTAATGTTTGGGCGTAATTGTTCCTGAAAGGGTTTTCATTCTTCCTTCGTCCTGCATTACTTCCTTGACTGTGAATGCGGTTTCCCCTACACGGCCATTATTATGTCAGTGACTAAGAGTAACGATGGGGATGGAACAATCACCCGGGGTGGCTTGAAAACATCCAGAGGCTTTCAGGGGGAAGCCACTTCCTCTCCTTATCATTACTCTCATCCAGTTTCAAAGATGTTCTTCATAGTTTATTTTTTTTTTGTTGTTTTTATTGCTCTGCCAAATTGTGTTTTTCATAGCCATCTTCCACTCACTGTTCTCCCCAAATTAGATCACTATCTGTGAACGTGCTTTACTGGATGAAATTTCATCTCCGTGCAATTAGTGCGACCGGAGTGATTTCCTCTTCCACTGCAGTGAAGTCACTCAAGTAGTTTAAAACAAGTGGACTGCACTGACTTACACATCAATTATAGGTAAAAATTGTGGGAATGGTGAAAGTTGGTTTTGAATAATTTACCCAAAGATTCAGGAAGTTTCAAATCTTGTGATGTTACTGAACTACACCTCTTCATACCGAGACTCATTAATTGAGCCCTCAGTGTTGTGAGGGTTAGTGATGTGATTACAGGAATTCAGTGTGAAGGTGGGGTTGTACTGCCACATTTTAATGAATATAACAAAGTTCAACTAGTTTTTTGGGTTGCTGGATTTGAAGGCACAACAAATGCCACATGCTTGTTTTTGCCTAAAACAGTTCGGTGCTTTTTTTTTTTTTTTCTTTATTGCTAATTTACAAAGAAAATTAACAATGTAAGCAATTTCTTTTAATATTCCTTGTAATATATTTTATTATCCTTTTAATTAGCTTTTTGTTGGTATCTGTATTTCTATTGGATGTGCATTTAAACCGCCCAAGATAAATTCAAAAGGCTTTTGCTTGGATAGGGGCCAATAAGTTGTAATAAATTGATATCATAGCCAACTATTACTACTTACTATTCTTTTGTTTTTAAATTCAGAATGACGCAGACGCCAAATAAATTAACGACCATTAACGACATTCTTCATTTCCTTTTGTTGCAGAACTCCAGAAAACGACCACATTATTCTCATGAACTGACAGGGGAAGCTGTGGAGGGAGGGGGGGGGGATTCGATTCTGGATCCAGGCTTTCACGGCGTCAGAAATGAAATGAAAGAAACTCTCAACAGAAAAACCCTGGAGAGCGAAGGCGCATCATCCCTGTGAATACTCAGTTTGTTATGCAGGGGCAGGCGTTGTGCAATATGTCAGGTTGTAGTGTTTCCATTTGACGGGGTGAAACCAAAGCTAGTGTCAAACAGTTGGGCTGCCAATGTTGCCAGTTTTTACGTTGTTGAAATGAATTTGGGATTGTATTTATTGGAATTCAGTTCATCATCTTCATCAGCTGAGATGCTGATGCGCGCAATGTAAACCTGTTTTGTCTGATAGTGCTTACACTACAGCTACGACAGTGTGTACGCGTTTTGCAAAACTGTAGCCATATCATTTATTTATTTTTGCTATATTTTGTTGTTGGTGAGGCTTTTGCTGACAATAATAAAATAAACAAAAAAAAACAAAACAATGTTTTGACCAGTGATGGTCTTGTGCTTGTTTATTCAAATGAAGTCGCTCTTCACTATCATATCAGTTTGTAGCGATTGGACTGACATTGTATTGTCAATATTGCTTCAGCGTCAGGTTGTTATTCCCGCTTTCATAAAGTCACACACATCCGCCTCGCTCCAGGATGGTGGTGGCGTATGCATAGAGTAAATTGATCCTGACACTTGATGTGATGAAACTCGGGAGAGAAGCCTAACAAGACAGATGTGTCAGAAGGAAGGGCCTGAGCGATGATGTCGACAGTGAGGAATGATATTACGAAATTATGCGGGTAAGGGTGTTGGGACAAGCTGTAACACATTGGCCCGCTGACACCGTCTCACAAAATGTGACTCAAATCAGAGGGAAACATTGTTCTCTCTTGACACGCTCCACAAGGAGGGTAAGCCACAAAAGGTCATTGCTAAAGAAGCTGCTTGTTCACCGAGTGCTGTATCCAAGCATATTCATAGAAAGTTGAGTGGAAGGAAAAAGTGTGGTAGGAAAAGGTGCACCAGCAAAAGGGATAACCCCAGCCTTGAGAGGTTTGTCAAGCAACATCCATTCAAGAATTTGGGGGAGCTTCACAAGGAGTGGACTGAGGCTGGAGTCAGCGCATCAAGAGCCACTACGCACAGACGAATCCTAGGCACGGGCTACAAATGTCGCATTCCCTGTGTCAAGCCACTCCTGAACCAGAGACAACGTCAGAAGCGTCTTACCTGACCTGTGGAGAAAAATAACTGGACTGTTGCTCAGTGGTCCAAAGTCCTCTTTTCAGATGAAAGTACATCTTGCATGTCATTTTGAAATCAAGGTCCCAGAGTCTGGAGGAAAAGTGAGGAGGCACAGAATCCACATTGCTTGAAGACCAGTGTGACGTTTCCACAGTCAGTGATGATTTGGGCTGCCATGTCATCTGCTGGTGTTGCTCCACTGTGTTTTCTGAAGTCCACGGTCAACACAGCCATCTACCAGGCAATTTTAGAGCACTTCATGCTTCCTTCTGCTGACAAGCTTTATGGAGATGCTGATGCTGGAGATGCTCATTTTCCAGCAGGACTTGGCAGCTGCCCACACTGCCAAAGGTACCAAAAGTTTCTTCAATGACCATGGTGTTACTGTGCTTGATTGGCCAGCAAACTCGCCTGATCTGAACCCCATGGAGAATCTATGGGGTATTGTCAAGGGGAAGATGAGAGACACCAGACCCAACAATGCAGATGACCTGAAGGCTGCTATCAAAGCAACCTGGGCTTCCATTACACCTGAGCAGTGCCACAGGCTGATCGTCTCCATGCCACGCCGCATTGATGCAGTAACTCATGCTAAGGTAACCAAGTATTGAGTGCATAGAAATAAACATACTTTTCAGAAGCCTGACATTTGTTTAAAATATCCTTTTTTTAAATTTTTATTGATCTTAAGTAGTGTTCAAATTTTCTGAGACACTGAATTTTGGGTTTTCATTATCTATAGCCACAATCATCAAAATTTCAAGAAATAAAGGCTTGAAATATTTCACTTATTTGTAATGAATCTATATAACATATGGGTTTCACTTTCTGAAATGAGTGACAAAAAATATTGAACTTTTTCATGATATTCTAATTTTATGAGATATACCTGTATATACTGATGATGTGTCCAGAGGCATCAGCAGATGTATTTACACAGCGAAAACCCTGAGTCATCAGTGACAGCCAGGAAGACTGGATGACAACCATGAACAGTGTGGGGACTACTGGAGAGTCAGTGACAGCTCGGAGAGACGGCAACCGGGGAAGAAGGGGCTGGCAACCCAATCTGTGTCCTCTGAGAGGAGGACCCCCAACTAAGCTACCATGAACCGAAAGGAAAGATACCCCAAGGGGCGCCCGACGGGGGGGGTAGGATGAGCACCCCAGTCAGATGGACACAACTGTAAGAGATCCAGGCAACGGACAAACGACTGAGCATGCAGTGTACATGTGGTAAAGTCTGCAAGAACACCCCCGGCTTGAAGATCCACCGAGCGAAGATGGAGTGTTCAGTGGGAGCAGAAGCAAAACAACACACAGGCGTGAGACGCAGGAGGGGCCAGGCCCGGAGTCACCCCATAGTTCCCGGAACCCGAAGTGTTGTCGACTAATCCCCCGAGCATTAAGTTGGACCGGAGGCGGATTAAATGGCCTGCAGCTACCATGACGTCCCGTGGAAGCAGTTTGATGACGATGTCGACCAAATTCTGGAGGCAACGGCGAAGGGAGGGGCCGGCCAGAAACTTCATGCCATGACAACGATCATTGTCACTATCGCAGCTGTACGGTTCGGCAAGATGGAGAGGAAAGGCTCCGGAACATGTTACTCAAACAACCAGAGAGGAAGGAGGGAGGAGATGAAAGCCCTGAAGTCCCAGCACAAGGTGGCAGGAGAAAAGGAACGCATGGCCTCGCCCAGTTAATGTGCATCCTACGGAAGAAGATCAAAGTTCTCCGCCCGGCAGAGTGGCATCGGAGGCGGCGACGCGAGAGGGCACGTAAACGAGCTGCCTTTATCGCCAACTCCTTCAAGTTCCCTAAAGACCTGTCGGGGCAAAAGCGCAGCGGGAAACTCGCCTCCTCGCAGGAGGACAGAGACCAACATCTTACACAGACCTACTGTACAGTGACCCCGAAAGAGATCAGGAGCTGGGAGCAACATCTTCTCATCAACATCTTCATAGATCCCCCTGAACCGGAAGTGCAGTTTGACATGTCAGAGCTGCAGCTGAAGGAAGCCAGAGGGGTCGTCCGCAGACAAGTGCTAGCTCTGCTCCAGGACCAAGTGGTCCTTCGTACAAAGTGTACAAGAACTGTCCCAAACTCCTACTGCGCCTATGGAAAATCCTGCGAGTCTTCTGGAGAAAAGGGAAGATCCCAGATCAATGGCGAGTGGCTGAAGGGGTGTGGATCCCGAAGGAGGAAAACTCAACCCAGATAGACCAGTTCCGCATCATCTGCCTGCTGTGTGTTGAGGCGAAGATCTTCTTCGGTGCCATTTCCAAGCGGCTGTGCACCTACCTGAAAAGGAACACCTACACAACACATGGAACATACTGGCGTGGTGACACAGCTAATTCGCAACCTGTCAGTGTTATGGCTTGACCTGGCAAACGCTTTCAGCTCCATTCCACCTAAGCTAGTCTGTTGAAACATCATGTCCCTAGCAGGTGTAGAGACCTCATCGCTGATTACTAAAACAACTTCAGGATGAGGGTCTCTTCAGGAGCAACTACATCTAGTTGGCACAAGGTGGAGGTAGAGCTGGTGGTCTAGTAATGTAAAGGTTGCTGGTTCGATCCCAGGCTCCTCCTGCTAGCATGCTGTAGTGTCCTTGAGCAAGACACTTAACCCCTAATTGCTCCTGATGGCTGCGTCCGTCGGCGTTTAAATAATTGTAAGTTGCTTTGGATAAAAGTGTCTGCTAAATGACTAAATCTAAATCAGTCAACCTGTACTGAGTTGGATGGCTGGCTGAAATCCGTGGATAAGCCCGGCGTATCTGGAAAGTTCAAAGCCTAGGTCTATTAACATGGCATTCTTCCCAGCATCCTGTGGCCCCTTCTCGTCTATGCCGTCCCAATCTCTACAGTCGAGACCTTAGAGAGGAAGGCCAGCAACCACCTCTGGAGATGGCTTGGACTACCAAGGAGCCTGAGCAGCATCTTTGGCCAGAGCCTTCAGCCGTTTAGGCATCGAGGGAGAGAGAAAGAGGAGAGCCATCCGCAGTCCCACCGAAGCGGCAGAGAGGGCCTCAAGATGGCTGTGGCTCAAGAGAGGAGAACAGTGGAGACATGGTAGTTAGTTAGACATCTGGCATCACCAGATGTATTTACAGTGTGTGTGTGTGTGTGTGTGTGTGTATATATATATATATATTACATGCGCTGACTGCAGCCTCAGTCCACTCCTTGTGAAGCTCCCCCAAATTCTTGAATGGATGTTGCTTGACAATCCTCTCGAGGCTGCGGTTATCCCTTTTGCTGGTGCACCTTTTCCTACCACACTTTTTCCTTCCACTCAACTTTCGATGAATATGCTTGGATACAGCACTCGGTGAACAAGCAGCCTCTTTAGCCATGACCTTTTGTGGCTTACCCTCCTTGTGGAGCGTGTCAATCTTCTGGACATGTGTCGAGTCAGCAGTCTTCCCCATGATGGTGTAGCCTACTGACCCAGACTGAGAGACCATTTCAAGGCCCAGGAAACCTTTGCAGGTGTTTGGAGTTCATTACCTGATGAGGGTGTGACACCATGACTTTCCAATGTTGTACTTTTTCACAATATTCAAATTTTCCGAGGCACTGAATTTTGGGTTTTCATTATCTACAGCCACAATCCTCAACGTTTCAAGAAATAAAGGCTTGAAATATTTCACGCCACGTGTAATGAATCTATATAACATATGGGTTTCACTTTCTGAAATGAGTGCCAAAAAAATTTAACTTTTTCATGATATTCTAATTTTATGAGATATACCAGTATATATGTATATGCGTGTATACATATATAATATATACGTATATATGAATATATATATGTATTTATGTATATATGTGTGTGTATATATATATATGTATGTATGTGTTTATGTATATGTATGTATGTATGTATATATGTATATATACATATATATGTGTGTGTGTGTATATATACTGTATATATATGTATGTGTATATATATGTGTTTATATATGTATGTATGTGTGTGTATATATAATTATATATATATATATATATATATGTATACTGTATGTGTGTAGAATATATATGTATGTATGTATAAATTACATGAAATGGGAAGTTTGCCACACCTGTTGAAAAAGCCAGTGAAATTGTAGATGACGTCATCATCATCGTGTGTGTGTGTGTGTGTGTGTGTGTGCGTGTGCGCGTGTGCGCGTGTATATAGTCATTATTACGCATTCTCCAACGAAGGAAGGACCCTGGGACAATCCCGCGACCCCACGTTGAGAAACCATGTTCTAATTTGTGCATATCTCAAGGTGTGTGTGTTTTATTTGTTCTTTTACCCTTTTGGGAAGGGACTTAGTAGTAGTTTACATGTGTGATGTTACTTATATCCTCACGCACATGAGATTACGATGGAAGGAAAATAATCAGTAACAAAGTAAGATTTGAAGAGGCTGAGGCTTCGTGTGAAGAGACAACACAAAACACTTTTCCTGAGAGATGTTGCAATAGTGGTTACTGTGCGTAGGCTCCATTTCCTTCAAAATCACAACAAATTGATATTTTTGCTGTCAACGGACATGTGGCCATTATAAAAAGAAAGTCACTCAAAGCAGCCATATACAGTATAATACGTTTTCCACAGTGTTGTTAACAATACAGCACAGGTGCGAATGTGTTTCCAGAATCTAGAATTCTGGACGTAGCTCGCCGAAAGCGCAGGTGGCCACCTGCGGCATTCCTTCTGGGGTTTGCGCCGTGACGTCACGCTGTCTTACGTCACTCCGGCCGCGCTCCTTCCCTTTTTCTCGCGCTGCGCGTCGCGCCGCCCGGCACTGGCTGAAGGTCTCTCCTGCGGAATGGAGGAGGCAGGTCCACGGGCAGCAGGCGGAACCAGACGCTGCTTCCACTGACGCAGGGCAAACGTTTATTCTTTCTTATAAATACAGGTAAATTGAGCTTTGGTCAAACTTTACTTTGTTCTCTTTATTTTGTTTTGCTGTTGTTCTTTTTATTGCGTCAGCACCGGCATGTCGCTATCATCTCCTGGGTTAAAGTGGCAAGTACTGCACTGTATATCTAGTTGTTTTATTTATCTGTTATTGTTTGCGAAGCGTTCGACTTGACAATGAACTTTCATTGGTTGATTGATTCGCTGATGTTTTGTAGTTCAGATCCATTAGAAACAATAAATGGAAGGAGGAAATCACTTAAAAAATGAAAGGAAATATTCGGAGAGTTATTGACAAAACTCAAGAAAGGAGCCCAAGTAATTTTAAAAAGCAATAAAGCAGTCGCCAATCTGAGTGAACCAGAGCCTCTGTCGTTCCACGTTTATATTAGAATTCTAAAATAGATTTTATATGTCAGAAGATATATAAAATCTTCATCTTGTACTTTGTATGCTTTGTATACTTTATACTTTGTGTTGTATGCTTTTTTTTACTTTAGAGACGGTAACAAGGCAATTTGTTGTTTGTGATGTACAATGTCATTTGGAAGGTTTTTCGTTTGATTTAACTCGGTTCAACATACTTCTAGTGTACCTTCAGTATGGTGGTAGCCTGCAGGAATGGCAGTGTGCGTTTTTTACGAGTGTGACTTTGAGTTTACATGCGTTTTGAATAATCTGCTTCCAGCGAAATCGTTTTGATTTCTCTTGTCTTACCACAGTGTGGTGGATTGGATTCCAAATTCTACAGAATGGTTGTTGTTGCCCTGGCTGACTTTGTGGCTTCTTCCGCAGACTTCCCGCCAAGATGGCCAATCAAACCCAGTGCTACTATGACCAGGAGATGAGTTTTTTTTACAACAACAGCAACCAGAAGAAGAACGAGTGGGACTCCACCCAGCTCATCCTCGTTCAGGTGGTGGGCTCGCTGTTCTGCTGCTTCATCCTCATCTCCAACGCCATGGTCATCACCGCCATCATCACCAACAGGAGGTTCCACTACCCCTTCTACTATCTCCTCGCCAATCTCGCGGCGTCCGACTTCCTCGCCGGCATTGCGTACATTTACCTCATGTTTAACACCGGCGCGGTGTCCAGGGAGCTGACGGTGAACGGCTACTTCATACGCCAAGGTCTCCTGGACACCAGCCTCTCGGCGTCGCTGGCCAACCTGCTGGTGATCGCTCTGGAGCGCTACATCTCCGTGATGAAATGGAAGGTCCACAGCAACCTGACCAAGAGGAGGGTGACGCTGCTCATCGTGCTGGTGTGGGCCGTCTCCATCTTCATGGGGGCCGTGCCCAGCCTGGGCTGGAACTGCATCTGCAATCTGCGGGACTGCTCCCAGCTGGCCCCCATCTTCAGCCGGAGCTACCTGATCTTCTGGTCGGTGTCCAACCTGGTGCTGTTCCTGGTCATGGTCTCCATCTACGTGAGGATCTACGTCTACGTCAAGAGGAAGACGTCGGTGCTGACTCCGCACACCAGTGGCTCCATCAACCGCAAGCGGACGCCGATCAAGCTCATCAAGACGGTCATGACTGTGCTCGGTAAGTATCGAGAACCGCAACAGAAACAACACCCACGGAGCACTAATGTGATGAGAGAGTCCAGAGTCTGAATGTTCCCCTGAAATAGTGAGTTATGAATTATAACGTCACACGTCAAAGTTCATCGGTGCTCGCGGACCAGTCACAAAGTTCCAGTAACTCACTGAGTCACTGCCTAGTACAGTGGACCACATACAGTAGTTTACCTCGGAGGAGTTACCAGAAGGTAAGCAGCACACTTAAACCTTTGTTAAATATTATTCTGTCAATCCAGGGTAAGCATGCGCTCGGTAATTGTGTTTAGCGCCTGCCAGTAATCCCATAAACATGAATAAATTTTGCCCTCTCGAGTCGAACCGAAAGCCAAAAACACTTGTCACCAGTTCTAACAGTGAGATGGAAACAAATTCCCCCGTTTCTGCCGCGCCGATTCCCTTTGTCAAATTTGTCCAAACAAACCAGTCACTTTGTTTTGAGCACTCACACTTAGAATTGGAATAACAACTCATTTTGCGCGACAAATTATAGGTTTCCCCGAATTGGGAGAGTGTGTGTGGACTCTGGAAAAGCCAAAGTTTCCTTTTGGTCCCGTCGTCAACTTATATTCCGGATAAGGCAGGAAAACGACAGATGTCCTGTTCAGGGCCCCTTTTCTTGGATGAACATGCCTTAGAAACGGGATATAGTGTCGTTCATACACAATACCCAGATGCTGCCCCTCGCCCCCTCCCTCTCTGTCACGTCAGCTGAGATCGCTGTCAGAAGTCAAAGGTGTGAAATACCTTTTGTCTTTTACAAAGGTTTTATCAAGCTACAGCATGTGACATCCATAGTGATTTATACATAGATAGATAGATATTATATAGCTAATGAAACAAACCTAACAGTGAACTAGAAAGATGAACCTTAACCCAATGAACTGAAGAACCTGAACCCGATGCGGTAACTCTGCCGAAAAGTCTTCAGTCTTTGCTCTTCGTCGATCTGCTTCCCTGGCCAAACAGCTGGATACTGAGCGTAAGGAGCTGTCTTGTCTCTTCTTGGCCCCGCTGTGTAATTATGTTTCCCTGCAAAGGACACTGAAGACTGCACGGTCTGCACGGTCTTCGTCGTAGAGATCCCCCCCCGCCCCCCCCCCTAAAAAAAATAAAAAAAATAAAAATAAAAGGACATAGTTGAGGGCTCGGAGCGAAACCAGTCTGCAAACGCTCTCAGATGCCTCGCCGTCCCCGTTTTGTTTTTTTTTGCCGAGTGAACTCTCGCTTCCCTGGTGGTTTCTCAGATTTCCCAGGGACCATTGTTGTGGCACCATTGTTGTGGTCAAACTGTGTCTGCCGGGGATATCGTTCATTTTATTATTATATTTTCGAGCGCAAGCGAAACCTTTGATCCGTGTCGCCGTTTCATGAACAAATCCCTCCACTGACAAGATATTACTCAATTGGTGCTGCAAGCACTAATGACAAGACACAACAAGACATTTGTTGCTTTGAAAAACGGAAAATCGAATTACTCGCACATTGTGATGTGTTGTTGGTGAAGGCGCATGACACTTCATGTATGCTTTTTGTACTTATTGTAAGTCTGTCTGCTCAGTGATCTAATGGTGTAAATCATATGCATGCCAGTAATAAACTTGACTGGGGATGTTCAAATAATGTAAGGCCCAGGAAAATGGAAAATAAAGGAAAACCCAAGAGCGAATGCCCCCCCAAAAGGTTTCTGTATAAAAAGGTGTTTTGAGATTCCACAGAGGGAGGAAATGCTGCAGGGAGGCAATGGAAGCAAATCGGAAAACCCCTCACTCGGAAGTGTCAGAAGCAGGACGCCGAGGCCATTTGGTGGCATTTTTACGCCCCAAAAAAAAAGTAATTGCAAACCAGTTCAACCAGTTCAGAGGTTTTGTCGTCACTAATATCCAATGTACTACAATGCCTCCAGGTGAATTGAATGAATAAGTACGCAATGTGGGGTATGAAAAGAGAGATTTTTCGAGAGAGAGAGAGAGAGAGAGAGAGAGAGAGAGAGAGAGAGAGAGAGAGAGAGAGAGAGAGAGAGAGAGAGAGAGAGAGAGAGAGAGAGAGAGAGAGAGAGAGAGAGAGAGAGAGAGAGAGAGAGAGAGAGAGAGAGAGAGAGAGAGAGACGGTTGTTGCAGATTCTAACAGCACAAGTAATCCATGAGTAAACATGCGTCGGCTTGCAAATCTTCCATTCAAATCAACCCATTGTTCAATAATTTGGCTGGTATTTTGAGTCCACGCAAGAAGACAATCAACAACCTCTGTACTATAAAAGACCCGAGAAATTCGGCTCTTGGTCTTAAAAGTATGACCCCTATGTTTTACAGCCTTTTTTTTTTTTTTTTTTTAATATGTATGTATAAATCAATACTTCCTTACAGGAACTAAAGGAACACATGTCAGAAACATGCGCAAATTTGAAACCCAGATGTTTATTTTGTTTCTTTTTCTCAGTTTAAGATTACAGGGAGGGAAAGTACACATTTAAATGGAGGAAATACATCACAAACTGCCAGTGGGACCCCATTTGATGAGGTTGGACTGTAAAATCTAGGGAGGCTTTTTTTTTTTTTTTTTTTTTTTTTTTTCTTCCCCCCCCTGCTTGCACTCCACATGATGATAAAAAGTGCTAGACTTGTTTTCGGCCATTTTCCCATCTGTGTGTGTGTGTGTGTGTGCGTGTGTGTGTGTGTGTGTGTGTGTGCGTGTGTGTGTGTGTGTGTGTGTGTGTGTGTGTGTGAGAACGAAGGAGAGCTCATGTTGGTTCTGCTCGTGTTATCAGACGTGCGGAGACAAGTTACGACTCGTGCCTTCCTCTCAGTTCCCCTCAGACACCTCTGAAATGAGTGACTAACTTATTTGGGGTATTTGCCATTATTGTGCAAATATAATTGTCCTTCTTACAATTGTTTTTGTTTTTTTTACCACCGTAAATAGTCTGGGTTCTAGTCTAGAACCAGTAAATCACTGGTTAGAATAGAGGACAACCTTAAATCATGTGGCAATAACCAGTTGGTTCGCTGTTTGGGAAGTTATTCAACGTGGTGTATGCTCGTTAATAACTAAAACTTCGTGCAGATTCACTGGTTCCACATTTATATACATCATTAAATCAGCTCTGGAAATATATTTGATGGGGCAATGTAAACTAGAGGTGATCTCGTTCGAGGCCAGAAGATCTAGACAATTCTAATCCCTGTATTTGGGAAGGTAAAGGTAGATGACTAAACATTCAATAACTGCTGTAAAGGACACCCTTTGGTGTTGCTTAGTGGTGGTCAAGAAAATGCTGATTTCTCTGCATTGGAAAAAGTTACAGTAAATAGAGTGAAACCGTCTAACGACATCCGTTCTTGGTTCAAAAATGTTCCTTCAGGCGCCTTTGTGATCTGCTGGACCCCCGGCCTGGTGGTTCTCCTCCTGGACGGCCTTCACTGCGAGAAATGCAAAGTGATGGTCTTTAAACGCTGGCTGCTGCTCCTGGCCGTCCTGAACTCTGTCATGAACCCGTGCATCTACTCCTACAAGGACGAGGAGATGTGGGCAACCTTTAAGAACCTCATCCGCTGCGTGGGCAACGGCACGCGCCGCCAGAGGTCGTCCAAGGCCAACGCCAGGCCGCTCAGCTCGGCCCAGGAGACCGGCACCAGCCAGCCGCCCTCCGAGGAGACCAGGAGCGACGACCAGGGCATGCTCAACACCTGAGGACCGGGAGAACCTGCGGTAACTCGGGAGGTTCTCAGGTTCCTTCCTAAGAAGCAGTTGTCCCGTCTCTGGCCGGGCTCAGGTCCCCCGTCAGCGCCCGCTGGACCTCAGGAGGTCATCGTTTCTTCAGGGTGACTGGACTGACCTACAAGGGACTTGAAGTGGTCCTGGACTATTGACCAATTTCTAAGCACTGGTTATACCCAAAGTAGATTCAGGGATGCATTTCTTTTTTTTTTTTTTAAGCTCCTGTTCATGTTTAATGGGGTATGTGTACCGCTGGTTTTTGTGTTTTTCAACACATTCCAGTTGGTCGTTGGAATTTGAAGGAGCGCCATTGGTCTACCGTTGGTCGAAGGATTATAATATGAAGAACCCTGAATTACATTTCTTAGATGAGTTCAAAGCCCCCCAAAAAAGTGTTTATTGGCTTGTCATTACTACCCTACTGTTAATTCTTGTGGTACTCGTGCCATAATATTCAGGAACTTTTTAGTGAGGTACAACAAGACTGCAATCATAGCTATGCAGTTTTTATTGAAATATTTGTTTTTTTTTTTACCTGAATTATTATGCTGTAAAACCACTGTACTGTATATTTCTATTTATGCATCCTTCAGATATTGTAACCGAGCAGTGATACAATTAATTTTGTATGAAAACCGGGTTTTGTGATGCTATCCCATTACGTCGGTGTCGTCGTTCCTATTATAGTTCAATTTGGGCAATCTCAAATTCATCCCCCATCAACAGTTTGTTGCGTGTAGGGAAGGTGAAGTAATTCTTTCCCTCCCATCTCTGCAATCAGCATCTCTCTCTTTCTCAAACACACCACAACTCAAACAAACAGACAAATTCCCAAACAGCCCTACTTGAACCGGCAGCAAACCTGTTCTTCCTGCGGTGGCATTTTCTTTTTCCACTCTCCGGCTGTTTGATTGGTCCGCCGTGGCTCTGACGAAACAGCTGCTCTCGCCCCCCGGAACACGCACGCAGGGGGTTGTAAAATGGCGATGTTGCAACAGTGTGGATTCCTGTGGGAGGTACAGTCTTTGTGCCAGCGATCCTGTAGGATAGGACTGCAACCGACTGAAGCACCACGCCCCGCCACCCTTGCTTAGCCTACGGGCAACAGCGCCATGAATCATTGACAGGGTTAAAGTAAAATGGGACTCCTCAACCTGCTGTACAGTATTTATGCTATTTTAACCACACCTGTAAAGAAATGACATCATTAAAGTCCTTTTTGTTGTTGTTTTTTTACTTTGTACAACTTTATCTTGCCGTGTGAGAATCTTTTGTCATCGGTGCTGTCGTCCAGGAAAATCTTTTTTTTTTTTTTTTTTCTGTGTCCGGCCAATTTCATGCCTTTGGTCCTTGTCTCCTCATACTTTCTCACATTGAGTGGAGTTTTAGTTGCAGCTACACGTCTTGGGGAAATAAAGCTTTGAGCTGGAGTGTTCTTCAGCAGGATTATTCAATTTGTGTTTGAATATTTGACATTTAAAAACAAGGTTGTTTTTAAGTCAGTATATAAAATTGACAAAGAAAAGGTAAACACATTGAACTCTTTCAGTTTGTTTTCTTTTTCTCTCCTAACTATTTAGGTCATATTATCAAACATCCACATTTTTATATAGAAACAACAAACAATTTGTCTTATAATTCTAGGCTGTCCACCTTGTTAAATAACTTGCAAGGCTTCATTACAACAGCATAAATACATATATTAAATAATGCATAATCAATTAATAATTATAAATAAACTGTTCAATAATAATAATAATAAATATTGAAATGATATGCCAAAATGAAAAAAATTGCACGCTTATTATCAACATTTTTCAAGAAGAACCGCCGCCTGAAATTTCATTTGTTGAAGTGTCGTCGAATTCAGGATGAATAACTGTTTAAATCACAATGAATCTATGACCTTTGGATTCCTCACAGTCAATCAAGTGGTTGACGTAAACCCTTGAGGAACAAAATACTTCAGTTAATGGACGCTGGAAATAGACTCATGTTAGAGTTTGCCGGTGGTTTGGTAATAACTTCAAGTGTTGCGGAAGGCTCCCAGGGCCACTTGAAATCTATGCCTCGGTCAAATAGGCTGTTTTCTTTATTTAGACCTTGAAAGCTAATGTCTTGATGGAGTTGAACTTTTTAGGCTAAAATTTCGATCTTGCTTCCCGATTTGTTCAGGTGACACTGTTTGATCTTTGCAACCACACGGTCCTTTCTGTTTCCTTTTCCTCTCACACAGTCAATAATAATAATTTATGGCTTTACCATCCATCCATCCATCCATCTATCCATCATCCATCCATCCATCCCCCCATCCCCCATCCATCCATCAATCCATCCATCCCCCATCCCCCATCCATCCATCCACTTATCCCCCCATCCATCCTTCCATACATCCATCCATTGATCTATCCATCCACCCACCCATCCAGCCTTCCATCCACCCATCCATTCATCTATCCATCCACAGATCCATCCATCCTCCCATCCACCCACCCATCCATCCAGCCCCCATCCAACCATCAATCCATCCATCTATCCATACATACATACATACATACATACATCAATCCATCCAGGTATCCATCATCCATCCATCCATCCATCCATCTATCCATACATACATACATACATACATACATCCATGTATCCATCCATCCATCCATACATACATCAATCCATCCAGGTATCCATCATCCATCCATCCATCCATCTATCCATACATACATACATACATACATCCATCCATGTATCCATCCATCCATCCATACATACATACATACATATATATATACAGTATATCTATCCATCTACCTATCTATCCATCCATCATCTATTATGAACTCTTAACATCTTGTTACACGTTACGCATTTACATTTTCCTAAAATATAAACTTTTGGATTGGATGGCCGGCCAGGTTTTGTAGAGTGTGATGCTCCACATGATTTGTCCTCCCGGGCCGGTCAAGGTGAGCTGAGGCACCTTATGAAGGAAAGAGCCCATCGAGCAGCGCTGATTGGAGAGCCTCTTCCAACTGATTGAACAAATTGGACGGCCTTCAGTAATGGAAAGCAGGACACACGGGAAGAGAGAGCGAGAGAGGAAAAAAATAAAAATACATCACATGTTCACACATACACACATAAACACGCACACTTTTACTGACTCCGTGGGAGAGTGGAGCGCAGCTCAGTCCTCGGATGCTACAGGGATGGCTGTGGTCACCGTTCAGCTTCTCTTGACGCTCTCATTCCTCCACCTCTTTCTCTTTCTGGTAAGTGGATGAAATAATGTGTTTGATTGATATATTGACTTATTCATTACTCCACACAGTCCAAGAGCCACACACCCGTTTTTTAAAGTTCCACCTGTTCAGTAGCTGCACAATGCATTCGGCAACACAAGCGCAGGCAGGGGAGCTAGGGGTCCGAATGGGAAAGATTAACATAATATTCTTACAATCACATTTGGGGACTAAATAGCCACCACGGTTGGAATCAGAGAGATAACGCTTACATTTTGCCCTCTCCCTGTGGACCCTGCTGCCTTTTGTTGCGGTGTCAGAAACACATGTGTCTGCATTTACAGTGTGCGTCATGTCACTGTATATTCTCACTTACACCCTGCACCACATTCACTTTGGATCAGGGCTATTTTTCTATGGGAAATACTGTGAGATTTTACTCGTTTTTGTTTTTGTTTAGTTTTTTTTTCTCCAGACTGGATTCTAAATTTTTGAATTAAAAGTGTGTTATTGCTTTGTTGTTTTGCTATGGATGGATAAATTATGGATCATTTAGATTATGCCGGGGGGGCGTCGTTATTGGGTTAAATCTTTTTTCTTCAGAGGAACTCACAAGGATTTTTTTTTTTTGGCATTATTTTTAAAGAATTGTGCACGCTTGTTCAAACACTATTGAGCAGCCGCACATGCATATAGAATAGTTTGCCGTCTCTCCTCCAGGAAGTGAATGGCTGGCACGACTTGGACAACAGGGAGTACGACTGTTGGCCAATCGATAACCCAAACGACTACAACATGATAAGCTGTGGAGGTCAGTGGGTTTGGTTTCCTAACCGCCGGTTTTACAAGACTGTAATGTAAAAAAAAAAAAAAAAAAAAAAAAAAAAGCTGAAATTTGGTACATTATGGTACATGTATGTGATGATATGACTGTGGTAACTGGTGGATTCCTAGACCTGGTTTAAGGAAGTTCCGTGGTGGTTTATTCAATTCTAGTGAATTGAGGGCGGGTTTCGCAGACAGGGTTTAATCTAAACCAGGACTGAACTAATCCTTTTAAATTAATCCAGAATTTAAAAGTGCCTTTCTGAGACATTACATTACATTACATTACATTACATTGCTTAATTTAAGATGAATTAGTTCTAGACAAGGAAGTCCTAGACTAAAGTTATTAAGGACTAGCCATGTCCTTCTGTCTGGTCTTTGTCCAGATAATGCATTTTCTCTCTTGTCAAGGTCGACCTGTTGGCCACATCCATTAATCCAATATAAATAATAATAATAATAAAACTGCCTCTGGTCGAGTTTAATTTAAGCCTTCACTTTGACCTCGATTAGCTCTAATCATCCTTCTGGAAATCACTTTTTTTTTTAAACCAAGACTCGGGCATGTCTGAGACGATTTTAAACCATGACTGAGAAAGGCCATTTCAGTTGGTTTCAAATTAAAAGTATGACTTTGTCTGAGATTGGGCCTAATCTGTGCTCTCGAAACCGACCCTTGGTATTAGTTTTAGTGTTTTCCGACATGGGGCTAACTGGGTAAAGCATACTGTGGATTTGGGAATTGAACAAGGTGACCAAGCTATATTGTACACTGATGCTCATGTGCTTGTGTTTACAGACACAACACTTGTGTATTTTCTATTGTTGGTGTGTGGGAGCGTTGCCTGTGAGTCATTCCAGGAGATGGGGGCCATTTGGCCGTCCTATTTTCTCAATTTTTCATAAGGAAGAATCAAATTTATTTTACATTTCATTGTTTAATATTCATGTTAAACTTCCCAAGAAACATTTTTCCCACCTCAGGGACAAAAGCCTTATTTTCACGATCTATTACGCATGCATTATTTGTCACAGGGGGATGTGATGGGGTGGAATATTTCATCCTAAAATGGCCCCCCCACAAGAAAATGGGTTAAATTCATCAGCTAACTCCTAGCAGTAAAATCTCAGTAAATAACATGTTTTTTCATAAATATCACAAATAATTTCCTTACCTAACCTAACTTAGCATACACCGGCGCGATCAAAAATGACAAGACATCAAATTATCAGTAATAAACAATATAATTTACCAGGTTTCAAATTGAGCTGCTCTGAAGACTTAAATGATTTCACTTCCTCTTTATGAATGAACTCTTTATTTTTGGGTAGTGTGACAGGGGAGAGCAAAACTGAGTGACACTTATAAATGATCATATTTTAATTAAAAATAATGTTTTTATATTTTATTATAAAGTATGCATTAGGAAACACATTTACTTCTGAAAATAATGAAATTGTGATGGCAATACATATTTTATTCTGTAATATTTGTGATGCAACTTCAGTGACTATATATGGGCATGGAAATAACCAGTAGTATTTTGAAAAAGTTATAAAACACATATTATTCACTTTGTATAACATTTTCTCATATAGTATGTTAAAAGTGAACTTTGAATTGAAATTGGAAGTTTTTAGCTTGGCAAACATGCTGGAAGATTATTGTGTTATATAGACAATAAAATTTTACAGACATTAAATGTTATGATCCCAATTGGACTCCTCTCATGCAGTGACACTTGTAATGAATCAGTGTGTGTGTGTGTGTGTGTGTGCGTGTCTGTGTGTGCGTGTGTGTTTGCGTGTGTGTGTGTGTGTGTGCGTGTGTGTATGTGTGTGTGTGTGTCCAGGTCTGGAGATGACCTGGGTGCAGCGTCCGCCAGAGAAAGTCTCCAACGGGGAGGAGTTCAATGTCACCTACACAGTGACAGCTTCGGATTCCTTTTACGATTATGCCATCAAGAACAGGATCTTCCAGTTCAGGTGAATGCGTCTGTTATCCTACACCTTTGTCATGCCCACACACACACGCACGCACGCACACACACACACACACAGAAAACACAACCAATTGACATTTTTACAAATGTTTTCAATTTTTGATGATTATATACAGTATATATACAGTATATATATATATATATATATATATATATATATATATAAATATACACACTTTTTTTTTTCTTCTCAACTCCACATTATTGTAGTATCAGTGACTGCATGGACAGTGACAAAGAAAGAATTACAATTAAAAATGAAGCAACAGAAAACAGTCAACGTCAATCATTCTGTGTCCATACTTTTCCAAGTTTTACCATTTTTTGTGTGTAAAACAACGTTTTTACTGTTTACAATAGAATACGAGGAGCTTTCACCTCGGTTATCAAAAATAACATACATTCTTTTAACAATTCAGCAAAAATCTGAATCAAGGGTTTAATTTGCTTGACCAAATCTGAAAATAGATAAATAATACATTCTGGAGAGAGAAAGCTTCTCCATTATGTAGGAACCATGATTTATATCTGTTCATTCATCAATAGAAGGTGGGTCTGCTTTCAGCCTCGTTGCGACCTCTTCTTATCGTTTCTCTGCCACATTTTGCTAAATTCAAATCTTGACCTTCCAGTGAAGCTTCAGAGGCCAAAAGGTTCTGCAATCACCACGATTGTCCGGCGAACTGGAACAACGCCAACGAGATGAACTGCTGTGTGTACCACGCCAACATCCATTCCTGCCCCCTGGCTCTCATGGTCCGTACCGCTCTACTGATCTGTGTGTGCGGCCGTGCAGGTTAGGCCGTGCACGTTAGGCCGTGCACATTAAGCCGTGCACGTTAAGCCGTGCACAATAAGCCGTGCACGTTAAGTAGTGCACGTGAGGTTCTTATTGTGTGCAGGAAAACATGGCTTGTACGTCACTCTACAGACTGGTTCAGTGTTATCACTGTCCCTCGGCCTGACTTCCTCTACATATATGACTTAAATGACAATGCTCTGCCTTCAGAAGCGACAATAAAAAATATACGTGTGGTATTCATTATATTCCAAAAGCAGGAGACATAAATAGCAGTCTTACTTCTTTTGAAATGAATAAACAAATCGTAACAATGTCCTTCACAGAGACAAGGAGGAATCTGTGGCCCGTGGATTCCTGACGACGGCAAGATTGTAACTCACACTGTGTCCAAAGCGGGAAAAATGGACCAAAAATATTGGACTTCAAAGGTAATATCGGACTTAAATATGTGTTTTCAATTTGTTTTAGCGTGTGTGTGTGTGTGTGTGTGTGTCTGTCTGCTTGTATCTGTGCATGCGTGTGTGTGTGTGTGTGTGTGTGTGTGTGTGCGTGCGTGCGTGCGTGCGTGCGTTAAAATGCTGTTAAATTTTTAATGATGCTCTGGTATGCTGTGGTTTTATTCAGGTGGTGCTGATCCACGTGGGAGTGACCTCTGTCATTGCTCATATCAAAATTGGGCAAATGCATGCAGCCTTGGAGTCCAAAGTCCTCGTTGTCAGTGCCCAAGGTCACCATGTCACCTTAATCATTTATTTATAAGTGTCATTTTGCTGAAGGAAAGTTTTGAAGCTCAGTTTGTTTATACAGAAGTGGATGTTTACTGTGGATGTTTACTTTGGGGTTGTATTCTTGAAGTTATTGTAAAGGACCATATATTTTCTTATTTTTGGACATGACCTTTTATTATTAAGATCGTCATTTTTATATTTTAGGTTATATCTGTTGTCTGTCTCTAGGTGTACTCTATATTGCCATATCTTACTGTGTACAGTTAACTGTTTATTAACTGTTTATTGTATATTTTTCCATTTTTCCATCTATTGACATTTCCTTTTTATATCTATATATATATATATATCTTATATCTTATATATATATGTATCTATCTGTGTGTTTCAGTGTGTGGGGACGATGTGTGTGAGCTGGAGGAGACATGTCTAAACTGTCCTGCGGACTGTGGTGTGTGTCCCATGTCCATCACCATCAAGGTGGCCATTGGGCTGCCTGTCGCCCTCTTCTGCAGTGGCTTCATCCTGACCATGGTGGTGAGCACGCACACACACACAGGCACCCACGATTGCACACACACACACATGCACACACACATGCACACACACATACACACACACTAGACTATTTTGCATTTCATTGAAGTACACTGTATGTTCTTTAGCTGATTTTAAGATTTTTTTTTACTTATTTTTCTTTGAGCTGTTTGTTATGTTCCTACGCTACACTACACAAGCCCGTGCGCGCACGCACACGCACACACACGCACGCACGCACACACACACACACACACACACACACACACATACATACACACACACACACTCTCTCACACTGTGTTAGTGTCTGCTTTCATATATTTGTCATAGCTTTAATTATTAAGCATTGGTGACCATTCATTTTTCCTCTGCAGTGGCTTCAGTACCAAAAACAAAAGATGTTCTGGGATGAAAGCTGGATTATCAACTACAAGAATGTCATGTTTGGTAATACATAAAATGCAAAAAGAATTGCCAAAATACACTGTCTTTTTCTAGCAGTTGTTCTATTAGCTGGAAAACAGACCCTACAAATTGCTGCCTGGCCTTGTTGCAGGTAAAGTGTGCTACATGGGCTTCTGCAGCACCACCAGCCTCCAGCAGTTGAAGAACAGCTCCAGCGTCAGCCGCTCCACAGACACCACAGTGTGCACGGTGATCAACGCCTCCTTCCAGCAGGGCTTCATCCAGCCGGCCATCTAGTACGGAACATTATTCCTTTTAAGATTAAGGAAATACCAAGCAATACAAAACGTAAATATACCAAACACAATAAATATCAATAAATAATAAATAATAAATAAAAGCAATAAAAATAATAATATATAAAAATATATATTACAAAATAAATATTAAACAATAAAAATGAAAATAGACAAAAAAGAGATACACACATATATATATATATATATATATATATATATATATATATATATATCAATACCAAGCACAGTACTGCAGTATAAGTAAATTTTGCCAAATTAACTTTTTCAGACTTTTTTACTTTATTTACTGAGCTATAGTTACTGATTTAGTGATTTATTAATCAATACATTGTTTATGGAGAGTTAATTAATTAGCAACATAAAACTAGTCAGAGTATAATGAATGGTGCAAATAACAAGCCAGCCAGCCATATTAATACAATTATTAACTGTATTGTATCATAGTTTTGGGGAAGCTAGTGGAGTTTTCCCGAGCTAGTCTTTTAGTTAATTTTTTTTCTTTCAAATTCTGGATAGCTATTTTTGACATAAAACCTATTTTGTACTCTACTACCAAAATAAAACCTCATGATGAATTCCAATATATACTGTATATATATATATATACATACTATTTACTGTATATATACTGTATATATATGTATATGTATATGTATGTGTTTGTATGTGTGTGTGTGTGTGACAAGCACTTTTCTTCTAGTGATGGAAGGACAGTGGCAGTGAAACACATCCAGAAGAAACATTTCACTCTGTCTAAAACTATCAGGAAGGAGGTGAAGGAAGTAAGGTGAGAAACATCACAATTTACATTCATGGGTTCATGTATACACTGTGTTTTCTATTAAATTGTCCTGTCGTTCATTAACAGCCGCCTGTTAATAATCTGGATTTGGTGTACCAGCTTTATTGACCTGAAAATTCTCAGAGGTTTATACTAGTGATAAGCAGCAATTATCGCACACTTATATTTGTGCTAAAACTTTAAATTTTAATAAGGTTACACTAAGTTGCCTTTACCCTTTTAGTTATCTTTAAATCAATTACAAAGATGAAATAAATCTGCATCCAAAATGAATAAAGTCAAGGGGTATCGAGCTTAAATAAATTTGAATGTCCAGGGAATTGGACCACCCCAACCTGTCCAAGTTCATCGGGGGCTCCATCGAGGTTCCCTACGTCAACATCATCACAGAGTACTGCCCCAAAGGAAGCCTGTCCGACGTGCTGCTGAACGAGGAAATACCCATCAACTGGGGCTTCAGGTCAGTCTGTTACCATTAGATATTATTATTATTCGATTTTAGCATTTTTCTTTTTTTAATCTCTGCTTTTTCGGGCTTAAAGTATCTGAAGCATGACGACAGCAGTACGCACAGACATGGTTGAGGTCTTGTTAGAACCAGGACGTTTCAGATGTCTTGTTGTTCGAGTTTGATCAATATCGATCTACATTTGAAGCAGAAATTAGTGAAAAACTGTCATCATTTCATTAGTTTCGGGCCCCCCCCATCACCGCAAAAAGGAAGGCGATTAAAAAAAGATTCTGTGATTTTCAGTGACGTCTAGTCCGACACGGTCGGAGAAAGTCCCTCGGGCTCCACCCCGCATATAATCACAGAGCGCAGAATCGGGAACCTCGGATTACGGGACCTTGAAACCTCGGAAACCTGTAATGCGTGTTAGTCGTCTTGGATACAAATTAAGTTTTTAGAGTTACCGTAAAACAAATAAATTACTTTGTATAGACACCAATAACAAATGTTCAGGTTCCCATGGAACACAGCATCAGTTCATGCGATCGCTCGTCTTTATATCAGCATTACGACTAAAGCAAGTTCCAATTTTCAGAGTTTCCGTTAAACTCAGCATTTGCTCCTACAGCATGTATGTTATGACTGGTTTGAATTCCACAAAATTAGGATAGAGACAACACCATACAGTATCTAACACATAGCTGCGAACAGAATGCGTTTATTTACAAAAAGGGCAAAATAGATAAAATATCAAACAAAAAGCTGGGCGTCAGTTCGTCTCGACCCAGCACAGATACTGCCTGAAGCAACCACTACAGACCGATGGGGTCTACACCACGCACCTCGCACGATGCAAAAGCGTCCCCCAGAGCCACAACCTGCACAAATATAACAAATTGGATGATGTCAAAAAAAGCACCCTCTACACAAACTCATCTCCCCCCAGCACCCGACTAGAAGTTGTAGAACGTGGGCGTATCGGCGATGTGCAAACTTCTGCAATTTCCGGTTAATCTTCAACGGTTTTTCACTAATTCCTACTCTAAATGGAGGATCAAAATTGAACCACAAAATGTCTGAGACGTCCCGGTTCTAACGAGACCCCAAACATGTCTGTGGGTTAGGTTGTAGTGGGCCACGAAAACTTTTACTTTTAGCCCGAAAAATGCCAAGGAGAGAAATAATAAAAATCGTAATAAAAGATAGGGATCCAGCTGCGGGCTGGACCCCTAATACTAATTATAGATTTAGCCATTGTGACATTGGTCAATTTTCTACCTGCCACTCACTAGAGCTGCTAAAGGTTAAGTGACTCTTGTTGTCAAGCTGCTTCAGATGTAGTGCTGGCCTCAGGCAGCTGGTGGCTAAGTGCCTTGCTCAAAGGCCCTTCGTGTCACTGACG
Source organism: Zeus faber (assembly GCF_960531495.2). Lineage (NCBI taxonomy): Eukaryota > Metazoa > Chordata > Actinopteri > Zeiformes > Zeidae > Zeus > Zeus faber. The sequence goes on from NC_137193.1 coordinate 47,981,901, forward strand.
CCGATTACTCCTTGTCCTTGTAGGCTGTCCTTTGCTACCGACATAGCCCGTGGTATGGCCTACCTGCACCAGCACAAGATATTCCACGGCAGACTCCACTCAAGGAACTGCATCATCGACGACCGCTGGGTCTGCAAAATCTCAGGTAACAATATGGGAGGAATCAGACTCACTGCTGCCCTTTGCACAAAGGTTCAGCTTATTCTTGTGATTTGTTTATTTGGTACTTTCCAGAGTGGTGTCAAACCATCAAATTTATAATGTCCATGAAATAACTGACTTTAACTTGTTACTTTCAGGTGTTACCGTGGCAGAGGTTGGTAGAGCAGAGCAAGCCATAAAAATGACAGAAAACATACGTATGTACACATCTACCAACAGAAGTTAACAGGGAGTGCCCCTTGTGCAGCTGTTACCTTCTGATCCCAATATGGGCATGTGGTGGGAAAGCTGAAGTACCGGTATGTTACATAAGGATATGGATAGAAATAAATAGTGCATAGGGGTAATAATAGTCACTGGTGTGCGTGTGAGGATGCGCCTTCGGTCAAGAAAAAAGAAGAAGTGGCCAATAGGTGCCCGTACGGAAGAGAAAACAGTGGAACGTGCCCTCGTCTAGAGTGCCCCTACGATAGAAAAAACATTATGAAGTGCCCTCTAGAGCAGTGATACAAGATTCAAGAGGTTCATTTGTCACATACATATACATATGTTCATACATACTGTATATGCAGTGAAATGGAGGGGATACGTACACTAAAACTAGAATTAACCCGACAAAGGTACGGGATGGTGTTTATAAACGTTTATAAATGTTTCAAACCCAAAGGGTAACCCTAATACACAAACTACAATTGGTGGAAAATTACATGCATGTATTACTAGGGGTTCATTTGATCGGGGAATGTACCTGCGCAATTATTTGTCAACGTTTGAAACCCTAACCCTAGCCAACTGCCAAAACTACAATTTGGAGCCATTTTGTTATGCATCTTGATGCAATTGTCTCATGGGTAAAGTAATTGTATTATTAAAAACCTAAAAATTAAACTAATTTACGGGTGAAAAATAACATGCATGTGTTACTAGGGGTTCAATTGGTCGGGGAATATACCCGCGTTGTCAAGAATTTACATGTAATTTGCAAAGCCTTGAATTACAAGGCTTGAAACCTTGTTAGGCCCTTGTTAGGCCCTTGTTAGGCCCTTGTTAGGCCCTTTTAAGTGGTGCCCCGTATTGCCACGACCACCCTTCTAAATGTACATGTCCAGAGCTGTAAAAAAACAGTTGAGCTTATTTTGGGAGCTCTTTTAATTACTGAGATATGGGGCTTCAAGTGTGACCTCTGGTCGGGGTTCAAAGGTCAGTATCTCAGTTTACGGTCAACTGAGATCTCTCGAACTTACACGTTAACCTACACGATGAGACCTTTCCAAAATTGTGTTTGGTTTTGTTCTATGATAAAGTGAAAAAAATTCAGTAGAAATTGTCTTGGAATCCACACGTGGCACCCCACTGCAATGGCGGGGTTGGATTTATTTTTTTCTTTGTACTAGAACAAAACCACACACACATTTTTGTAAAGGTCTCTTTTCGTAGGTTAACATACAGTATGTACAGTACGTTTGAGAGATTTCAGTTGGCTTTGCAAAATTACATGTCAATTCTGACAATGCGGGTATAGTCCCCGACCCAATTAACCTCAAGTAACACATGCGTGTCTTTTTTCACCCATACCTTCTTTTCATTTGCAGGTTTATAATAATATAACTACTTTACCCATGAGGCAATTGCATTAAGATGCATAACAAAATGGTGCAGAATTTTATTTTTTGTAATTTCCAGGATTAGGGTTATCGTTAGCTACAAGTCTGTATGATATCACCTTGTTTTAAGAAAAACATGTGTTGACAATAACCAGTATCCTGCTTTCATTTTGTGCGAGTCAGAACAAAATATAAACCGACGCATTTACAATTTTAATACATCCACAGCGCCCCCACCTCCCCAGAGGAGAGTACCTTTGTCGGGTTCTTTTAGTTTTAGTGTACATATCTGCGCCTCCCTCCTTCCCCATTCGATTCAATAGCTCAATCTTTGTGACTATGAGCGCGAAAGAGCGTGAGCGTGCAAAATTCAGTGAGGGTATGACCGTACATGACCCTTCAATTGAGAAAAAGCAAAACCAGGAACTTGCGCAAAAAACAAAGTGCTCCCTACTCTGCGGTACTGTGTGAACAAGGCAATGGCAGCTTTCTTGTCAGTATATGTACAGTACCAAAATAAAATCTGCCTTTTTTGAACTTGAACCTGCTTTGGCAACACTGGAAGGTAGCGGCTGAACCATCATGCCAACAGGTCTACTCCGTGCTTAGCCCTGGTCATCGGGGAATTTAAACACATCATCGGGGCGGTTACTTTTCACCACTACTATGTGGTATGGGTACTGTGTTAGATATGTATGTTTTAGTAGATATGGAGGAAAAAAATCCCTCATATCATTATATAATAATGTAATTTATGCGATTAGGTTTTGTACTGATGATAATCCTTCTGGTGCCGTGTAACACGTTTATAGTTCCTTTTGCTTGTTTGCCCAGTTGATTTACCTCATGTGATGAATTCAGATGACGTTTGGTCTGTTGTGTTGTAGGCTGTGAGAATTCCATTCAAGAGCCCAATCTCTAAAAAGAGCTTTTCATCACTAAAGTCCCAACACTGCAAGTAGGCGATTCCTCTCCCCCGCCCGTCATGTCTGTGTCCACTCTCTACACTCTCTAAGGGCCTTTTTTTTACTAATTACTAATACTAATTATTGGGATACTTATGGGATGTGAGTGATGCACAGGGCCGATCGCTGGAGTGACAAAGGAAAAACAAAAGAGTTATGAAGGAAAAAAAGGCAGTGTTACGATTCTTTTTTTCGACTGTGTGCTGCTCCAGACTACGGCCTCACTGCATACAGGAAGGAGGACTTTGAGGGTGTGAGCACCGGCTTCCACTGCGGGGACATTAATCGTATCTACTGCGCGCCAGAAGTCCTACTGGGAAGCAGCTCCAACTGCACGGCGGCGGCGGACATCTACAGGTAGAAAGAGGCAGTCTCAAGAGTTAGGCCAGATGTTTGGATCCTTACAAAAACACTTACTTGGTTAAGAAAATGCTTGATGAGGCAAATGTAATTAGAGATGTCGCGATCATCAAGCAATCTCTCTGATTGTCATTTCCTACATACTACATTCCATTTGTTTTATAATTTCAAGCCGGCAGCTTGAGCCCCAGAGAAAAGGAACGTGATGGCCGCGCACGGCCTTTTTCAGTTTTGCTCTTTTGAACTCCGCAGCTACTCGATGATCCTGGTGGAGATTGCGACTCGCTCTGACCTCATTTCAGTGAGTATGACAGGCCCTCCGAGTAGATTACAACCTTTTGGCTTTTCATCTCGGGTTGAAAAGTGGCATTCCTCCCTCCCACCAGGACCAGGCTGAGGGAGTGAAGATGGACGTGATGTGGCGCCCCCCGCTGCCCGAAATTAAAGCCGGGAAGGCGGACATCGACTGTCCCAACAGAGGAGAGTACTGTGAGGTCGGACAGAAAAGACGCAAATATCCCGTTTTGATCGAATCAGACGGAACATAACTCATTTTTATATCGGAAAACGAGGAAAACACCCGTCAAATTAGATTGATCCGAACATCCATTGCTCTGTATTTACTGTATAACAGTATTGTATATCATGTTTATCATAACTATATTCTTTTATCATAACTAGACATTACAGGGTGTTTTCTTATTGTGTGACACACTCAAACAGCTCATTAAGAGGTGCTGGTCCCACAACGTCACCATGAGGCCCACATTCGAGCAGGTGAAGAAGATGCTGGACAAGATGAACCCTCACAAAGTCAGCCCCGTCGACATGATGATGAACCTGGTAATAAGCCGCCGACGGCAAACACGTAAAAACCTTATCGATTCCAATAAGGAAACACAGGGGCGAGATTCTGTCTCGGCTTTCCCCAACTCGGATTACAATCTAAAATACAAACAAGGCTCCCCTAGGTTTGTCGGACTTAATATCAACGATCGAAAATGGAGAAATTCCTGCTGCCCGTGTACCATTTAGACACAATGACAAAATGAGTTCCTGTTGAATAACAGACGATGAGGCAAAATGAGGTGAAGGGTGAATGACACTCAAGAACTGAAGTTAAAGTGCCCTTGAGCAAAGCATGTACTTAACAGCCTGATCTGTGGCAAAAACAGGAACAACTTTGGCGGATCATAACAATGAATGTGAGCATGTGGGATAAGTATTATTGCGGTGCATCGCACGACTCTGATGGGGACACGATGGGGAATAATATCATACAGATTATTTTACCATCTGAATTGACTCAGATTCAGCTGATTATAGTCACGTTCTTTGCGAGCCTAGATGGAAAAGTACAGCAAGCACCTGGAGGCCATTGTGGCGGAGCGAACGCAAGACCTTCTCCAAGAGAAACAGAGGACTGACCGTTTGTTGTACAGTAAGTCAGGATATTGATCTTGTGTGATAAGGAAAATAATCGTTCAGTATCAGAAACGCTTTTTTTCCCCCTCTCATTTCGTTTTGAATGAACCTCTATTAAACCATCGGGAAAACTCACGTTAAAAAAAAAATGTGTTTTGCAAGCATGCCCTGCAGTCAGGAGTAAAGGACACGAGAGTGACAACAATCAACATTGTACTTTGTCAAATAAAAACAAAAGCAATTCATTTATGTTTAAATAAAAGATCAATAAAAATGAACAATTGCTGGACAGGCATTTGGGTTTGGTAAACACGGAGATGTGTGCGAGCACAACAGACACACAGACCGCGGGGGATACTGGAAGGGCCGCTCGAAAACCAATGTACACACGCACAAAAACACCCAATGGCACCAAAACGTGCTGTGTGTGCGCGTTCAACATGGTTTTCCTGCAGCTTCTCTCGGGGGGGGGGGGGGGGGGGGGGGTGACGTGAACCCCGAGCTCCCTCTAGTGGCGAACACAACCCTATTCACCCGTTTGTTTCAGAAATGAAATCATGGTGCCAATAAATCCAGTCATAATAGATGCATAATAATATTTGCAGGTATGCTGCCAAAGCCAGTGGCTGATGACCTTCGTCAGGGTCGTACGGCTGAGGCTCAGAGTTACTCCAACGCTACGGTCTACTTCAGGTGTTGCAAATATCAAAGTATCACTCTGTCACACCACCTTTTTTTAAATTTTTATTATGAAGTTCCGTTTGCACCAGGTATGTATTTCTCTCTGCTGAGGATTTTCTTCAAATGTGCTTATTATTATTTTTTTTAGCTTAATTGTCAGGAAATTGGATAAAAAAAAAAAAAAAAAGGATTTTAAGTTAAAGTGGATTTTAAATTATCTTTTCCAAATTATTATTTGTAAATATTTGCAAGGCGTAGGCAAAAAAAAAACAACAAAAAACAAAGTGCTCACATCCTATCCTGAAGTACGAAACACATGCACTAAGAAAACGAGTCTGGTAAAAGTTACATTAAGTGTGATGAAGTACTCATATTTCGATGTGAAGACACGTTTCATCCTTAACACGCTCATCGAATCAACGGCCATGGTTAAGTGAACGTTTTAAGACGTTTTTAGAAAAGACATTGAAACTAAGACATTTGCTTTGAAATACAAAGTCCAACCAAAAAGGAACCACTCATGTAGACTACATATATCACCCACTTTATTGCAGTACTAGGAGCATCGCGACAGGATTCCTGTATTTAGAGATAAATACCTTGTCAGTTTTTGCAATTTGACCTAAAGCCTTCAGACAGCAGTGACGTCGCAGCACACTCCAAACACGCATTGAACCCACATTGTTATATAAACTGTTTATATATAATATTAAGGGACGACGACCTACTTAAACAAAGGTTAAGATTTGTTCCAGGTAAACAGCATTAAAGATGCGCTGTGCTTCGGTCTCCCGGCAGTGACATCGTGGGCTTCACGCAGCTCTCTGGCAGCAGCACCCCACACCAGGTCGTCGACTTCCTCAACCAGCTTTACACCACCTTCGACGACATCATCGACAACTACGACGTCTACAAAGTGGAGACTATAGGGGATGCTTGTTAGTATGGAAGCAAAGTACAAGAAGGATAAGATGAACGTGTAGCTGAACCCATCTATGTCTCATCTTGTTTTCTGTCTCATGAAATGTCTATGTATCTGATTAAATGACGGGCTTGCCTTCCAGATATGGTGGTCTCGGGGGTCCCGAATGAGAACGGCATCAATCATGCGGGGGAGATCGCCAGCATGGCGCTGGATCTGGTTAGTGTCTGTCATGCTTTTAAGATCCCCCACAAGCCAACCACACAGCTGAGGATTCGTGCCGGCATCCACTCGGGTGGGTCTCTTAACTGCATCTGGGAACATTGTATCCATCCGTTTTATTTCCACGTCGCGTTATTTTTCGTCTTTAACATGTTTGCTTGCCAAGTGGTCAATTCAGACCGTGATTCCGCTTCACAGATGAAACACTGTTAAGTCACACAGATAACTCTTTAGTTCCGACCTGAAAGGCTGGTGCCTCCCAGTTCTGTGAGCTGAAACATCTGTCAATGCTTTGGTCGTAAACTTCCTTAAAAAAAACCCGGTAGAAATGCATCAATGCAATGCATGTCTTTAATTCTATTATGTTATTTACATAATATGTATTCTTTACTTACAATTGTTTTTTTTTTTTTTTACCCCTCCTGACAGGACCTGTTGTGGCCGGTGTTGTGGGCACCAAAATGCCTCGATACTGCCTGTTTGGGGACACCGTCAACACGGCGTCACGGATGGAATCAACGAGTGAAGGTACAGGAGTGCAGCAACCACTCTGACCTTTATCCAGTACAGCTCCCCAAATCAACTGTTTTTACTTCTACTTTTGGAGCTGGTATAGAAAAGGCATATAATAACTGGTCTTGGGCTCTAGAGTGTGTGATTCGAATCAGAGGTGAGACTTTGAAAGGCACAATAATCAGCGGTAGCAGCCAATCCTATCAGGAAATAAGACCAAATAAATCAATTACTTGGTCCATGCAGTGAACGCCTTAACTCTTATGATGAAAAGCTTTGGCTGGCAAAATTCTCTGCATCATCACTTTACTCACTTTATAAACACATTTTAAATGGATGCTCCAGACTTTTTATGTTCATTCTCATCTTTCTATTTACCCATGTTGTTATTGATACATGCGATTTTCACATCATTCACATCTTTGTCGGGGATGAGATATGAGGTTCCCTTTTAAGTAATGCTCCAGTTATTCATTCTCCTACTGGAGGTGAATAAAGCATGGTGCAGGGTGCTTCCATTATAATTGTCACTCACAATCAATGAAAGATTAACTCCAAACTCCTTCTCATGTACCAGTACACATTACTAGAAAATAATGAACATTACAAATGATGGAGGGAAAAGACATTAGACATATAAGTATTTGATTGGGCTTTTAAATCATTGAATTGTATTTTTTTTTAACATTCTTGAAATTCATTAAAAAAACAAAAACGTATCCAATAGCTCTGAAAATCCAGGTGAGTGGGACCACGGCTGACCTGCTCCACACACTGGGAGGGTACGTTCTGACCTGCAGAGGCTCCCTCAACGTCAAGGTAAGGTTCCAGCCGTGGAAAAAAAGGTTGAATAATAATGTAGCAGGAAAATGTGAATCGGAATCAGCCTTTTTTTGGTCCAAGTATGCTTACACATACAAGGAATTTGACGCAGTTTCATGAAATAATAATGCTGTGACAGAAAATAAATATTAATATTATAATATAAAATTATGAATCCACGTTTAATTCATAATGTTACATTTGAAGCAAAATACCAGAAGCTACTTATAAGTTCTCATGTCAGGTTAGCCTTCAAGTCAAAGATGCGTGGAAGCTGCTGAGATCCTGTGAAACTGAAGACTGTAGAAAGCCAGATTTGAAAAGATCACAGGAAATTCAACCCTCCCTTTAGAACCATTCGAAGACAATGGCCAGCCTAGGGCGTGTCTTGTTCACTCCATTCGCTCCGACGGCACTGGAGTAGCATTTGGGAGGGTGTGGCCGGAATAAACAGGGGGAAGGGGACGCAAATTAGTCCTGAGGGAGTAGACCCTATTACTCCTACACAATCAAAGACTCTACTCCAGCTTCACTTACACACACAGCTCACAGGTCACAGCTGTTTCCCAGCAAAGCTTTTATCTAAAAATTCAGACAGAAACGGTGCCTGGCAACACGACCCCCTTCTCTTGCCCTCTCTCTTTTTTTTTTTTTTTTAATCTCTATTGATTCAACAGGGTAAAGGGGAGATGACGACATGGTGGCTGGAAGCAAAGAGAGATGACCATACGGACCCGCTGCTCAGAGCCGCTGAACTCAGCGGCATCCCAGTACCAGTTAGCAACTGAGCAGCTTCCTGTGTTTGTACCTGCATGAAGCAACCTCAGTCGTCGTGTAGTGAGATGTCCAGTGCCTTGTCTTGGTCACCGTGTTATAAGAGAATGTGCACGTTATGTGCTCGAGTAACCGTTCATCGTGGATGTACAATTTATCATTGTTTTAAATGCCACTTGGGGGTAACCGAAAAAGAGACGCCTGCAACCGGGAAGATGTGTAGACTCTTTTTTTTCCTCCCCAAAAACGTACTTTAATGACTCCCATCGTAATTGGTCCACCTTGAAGATGTAAACTCAACCTTCACTTAATTATAGCAAAACACCAAAAAAGGTATTGTCCCTTTATAAAAAAGATGTTGTTATCATTGACCTTTCTTGGACTTGATGCTGTGTTTCAAACCAGGCCTTAGTAAAAACCTGGCTCCCATCATTTATAGCCTTAAAACAAAGCCTAAAAAGCAAACATGAAAAATGGCAAACCTATCCTTCAAGGCTTTTTTATTTATTTATTACATTTGTTTTCTCCTTTGGCAACTTGGAAAAAAATGAGTTGAATAGTGATGTCTTGCATTTTTTTTTTTTTCATCTTTTATTTTCTTTCAAAACGCAGCCATGAATGTCACAGAATTATAACCTTTGACGTGGGTTTACTTCTGCCCACAGCAGCCATGGTAGAATTTAAAACCTAAAGAAAAGCATCGCGTTTTGTTATAGTTCCCTGAATTGTGATTGATGTTTGTGTCCAAATACTGCATGTTATCATATTTTATTAAATGACTTGAAGCTTTTTTGCATTGATTGTACATTTTAACTTTAGAAAGTAGTGTGTAAAATGTCAAAAAACTCAGTAGCAAATGAGTACAGAATTGAACTGCCATGTCGCCATTGTCACCCTTATTTCCCATATTTAATTCTCTACTTTCCTACCTCCTCTCTAAAAATGACACTATACAATATAAGTTCCATTTCTAAAACTGCCAACTGGACTAAACTGTTTTCATCATGAATCACATGTTTTCAACTAGTAAAGTAAGGGACCAAGGTGAGGCTGAGTCTTATTTGTATTTCTGGGTTATACCCCTGCTTTGCCCACAGACTTTGATAATTCATCATCATGCATGCAATTCCAAATATCTTGGGTGGTTATACCAAAACGTACCAATTTGTGTCCCTTGAACAAAACTGCTCTGTAAATCTGAATAAAAATAAAAACAAATAAAACACTTTATAATTAAGTTTCCATTATATATCTCATAACATAAATACACATTCGTCTTATTTTATTATTGTGTTTTAAACAGTTTTTTTTGTGTGAGGCCTCTTGCAAAAAATGTGAAAATGGCTGTCTCTCAGTATGATTTTTGTACTTTTACTCGCTATTGAGGCTAAAAAAGTTACACTATCATATAAAAGCTTAAACTTATATCAAACCTCAAGTGTCGTTTCATTACTCATGGATGGGTATTCTTATGTGTAAAATGTTGAAAAAACACAGAATTTAGTCGGGTCCCCAGGCTGTCATCAACCCTGTTACTTTTAATGAACACACCCCTTCAGAGATAATGGACTGCTCCGGAAGTTGCATTAATTCCCAGGAAGTGAAATCATCTTCCTTTCGTGACGCTGATGGCGAAAAGACAAGTGTGTTGAAAATCAAACATCAAGAATGGGAATTGGCACGTTTTTTGTTGAATGACCCTCTTATTTATGCTCTGACTGAAGGTGGGATGACATAGCGCACAGATCACGCCGCCTTTACTCTCTGACACTGACCTGTCGTCATCCTCGGACTAAAAAGTAAAATGGCGGGCAAGGCCTGGAACACAGCGATCCGCACGAGGCCCTGGTCCACCGCTACGGCTGTGTCAGGGAGAAAGAGAGGGGGATCAGACGCAAACGTTCCGAAGCCCTCGGCATCGGGTGGTCAAAGCTTTCGCCTCGGCATTTAAAAATGTTCTCTTGTGGGCTTTTGGAAAACTCTACGAAAAAAAACGGCGTCGGAATGTTACATAAAAGCTCCAAAGGCCGGTGTGAATTGATGCTCGATGATTGATGCAAATGATTATTGGAGCCCGGGATGTGGACACCGCTGCATCCCACACCTCCAGGCCCTGACCAAGGGGATGATGGCAACACAAATGAATTGCTCATCAGACATGATTTGCTTTACATCTCTCTGGCAAGTTACATTGCTTTAATAGATTTTGATAGTATCCGATAAATGTATGTGATACAGTGCAAATTCAATTGACAGTTACTCCCCATTCTAAAATCTCTAATTTGACTAGAGCTAACCCATACCGAGCGAGTTTATATTTTCAGTTTACGACAGGGAAGTTCCCCATTTGTTTGACTGTTCGCTCAATGCAATGCCAGAAGGCCATCAGACGGTCATAACAATCAAATCCGAAGATAGAAATAGAAAATAAAAAAATCTATTATAAGATCCAGAAGTGTTTAGTCTTCCACAATTCGCCAAATTCTGACTGGAGCGTGACATTATTTCAGTTTCCCTTGCCTAGTTTAACGAGGCACTGACTCGTGGTTTGCGCACCTCCAAGGAAGGAGTGAGAACTAAAACAGGGGACTTCAAATGTGCTGAGCACTGGGCAGCACAACAGTAAAAATACTTTTTAAGAAAAGTCCTTTCTATGCTGTAAAGACTAAAAAGATATTTGGGCCAACGTCACGGGAAGGTCCATGGTAAGAGACCATTGTGAAATGAGAAAGCGAGTATAATATTTACATTTCCATTGAATGCACGATCTAAGTCTAAAATACTTTGTGCACGTATTTTTGATAGATTGAAGGGAGATGAGAAAGAAAAAGTAATTAGGGAGGAAAACAATGCAGGTGTAAGACAAGTCGGCACATGGCAGCAAAACTCCATTGAAATAATAACATAATTAGCTGGGGACCGATTGTGATCGTGGTCTCACTTGATGACCCCAGTTCTGAAAATGAGTAGAATTGTTCCCTTTTTTTTTTTTTTTTATTAGACGCAATTTTGTATCTCTACATTTATTTGCTTATACCCTGTTTTTGATTAATTTCATTTTTTTTTTAGTTGTTCCACTTTGTAAATGCATTTTGCTTCGCTTTTATCGCTACTACCTGCTGCCCTTTAAATGTAGCGCCCTTGCAGTTACACGTCGTAAACGAACGGCGCGACCCAAACAGAGATTATTTAAAATCTTTGTCCACAGCTTTTCACTGTAGATATTTGAATTCCATGAGGACACCTTCGCTGAGCAAGCCACACGATACGTTTTATAAAAGCAAATGACAAAGGCGTGGGGAAAAAAATAAAAGACACGTGCAATTTAAAACAGCCCGCGCACACACACACACACACACACACACACACACACACACACACACACACACACACACACACACATAAGACGCTGTCATGTTTGTAGTGGGGACGAAATCGCGCCGCTGTCCAGATTCGCACCGGGGTGCGGATTCGGATCAGGTACAGCGGGTGGAGTTGCGACATAAAAACCGCGATGAAAAAACAACCGACAAGGCGCCCTGACGTCACGCTCGGGCCGCGCGCCACACGCCGGAAGTGGACATGTCCTTCGATTTCACCGGAAGTGGATCGTCGCCAAGGACCAATCGCATCTGCAGGCAAGTGTCAGGTTCAGGAATATTAAGAAAAGTAATTTATTTCCGTTTTTACTGGTATTTTTATTGAATTGCTATTGTAACGCGAGTATAGTGGTTAACACAATCCTATGTTCATTTCCACTGCTGATCAGGCCGTGACGTTGTCTCATTTTCATCCAAAAACAACAACGTTGTGGTTGCTAGGCAACGAGCCGGCCAATTATCGTAGTGTTTGGTGTCGCGCTTTCCTCGCGGTGCAGACAGGATTGGGACCGGTTAAGAAATGGCACGATCAACACGGTCTCGACGCAACTGGCAAGCGGTCAAATACATGATCGGGTAAGTAGCGGAATAAGCTTACTCACAAAATAGTGTTAAACGCTATATATGAAACCCACCACCAGTATAAACCATAATCAAGTGAAGTATATATAATTACTGCAGACTAGTATATGCCCTATAAACACTCTGGGTTTATGCATTTTTCCTTCACAATTGACATTTGACTTTTTAATCTGAGTGGTCGTGAAAAACCTGTCATCATCGGTTTTGGATGGTTCGGGGAATGTGCTTGTATGCCAGCGCAAAATGGATTGTACAATTTGATTTGTTTACAGTTGGTTTTCTTTTATTGAGAAAAGGTATTTGGAAAGGGTGCGGATAGTGTCTCGTGGGGAGACCGAGCAGTCCAATGGATCCCTCTTTCCACTTGTGGACTCAATATCCTCTCTACTCCTCTGCTATATTAATAGCATCATCTATCTATAGATATATCCTATATCTGTCCGTTATATATGCAGGCAGGGCGAGTAGTTGTATTGAGAGAATTCAAAGTGCTTTACATAAGCCATAAAATACATAGAAAGCATAGAAAGAAAAACACACGCATACAGATAGGTGATATGAGTATAGATATGAATAGAGAAATAAAGAAAGGACAGATATTGCTCTCTATTCTTTATCTAAGGCCAATGTTTGTCTATCTGTTAATATATCCAGCCCTCCACCCATCCCTTGTCTATTCTTTCAATTCTGCCAATCACTCCAATCTGAGCGTTAGTACGGAGGTGTAATGTGTCATGGGACAGCGCGGAAACTTTCTCACCAGTCAAACAACTTCCGGTAAGGCAGTGACGGTCGAAGTTTATGACGTCACCATTACGTCTGGGTAATTGTATACAAGACCCGCCCCCATTGCGCTATGTTGACAGTGCGCTTCACGGTGTAAACAAGATCGACGCATCTCTAGCCCAGTAAAGGTTAATACTTGTTGATCAGCCAGCCTCGGCAGTAAGTAGCCTATAGTGACCTGTAAGCCTCTGGGTTTGCCATCTGTTGATAAAACCACATGTACACCTCATTAGTAAATAGTACTATTACTAAAATAAACAAAGAATAAAGTCATATGAAACTAGCGAGCAGGACAACAAAATATTTGAATAAATTCACATTATAATGTAATTATTAATCACAAAATAATCTGTCATTAATATGTCATAAATGTTATTAAATGTAATTAATATGACGACAAATCTAAATGTTAAGGTAGTTTCCTTTCCTGCCTGTACACTATTATGATTTTATTTTTCCCCCGGCGTTACAGAACAAAGAAGTAAGCCTACACGGCAGCTAAACAAATATCAAATTCTTAGATATTGACTTGTTTTTTGAACATCCTAGAATAAATGTTTGCCGGAAGTTTGTTTAAATTTGAAGTTAATACAAATGGTTACTTTATTTGTTGACTTGAATTAGTCATTGCAAAATACTAATCAGCTATTGTGGTGCCACCGTACCTGTTATTTACCATATATTTCCATCTCCTTGAAAATAAATTAGAATCAAAAGTAAGAAATCCCACCATATCTGCCATAACCATATTTTTTGTTGCATTGAAAGTAAGAAATTACACAGTATCTGCCATTAACCACACTTAAAAAAAATCTTTCTGAAAATCCCTGTACTCTAGTCCACTATCAGAAAATGCAGCATGCAAGTCTTGGTGATTGAGCTCATTGTCCTGTGGTAATTGACTTTGCTTGTCATTTGTCTCCACTCCCATGGGCAAATCCCTCTCCGTGTGTCTGCGATTGGTGTAATCCAGACAGTGCTCCATGGAAACTGCTAATCTGACTGACCCTCTATTTCAGGAGCAGTGTGCGTAGGCAGATCTAGTGAGCTTTGTCTGTCCTTTTCACCAAGTGGAGGTACCAGACAGCCAGCCTTCAGGGCACCTCACAACAATGCCAGAATCTTCCCTTGGTGAGTCACTTTTTATTAATTGTGAAAAGTTGCTCACAATTACTATCGAGTTATAACAATCTAATTCTTGCAATGTCACGTTAAAAAAAAAACCCTTGAATGTGACTTCTCTTAACCCGACACAATGTGTTCAATTAATATAATTCTTGTTTTATAGACATTCCCTTAAACTTAGACAAAGACTATATTCTCTCCTTTGCACAGAGGTCAAGAACACTCCAAGCGCTGATTTCCTCTGTAGAATGTCTCCGTTGAGGCAGTTCAGCCAGGCGTCGGGATCCCTAATGTCCGTGCACAGGAACCCCTATACGCTCAACGCCTTCTGCACCAAGGACAACGTGCCAGAGTGTCTGATCTATGTAAATCAGGTATGGAATGGTGCCCAGATTTATTTCTAAAGCATTATACAGTATGAGTGTAATGGAAGCACATCCAACTTCACCATAACACTTAATCTTAATTTTTTTGCCTGCACGTTGTCATTTTTTACCTGTAATATATATATTTTTATTTCTTGTATTGAATTCTTCTGTCTTACAATGTCTGGAATTTTTTTGTTTCGATGCTGCTTTCTTGGCCAGGTCTCTCTTGAAATTGAGACTTGGATGTCTTAATGTGATGCTCCTAGAATTTTATTTTTATAGTAATCAAATGTAATTATAAAGGCAGGAGTCTGTCTGACCGTCTGTCTGTCTGTCTGTCAGTCTCTCTCTGTCCTTCGATTATCTCGACAACCGTTTGTCCGATCCACTTCATACTTGGGGGGAGTATTGCTGGGGACCAAATTACGTGCAGTGTTGAATTTGATGCAATTTGGACACACGACACGTGTAACATTAATAAACTTCCAATAAACAGTGTACAGAGAGCCAGTGAGGGGAGGGGTTTCATGGCTCTGCAACTGAGTCACAAAGAGACTCTTGAACCACCATGGTAAGGACTGAGTCATTGCCATTTTGTTAAACTGTCATTCACATGTCTTAGTAAGTCTTACACTTTAAATGGGTATGTACTAGTAATTATAATAACAAATATAGCTGCAAGCATGCAGCATGGGTCCAGGTTAGTTGCTGCAATTGCACCATTGTGAAAACAAGCCCAAAAAACGTAAATAGACGATAACGATAACGTACAAACAACATAAACTGAAAATCTCCCAATAACCAATAACCACAAATATGTACTTACTCAAACTTGCGAACATTTTGCAGCTTCACCGGTGATTGCTTGCTGGCTGCTTGCAAAAACATTGCATACTTCTCAGACGAAAAAGACGACGCCATTGTGAAATTCTTCAAAAGAGTTTGCAGGAAAAAACAAGTAAAAGGTCTTTGGGTTTTCCTTGAAATCTTGATGGGAGTGATGCTGTGCAACAAGCCTGCAAGAGTTGCCATTTCACGTGACTCGTGTTTCTGGCTGTTCTTCTGGGAATGTGGCATGTATTCAGTCGTTGTCAGTTTGTGCATATTCCTCACAAAGGGCAACATCACAAAGGACAACATCTCCTGCACTGTTCCGAACGGGCTGCACTGCAGACGTAAGTGACTCAGTAGCATAGCCCTGAAGCTCCCACTGCGACACAGAGCGGAGGGGCTTGCTGTTCACTTGTTTTTATTCTAAGTTTATCAGTATTACACAAAATTCCACCAAATTGGACACTGCACGTCCTAGGGTCCCCAGCAATACACCCGCCAAGTGTGAAGCAGATTGGATGAACGGTTGTAGAGATAATCAAAGGACATACAGAGATTGGACAGATGGACAGACAGAGATGCCTCCCTTTATTAGTTAGAGTAGTGCATGCCCGCTCAAAGCACATTTGAAGAGCACAGTTTATAAGACGTCAATGATTCAGTCCTGTGTTCCACAATGGAAGATGAAACTGCCGGTTAGAATCATAGACACTCTTTGTGACTCAGTCGCAGAGCCCTGAAGCCCCGCCCCCGCTGGCTAGCCGTTTATTGAAAGTTTATTAATATTACACGTGTCGATTGTCCAAATGGCACCAAATTTGACACTGCACGTCCTGGGGTCCCCAGCAATACACCCGCCAAGTGTGAAGCAGATCGGATGAACAGCTGTCTAGATAAACAAAGGACATACATACATCACAGACAGACAGAGATTCCTCCCTTCATTGTGAGATTAGATGCATGGAGCTGCTCCATCTTATTTCATCTGATACTTACAATTCAGTTCATACAGATTTTAAGTATCCAAATATTGATGATGAATATTTCCTAAGGTTTACACAGTTAATAGATCACCTTTTTGTTTTATATATATGTTCTGAGAGGAGTAATAGTTAGATCTTTGTATTTGATAGGGCAATTAAATCAATGGTGTTCTTGTTTGTTTGGGGATTTTGACCTACAGTTCATGCTGTGACCATGTGATGGTGCATGCCCAATGGAGAGCAGTACCAAAAAATTTAAACTTACTGTAGGTGGAGATGGTACCCCACAGATAGTAATAACAGTAATCCATGTCATTTATATTATATCCTATTAGTTACCACCATACCTGGCTGAAAATAAACAAACATGGGACAACTTTATTGCCTGTCTTTTTCCTGTAGACTAATACATAAGCAGGCATACATTTTAGCACAGTAGAGCTACAGTACTGGTTCTTTATATTGTACAGCCTTTTGCACAGCGTTATCAAGGGAACCCTAATCAAGGGAGCCTAATCATTTTAATAATATTATGATGATACGATATGGACTTGAAACTTGAAAAATGTATTGTGGCCAAACTATCCTGCGTAACAAATGTCCCTTGAATTGGGACAGTCCAGACATGCTGTGGTCCACGTTTGATGAACATTGGACCATATCTGTAGGAGAAGTCAGGGGAAAAAAAACGTTTCAGACAAAATTCTAAATGCCGGAATGGCGGCGCTATGTAATGGACTTGGCGTGACCCAAAGAATCCATGGACACAAGAAATTATTTTCTCTGCCCAGCGGTTCAGAAGTTATTAGGCAAAACTGCAAAGTGGTCGTTATATTGCCACCATCTGGCCGATGAATCCCGTTTTTTGTGTTTCCTAGTTTTGTAACATGTCCAACTTATCATCGACATGTATCATCAAGTTTTGTGTCCGGGTTTTACGGTTTCTGAGCGCCAGGCACCTTCAGTGGAGAATGGCTATAATTGTAATAATCTAAACAAAACCAATATGGTTCCTGCACTTCGGGCTAGACCCCTAATAATAATAATAATAATAATAATAATAATAATAATAACAATAATAATAATAATATACAGTACAGACACTGAAGACGAATTATGCGCGCCATTGTCCACGCGACCCAAGGACAACAGAATACAAGTTAATACACACACAATCAAATCCACATTTAAACGCAAAGTTTACTACATTAACTTATAAGCCATACTTTGTGCCAATAGCAAATACAGCATGGCCTCTTGGGTCACCATGGTAATCTCTGTGGCGCTAATACGCTGCCTGTCAATCAAACTTGACAGGCATACGCCTGCGCTGTCTGGAGGAAAAAAATGACATGTCATTCTCTTATAGTAAGAGACAAATTGATTGAGATTGAAAAAGTAGATCTTGGCACCAGTTAAAGTAAAGTTAGTAAAAGTAGATCTCATAGAAGAAGTAGAAGCGTGGGCACCCCTGCTATACAGTATACAATATTTTATACTGCACAGTATAAAATATTGTATAATAGTATGTTATAGTGTAGTATACTGTAAAACTACTTTCAGCATGTACGTTTGGCAGCAGATTGTAACCACCCTGATCCCGCTCACCTGTGTGCTTCCTTCAGGAGGTGTGTTCCTTCGGCCTCCCTCCACTCTGCTTGGAGGCTGATCGGAGCTCACAGCTGGACGTGGTGGCGGCGCTCAACAGCCTGAATGACCTGATTGAGCTGCACCGCCGGGGCCAGCGCTCCCTGGAACACATGCAAGTGGAGCAGATGAAGACCAGCGGCAACGTGGACTTCCTGCAACTCAGCAACACGCGCCTGAAGGTAGGAAGCTCAGTCTAAGTGTCAACATTCCCACTGGTACTGATGCCGATGGTCATCATAACATAATAATAAAAGAGGAGTGGGTGTAGATAGATAGATAGATAAGATAGATAAGATAGATAGACAGACAGCTCTACAGACAGACAGAAAGATAGATAGATAGATAGATAGATAGTGTGATAGAGTGATAGAGTGTCAGCAACAGTTTACATCAAAAATAGGCAATAATAATAAAGCAATGGAATCAAAATAAAATAAGAAAATGTCAATGGAAAATGTAGCAATGGAAAATACAATAAATCCCAACAAAACAAAAACACAAATTTAGACCTCCAGTGCTTAATTCCATTAATCATTTTTGCTCTTTATTTAATGACAAAAATACCCCCGCCCCAAAAAATACAATAAAAACAACATATATGACAACATATATTACAAAAAAAACCACACACACACACACACACACACACACACACACACACACACACACACACACACACACACACACACACACACACACACACACATGTATGTACAGTATATACAGTATATATTTATTTATATATATATTTATATGTATATATCTCATGCTAGAGCTCAACCATTTAATTTTGATATATTCGTAAGTTGATCAAGATTTAATGTTCTCACTCTGTCCATGTGATTGTGTTGTCCCAGGATCAGCTGGAACTGTGTAAGAGAGAAAACGTCGCTCTTCTCGAGAGGGAACGGCAGCTACAGCTGAAGGTGAAGGGCTTGCAGAGTTGCCTGAAAAATGAAAAAGAAGAGGTACAAACAAAAACAAATAAAACAAAACTCAAAACTCAAGCCCCCGAGTTGAAACGGAATCTTCTGTCCGGGTTAAAGCAGCACTGCACGGTTGTTTCTCATCCAGGTGCAAAAACTTCAGAACATCATCGCGAGTCGGGCGAGTCAGTACAACCATGACATGAAGAGGAGGGAGAGAGAGTTCAGCAAACTGAAGGAGCGCCTGAACCAGCTCCTGGTCGACAAAAAGGAGAAGAAACAAGGTCAAATAGAGTGTCGTTCATCTCCAGTGTCATTCCTCTGACGTTTTTAACCCTTTTAAATGACTTCAGATGCCTGGTCGTTCTATTTTTGAGATCCACATTTTGTAATGATTTTTTTCTTGTTTTTTTTTTTAACTTTCTGCTTTCAGCAATTGAAGTATTAAATTATATCGGAAGAGCAGACGGTAAGAGGAGCCTGTGGAAAACTGGAAAAACAGAAGCCAAGTAGGTCACTTTTTTTTGCCCTAAACATTGAAATCATTTACAATTTACAATGACAATCCATTTTTATTACTCTTAAAAGATTCATCGTCTCCCTGGTTAGCTTTTGGCACAGCGTCATTTTTTTTTTGTAGCAGCGAGCTACTAACTAATAGGATTGTAGAATCTGGATTCATAATATTGTTAATAATATTCTGTGTGATTGTGATACCATTTTCACACCAAAATTAGCGGGTTGACCCGAGCTTTTTAAACCCACTCAAAATAGGCGATTGGCACCTTTCCCATTGCCATTGAAATGCTGTTCTTTTCTGGTGCATCATGTTTGACTTCACAAACACACTGGAAAACAGTAGAGGGGACAGCAACTGAAACAAACAACGACATAAAACTGTAAAACTTGAAAACAAAAGAACGACCCAACACTACAGTAGAGGCAGCATGGAGCACCAGCCGCACTGATACACCATGCTGCTGGTGGTGTGCGCACCGGTGCTTTCGGTGGCGGGGAGCGGGGACCGGCGGGGAGTGTGGGGGTTCTCTGCTGTGCTCCCCACGGTGCAATCCTCACACTCAAAACATTTCATGGTCCCCAAGGCGGAAAAAAGCCAATAACTTCTGATTTCGATTTTTGATTCTAAATTGGATATGAAATGAAGGAATGATACATTGATATTTCTGCCGTTTAACGCCCCAGCGCCCAGAATTTCAACACGTGTCGCATTGCGGAGGTAAAGGGGCCAAAATGAGCGGGTAGACCTGGGTGTCCTGTTCACATCAGAGCCGATTGGATGTGGAGCCGATTTTAACCTGTGTCGATTGCCTGGTCATTTGACCCGGGACTGTAACCCGGGTTTCCCACTGATGATAAATGCCGGATGTTAACAGGTGTTAACATTGAATCTGTGTATTTCGCCAGGTGCATTTTCATATAATTTGGAATTTGGAATTCGTCTTGGTGGGAAATGAAATAAAAATAGAAGATAAAACAAAATTCAATAAATGATTAAATAATTTAAAAGATAAAAATATAGCCTATATAGCCAAAAATACATAAAATAATAAGCAAATATATCAAAATAAAGCATATTGAATGACTATAGAAAGTGTGATTCTATGCACAGGATAAATCATTGGTATAAAAAAATGTATAAATGATTACTATATACTTATTAAATTATTGTCACGTAGAACTACTACTCACTACTCACTCAATTTATCATTTGCATATCAATCGCTTTTCTTTTGTATATTCTGTATATTTGGCAATTTATGTTTTTTTAATTTGTCTATATTCTTGTGAAATTCAGCTTTTTATCAATCAACCAATCTTCAACACAACTAATTGAGCTGCTATGTGAGAATGCGCTTGGCTAGTTAAGAAATTGTGATTGTGATTGTGGTGTGTAAAAGGGGATCGTACACGAGTGCATCTCTCACCCTTCAAGGCACGAGGGGGAGATGTACCGGACACTGCTGAGCGACTATGACAGCCGTCAGAAGGAGCTGGTTCTGGAGAACGCCGAGCTGAGGAAGGTGCTGCAGCAGATGAAGGGAGACATGGTTTCCCTCCTGAGCTCCGGGAAACCTGCGGCGAAAGGCGAGAAATCTGAAGACGTGCAGTTACAGGTGGGACAGGTTTCTGTTCCCTCTTTTTTTTTTTTTTTTTTTGGCCTTGCATTTTGCTGTGGCTGGGGGGAAGGATATTTGGATACTTTCCTTTCTTCAAAGCCTCTGGCTCTGAGGATTGCCTTCTGGAATTACATCCAGATGCATCAGGCTGAAGGACAAGATTCAGATTCAGCAATGATATGGGCATTCATAATTCATAATTCTTTCATAATTTACTCTTTACTTTGTAACTTACTTTCCTTTAAAAAAAAAAAAAAAATCTCTAAAACTTGTTTCACGTCGAATCATCCCACCTTGTGGCCATCAGCTGAACTGGGAGAAAATGGGAGAACTTGTTTTCGCACATTTACCATTTTTTGAATGAGTTTAAAATTTCCTTTATATGGTGTTCAAAAATAAATACACACGATTCAGTTATTTAACGAGAGATTTATCAATAGTGAATATGGTGACATCCAAGGTTAACGTTAATAGCGTCATTATTTTATATACCTGACTTATTCATTCAGTTTTAAGCCCAGTTCCTGGGACTGTTATATGCAGTGGTTTTGATACTGGGATGTACTTCTTGTAAGTTGCTTTGGACAAAAGCGTCTGATCGACAACATTATATGATGGGATGGATTGTAAGTTGAGATTGGATATCACCTTCTTGGAGCATCGTTTATCCAGCTACCCGTTCATGAATCATTAATATCTTTTACCGTGAGAATTATTTAAAACAGGCATAAATTTCAATTCATGTCTTCTCCCTGCCTCATTATTTCACCAGCTAAAGCAAATGTAAAAGGTCTCCAAAATTCTGCCGGATTATCTGACAGATTGGCGGCTTGAGCAGATTAAGTTACAAGCCACAGATAAAAGTAATTCCCAATTAGCTAGAGGAATTCACCACTCCCCATTCATTTCCTTGTACCATAAAACAAAGTCTGTTACTCACTCGCTTCACACGTTTAATATCACAACATTATATGAATTAAAAGTCACCATTGTTTCTCCAGGGTGAATCTGAGGAGGAGGAGGAGGAGGAGGAGGAGGAGGTGTCGACGTCCAGTAAAGACGGCACGTCCTGCGTGGAAGCCCGCGAGAAGCTGACCAACAGCATCCGCCTGAAGTGGAGGAAGCTCAAGTGCCACGTGGAGAGACTGGACAGTCAAGGTGTTTCCACTCTCCTCTGATAAGATAAGATAGCGGGAACATTTGTTATAAACACACTAAACACAGAATACAAATATATTATATTGGACACGCAAATCCCATCTCCTCCTGGTTAAACAAACCCGTTTCCTGATTTCTTTAACGTTTATACCTAATTTTAGATAAGTTAAGATAACACTTTATTAATCCCGCGTTGCAGCAGCAAAAATCAGTGCAGGCGACAAAGAGATAAACATTAAAATGAGATAAGAAATAACACATGTACACAAAAAAACCCAGAAAAATAAAGAGCGTGAAGAAGACATTCCTAATAGCTGCTGAAAATAATACTAGTATATTATGCAACGGCTACTAATATTTTATTTTTATATGCTTAATTCATGTGTTATATATTATGTAATTAATATGAAGTATTGAGCAAGGTATGAACGTAATAACAGTCTGTGCCAAATGTACGTAGTTTGTACTTCTTTACGGATATACAGATTATACAGATTTCCATGTAATATTCCCTACAATAACAATAATATTTAACCAGACAAAATGCCGTATGAAACCTATGCAAATCCAAAAGATTGAGCCAACATTGATCTAACTCCGTGCTCTGCTGGATCAGCGTCTTTTGGCCAGATGGGGGAGAGCGCCGATAAGGACGCCGTTCCCCGGGAGACGCACGAGCAGGAGATGGAGCGGCTCAAAGTGGAGATCCAGCAATGCAAAGACTTCATTCAAACCCAGCAGCAGCTCCTGCAGGTCCGGCCACAACCACCCTGGCGAAACTCATTTCATATAAGATCACAGTTCGGTCCTCAGCAAGTCCCAGAAAGTACCACTTGAGAAACAAGCTCAGATTCAGACATTTAGTCCACGGTCAAAGCCGCAGGGAAAGAACATGATGTCCAGGTCCACAGCCAGGGAGGAGATTTAATTATGTACTACTTTAATATTGATATTCGAGACAAAAGACTCTTTTTTTTTAGGTTTTGTTATGTATTTTGGAATATACCGTAGATAAGTATATCTCCATGTAGAAGAAGATAAAGATAGAATGGTGGTTATAGCAGCATTAATGCAAGCCCAGTCCAGAAAATATAGGTGTAGAATTTAGAAGAGTAAAATAACAATATATCATAAGAATATACAGTAGCCTTAGTGAAATATTAAACAAAATATAAAAAGAAACAATCTGCTACATCAAAGAAGGCCTATATGTAGACAAACCGTGATCAGTGTCTGGTACTGTGCGTGGTGTATTCATGGCAAAAGTAAATCATGACAGAAACAAAATTCAATGTTCACTGTACGTGACTATTTGTCACATACAGTATGTATGCATGGTGCAGTGCAATGGTAAAAGGGCAAACTCCAAAGGCTGTGCAAAACAAAGTAGGTAGAATAATGCAATTAATAATATAATCTGAACCAGAAAAAAAATTAATAAAAATCTAAATAGTAAAATAATATATACATATAATATAATCATATGATATGTCTATATACATACAGTATATATAATATACATAATACATACCGTACATACAGTATATACATACAAACAACAAAGCAGTTATGTACAGGAATATATGAATATGTACAGGTTACACTGTATATTGAATAGAACAGATGAATTTGTGTCCAGATGGATTATGGATTTCTACATGGATACCTTTACCAAAACACTCGGTCTGATGCAACTACCCGGTGCATTTTTGTTATCTTTAAACACCAAATCTGTAGCTCATTATTACAACATCCAGTACATATTGCTGCCTTGGATTTAAGCTTCTCTGTGGCCTTGCAGCAGCGGCTCAGCTCCCCCTGCGAGGAGGAGACGGCGTCGCTGCTCAACAACTGCTACATGCTCGACGAAAAAGACAGACTGAAGGAGGAGTGGGACAGCCTGGAGGAACAGAGGAAGAACTTCGAGAAGGAGAGGACCAACTTCACAGAGGCAGCCATAAGACTAAGCCACGAGGTGGGGAAAAAAAACCAACCCAAAACAACCCAATTGTCACACTACGATTCACTTGTTTTACTGGAGAGGTCTCGCTGAAAACTTGGTTTGGTAAGAAATGGAAGGACATTTCTGCTGTTTTATGATGAGATGAATGTTCCTGCACTTCTAAATTCCATCGGCCACACTATTGGTTTTGTGATAACTTCTGTCTGTTTTTTTACTCCCAGAGGAAGACCTTTGAGGAGGACCGTGCCACGTGGCTCAAATACCAGTTTTTAAACTTGACTCCTTTCGCAGACCAAAAGAAAGCCCAGATGTCAAAGTCAAAAAGTGCCTTTTCTGTATGTAAGTGACAAATTCAATTCCACCTCACCAGGACAACGATATCAGCATTTTCCAAGGACCAAGTCGTGCTGGGCGATAAATAAATATAATATCCATATCAGGATATGAGACTAGTTATTGTCTGGGATTTTGGGTTATCGTCATATCACAATGTATTAAAATGTTGTCTGAAAGGCTGCATTATTTCGTTTTCACAGCAAAATTAGCGGGATCAACCTGTTAAAAACAGGTAATTGGCGCCTTTCCCATTGCCAGGAGAATTGCCGTTTTTTTTCTGGTGTGTCACGTCACCTCGGAAAAGAGGCGTGTCATGGTTGCAGTGTGATTGGGAACAAAACAGTGGAGGAGCGAGAATAACTTAAACAAACAACGACATAAAACTGTAAAACAATATTTTATTTTATGTTATTATATTTCTGTCTATTAACGCACCAGCGGCCGGAATTTCAACGCACGTCGCATCACACCGGTAAAGGGGCAAAAATGAGTGGGCCAACCTGGGTGTCCTGCTCACATCAGAGCTGATCAGAGGTGTAGCCAATTAAAAGCTATTGTCTGGTCATTTGACCCGGGACTGAGACCCGGGTTTTTCCTTTCCAACTGATGACAAATGCCGTATGTTAGCGGGTCTTACTGGGTTTTTGGTGCAGTGGGAAAGAGGTATTACAGTAAAGTAATGCTATTTTCTGAACTTGATGGAATGTTTTAGCCGTTCTGATCAACATCTCTTCCTGCTAACTCATAAAATCCACATTATTAATGATTGTTTGTCAAATATTTCTTGTGTATAAATGTCTTATGAAAGCGGCAAAAGTCATCCCCAAAATATTGGCAAATGATCCATATTCAGATAATCGTCAAAAAAAATAAATATATATTTTGTTGATATCGCCCAGCCAGAGCACCAAGCCTGTAAAACTATAAAAAGTCCTGAATCAAAGCCTAATTTTGTATTCTCTTTACAGCTGAGCCAGAGGCCAGTTCCGTCTCCTCTCTGGAAGCGCTGGTCAAGTCGCAGTCTCACTGTCCTTCCTTCGCTCAAAACGAACAAAACTGCAGAGCTGCATCGCGCATCACCCCTCCCCAGAAAATAGGTTTCAAAGGTATAACTGCTGCAGATATTGATCATTGATGATGTCATCGCTACACCGAATGTGACCGTCGCGCCCTCGCCCCAGTGGCGGTCGTCGATAGTGCATGTGTCTTGGATCTACGCATCTCAAAATGTTGTAGAAAATGGGGGAAAAACGCGTTCTTCTCCAGTACAACAGTAGAGTTGTTTGCTCAGCTCGATATTAACAATTTTCGATCAATGACAGTTTAAATCTTCCTTCATATAGTGTTTGCAAAGTGCTTAAAACAATAATGGGCCCAATTCATTAACATAAAACAAGATTTATTATTTTGTGAATATAGTGACGTCTAACGTTAATGTTAGTAAAGTCATTATTTTATATATGTAACTTATTATTTAGTTCTAAGCCCAGTTCAAAAAAAAAAAGTGACTTGTAGTTGTAGTGTCGGATCTGACATTTTAAATGCACCCTCGGGCGGAGCCTTTCACGTGCGGTTTCCGACTCCATAGAAATGAATGAGATTTTGAGGGAGTTGTTTATTCGTTGTTTGTCAGATACAGTGTAAAGCCGGCTTTATGCAAAATTTGTGACACATCAATGCTAAAAATACACTATGTAAATGCATTTTGATAGAATTTGAATGTGTAATCTTTGCATGTATAATGTCTCTTTCAGCGCAGACACAACCAAACCAAACAGAAGGAATTCGTCCGGGCTCCGATCAAAGGTGTCTCTCAGCTTTGAGTGAAAGTGATATTCCAGTGAAGCATCAACCGTGGAGCAGCTGAACAGAAACGCACATTCTGTGGTGTAAAGAATGAGTACATATGGAGCCAAAAAGTACAATCACCGCAATCATAACAATCCTAACGCTTGATATTTTAAGTTCTATGTATAGTTTTGAAGAAGTACATGTGAATGGGAAAAAATAATTAAAAGTTTTGTCACAGATGGAAGCCAAAGAAAAATGAATGGAGCGCAGCCTGTTGCCTTCTTTGTGTGGGTGCTGCATCACATAAGTAATAACCTGTGTAATTTATTGGTTTGGCGTTTTTTATTCACTTTTATTCACATTATTTTTAGATTTAATGACATGTTTATGTGTATGACATGCATTTCTATGTTGCTATAAATGTTGTATTGTGCAAACACAGCATAACATAAGCATTATTATTAATAGTAGAAGCATACGTCATTTATATGTTGCGTGTGCTTTTTTTTGTTTATCTTTTTTAGAATTGTTTTGTTTATCTTTTTTTAGAATTGTTCTAGAATCGTTTTAATATCCAACATTAGTTGCTCAATCGTACAACATTTTTGTTTTTATCACTTTATGGAGAAATGTGCCGCTAAATAGTTTATTTGACTGGCACAGTGCTTTAGAATGTATATTGAAACGCTGCACTTACAAGGAATACACTAGTATTGTACACTAGTACACTAGTAGTACACTAGTAGTATAACTGGAATACATGAGTAAAATTCTATAGTCTTTCTAGAAAATACCATAGGATGAAGCGTTGACTTATTATTATTCTATTGTCCATAGAACATGTGTGTGTAATGACAATTTCACAAATATGTAAATAACTGCTGCTGTTCGTGTTATGTACAATC
Source organism: Zeus faber (assembly GCF_960531495.2). Classification (NCBI taxonomy): domain Eukaryota; kingdom Metazoa; phylum Chordata; class Actinopteri; order Zeiformes; family Zeidae; genus Zeus; species Zeus faber. The sequence continues at coordinate 48,009,273 of NC_137193.1, forward strand.
ATGTACATAATGAACATGTACAATCGCTACATGTAAAAAACCCAATTATTTATGAATCTATTTGTAAATCACGGACAATTCCCGTCTTCATTAAGGGAGTTCTCCTGGACATGGCAATGTCAAATGTTTTTTGTTAAATGTGGATAATTATTCAATAAGCTGCAAGGGATTTTATGGGAATTTTCATTCATGCTGTTAGTATAATTAGAAATGTGGAGTCACAAAACAAACAGTCAGAAACAAGCATCCAGGTCGAGACTTGACCCTGAAAAACTCAGTACAAACAATTTTTACGTTTATTTTTCTTGTTTTTATTCTTTATTGCTTCAGTTGGTACAGTATGAGTTGCTTTGACCAGTGTTTACCAACGTTTTATCTGCCACGCCACACTTTTTGTCATCAAATGTGATAGCGTTGTTGATAGTCGTTTTGTTAAAGCGAACAGGATGATATCTGCCTGCTCATTTAAAATCGTGCTGACCAAAAGTGTCTGCAAAATTCAAAGGAATAGTCTTTTCCATTGTTTTGTTATAAAAGTGTAAATAGCTGTGACCTTGCTATTTGAATTTCTCTGGGGTTTTAGTTTCAACCAAGGGTTTGACAGAGTCTGCGACTGCAGCATACTATGTATGTTGACGCAACAATAAAGCGATATGACTGAGGCACTTTATTTCAAATTAGTTACAATAGTAGTTCAGAATTTTGATTTGAAGTGACAAATAATTTATCATAATAGATTAAGCACATTGTGCGGTGCAGCTGCAGGCCATGTGGGCCTCTGTTGTTTCCCTCAAGTCCACACTTCTGTCTTGGATGTCAGAGAGACTCACAGAGTGGCTGGCGTTGGAATCTGCCGGAGTGAAGACGTTAGAGTTAGGAACCGCAGAGTAGGGCATGGTAGGGCTGGGTAGGAAATTGAAATTGCCACGAGGTTTGATGTGCTCACCAGCGGGCAGGCAGTGGAAGCCGACGGTGACGGGGGCGGTCCTTAGTGGGTAGCAGCCAGTCAGGCAGCGCAGCACGGGCTCAATGGAGTAGCACTGGGACTCCTGGCCGTGGACCATGATCTGCTTCTCCAGCTTTACGGACTCCAGTCTCAGACGGCATTCTGCCAAATATATTTGTATTGCTCTGAAATCACAGTTAAAGTCTCCAAGGCCTATGCAACTCCACATTCAGAGGTCCCCAGACGTCCAAAGAAAAGTCCCAAAAAGGTTGAAAGGGAAGAGACATTGAGAAAGTACTCATAAGATGAAGAATATACTTAAGATGCCCACTTTGCCCATGTATCCCTGGGTACCATTTCTGAAGCAATGGATGCAATTAATTTGGATTCAGTGGACCTTCTAAATGTTATTAGTGTTATTAGTTATTGGTTGTTATTCATCGGTGTTGCTCTATACTCTTCAAGATAAGGTGCCATCATTGTTTGTTTTTCACCTGAGGTATCCTGGCAGCTCTCGGCAGGGAGCACCCAGGAGTGAGCGTAGCTGACGGAGTTCTTGGCCAGGCGTCCGTTGGGGGTGTAGTACTCCTGTCTGACTTCGCCGTCGGCCTTTCCACAGAGTCCACAGGTCTGTCCCTTCATCCAGTCCACGACTTTAACCTGCAAGAAACACACCAGAGTGTGTCAGAATGTAACTAGTGTGCATTTATCTATGTCCAGTTCAATTGTTAACTGTTGGAAACACATTTAATCATTTCCACTTATCGATGTTACAATTGGGTTCTCACAATCTAACAATCTAACAATTATTCTTAGCTTATTCTTAACATTAGGTTACATAACATAATATAACATAAAGTAACATAACATTAGGTTATTCTTTTTTATTTCTATTTGTTTTACCTTCCATGAGTTCTTGTCAAGGTAGACCTCCTGAAGACCATGGCTTGGAGCGTAAACAGAGATGCCCTGCTGACGAGGTCTGATCTGGATTTTACCTGGAAGTGACCAGCGTTTACATCATCGTTAATTTTGGTCAGGTCAAAAAATTCCAAATAGTAAATGCAACGTGTGCAATTTGCTGATGAAGTATTTGTAGAAACCTGTGGGATGCTGGTATGGCAGTTTGTTGATGGGAATTTCCTTTCCATTAACCTTTACAATCACATCTTCATTTTGGCGGAGCAGGTCAATATCACTTAAAAGGCAGAAATAAAAGATGCATTTTTTTTTTGTTATGGCTGTTTTTAGATAAAAATTAAATTTTTTCCCCACCAATAAACCTGTAAACCTACATGTCAGCAATTTTCACATTGATAAGGTTCTGATCTTCGACCTGATCCTCCCTTAGCAGGACCATGAATTTGAGTTCTTCGGTGCAATCCTGAGCCAGGACCTGGTAGCAGGACTTGGGCATCTCGTTCTGGTACCTTCTGTTATTGAATGTGGTCAGGGTTGCCCTGTTGTAACTACATTCAGCTGGAAGGGATAAGATAGATAAAATTAAATGCAACTTCAGCACATAGTAAAAATCAAAGCTTAATCCACTTTGCATTCATATTACCTGCATTGGCCTTAGAAAACAAGTAGTGAGCCTGGTCAGCAAGGTTGTCTTCAAAGGGAGTCAGGCCTTTTACTTCATCAAGTGGCAGAGCGATAGGCAGATGCAGAGCGAGCTTATACAGGGTGCGCTGCAACAAGGACAGGTCATTCATATTGCAAGTCAAATCTCAGAAGGATCAAAAACCAACTATCAATAGCTTTGAAGAAAATGCAGATTCTTCATACCTTTGGTGATTTCAAAATCACATCCAGGTTCCTGTCAGATGTTGCAATGATGGTAAGTGAAATCTGTTTCTCACTGTTAATTTCCTTTCCTTTAATCAGCCCAGCCCGGATAGACGAGGGGATGTACTCATACGCACTGCAAGAGAAACAATATAAATATTAAAACCTTTGAAATAAACATTACAAATGAGTAGGCTAGAAAAAGTGAAAAAATTAACATCTTACATCTTTGCATAACGGCTAAAGGCAGCAGGCAGGTTCTCCCAAGCAACTCTGATACGGGCTGCAGGGCTGGGACCGACCAGACCGGTCTCAGCTGTGGCCATGATGCTGTACTGCTTGCATTCCGCTCCCCAGGCAAGCTTGGCCTTTTCAGATAAACAAGCAGGAATGCGCATGTTATAACCTTAACAATACTATCCAGGCAAGGATGAGACCACATCATGCGTGATAACTATCATAATATTGTAACTCTTACTGTGACTTTGTGCTTGCTAAGCATGATGCCATCTGCGCAGATCTTCCAGTTGTCATTCTCAGCCAAAGATGCAATGATGAGCTGCACTCTAGCACTAGGCTTGTCTAAATAGGCACTGATTTCGTATCCCAGCAGCACCTTGCTGTCGGCTTTAATGATCCGGAAGATGATCGCAAAGTTAGGGGTAGCAGCGCCGCCAAGATATTTGTTCTGCGGAAAGGGAAAATGTCAAATAACCTAACTGTCAACACAAGTTCAGTAATGAGAGGATATTTCAATGGAAGTGGATGGGACTGAATTTTGAGTTGAAGTTCCAAATTACACCTTGTTGTAGATGGCTTCAAAGCTTGAAGCACTGCTTCTGCTCTTGGAACTTCTTCTGGCTGAGATGGCCTGAGAGACAAGTGCCTGTGAATAAAAAGTGCAACATTAAATAAATGGTGAACATGAAAACTGCACAATGTCATGTGCAAATAATTGAAAAGATGTATATCTGGAATAATACCTGCTTCTTGTGGTCCTTCTGGAATTTGTAGGGGTACTTGATGGTCTACATGAAACAAATATACAAATGTGAGTTTTGTATCTATTGTATTGTTTTGTATATATATTCATGCTTAAAGTCCAGAGACAATCTTACCTTTGACAGGCGAGTCTTGGCGGACCTTGAGGAGCTGGAAGAGCTTGAGCTGGAACTGCTGGAGCCCAGTCTGCTGCTGCTCCTGCTGCTGCTGCTGCTGCTCACGCTCTTGCTGCGTTTCCTGCTCATGGGGTTGGCAGCATCCACAGCCTTGCTGTTGAGACGGGATGAGGAACTGGAGGAGACGGAGGAGGACCTGGAGTGAAGGCTAGAACTGGAGCGGCTGGAGCTTGAGGAGGACCGGGTGCGGTTCTTCAGGCCGGGCTCCAAGATATTCCTGAGCCTTGGCAGGACTGGTTTTCCCTCGATGAGCTCCTCTACGCTCAGGTTGATCTGCTTGGTCAGCTTCTCTGCAGCCTTTGGTCCAATCTGGATCTCCAGCTCCAATCTCTCAATGGCCTCACCCTGAACTGTTTTACAGTTCAAGGTAAAAAAAATACAGGATAAAAATATAGTTATGATTGCTGAGTTTTGTTTCATAGTACATTTTTTCAACAGGGTGCAGTTCATTTTTCAATATATTTGTGATACTTGCCATTTTTCACAGTCAGACCCAGCATATGCTTTCCAATCAGTTTGTAGAGAGCTGTGTTCCTGATGAAGGTAGCATCCTCAGACTCAATTTTGGTGCAACTCTTCAATCCAATGGCAGCCATATTAGCACAATATTTCTTCTGGGAGGGATCCAACTTGATTCTGATGATGGGGCCGATGTCAGTGTCAAGCATCTCAGAGGACTAAAAAAAGGAAAAAACAAAAGATTACAATTTTTGCCATAAAGATTACGTTTATGGCAAAAAAAAAAACAACAAAAAAACAATGATGTTCAAATGCAGTTAAATTTTGGCATTCAAAACTCACCAAACTGCCAGAATTAGCAGAGTCCATGCTAGAGCTGAACTTCCTTGAAACCAGGTGTTCCATGATTTGTGCAGGAATGATGGGCACACGTTTTTCCGCAGCAAGATCCTCAATATTTCTTGCAATGGCGAAGGTTTCATAGCTGTTTGATGTATAGAGATTGCACGTTTTGCAAATTGCTGATAATTACTAATTTTGCAGTTCGTATTATAGTCCATGTGTGATTATCAAAAATGTTGGGCCTACCTCAACTCTGCAAGATTTTCAGGCGCAGAAACGGGCAATACCTCCAACTTGAAGTTGCCTTCAGTGATGTCAAGTTTTGCTGCTATTTTGGCAGGAAGGATTGAGCTGGCCTTAGCTCTTGCCAATACTGAAGACTGGAGCAGTGGAGTATTCACTCCCATCACAGCATAAGAATGGACAGCCATGCTACACGAAGAGACAATGTATTTGTTATATTTTGACATAATTAGATGTATTTGTGTTTTGTTTTGAAAGGTTTTTGGCCAGATGTCATGCCCACCTTGGCCTAATCTCAGTCTCAAGCTGCATGTCTGTCTTCAGCAGGTGAGCAAAGTGGAAGGTTTCTGGCAAAGCAGGGATGGTAGTTGCCTTGACTAAATAAATAAAAAAATAAAAACAAAAGCACGTTAATACTTTCAACACAACTATTGCAACAATCCAGTTATTTAATATAACATAAAACATTAACGCTTTATTTTACAGGATGCAATTGCACCTCAGGAGACATTTTCTAGCATGGCCACTTCACTAGGCATAATCACTATCTCTTCAAGGAAACAAGTAATATCACTGGGTAGATTATTCCAATTTGTCACTGACCTTGGATGGTGGCAGCAGCAACCGTGGCGGTATAAAGACTGAGCTCCATGGGGAAACCTGCGGCGGTGGGGAGGATCCTGCGCACCTCAGCCGCCAGCAGAGGCTTGGTGTACTGGAAGGAAGTACCAGCCAGAAGGCTCTTCAGAGCACCCTTTCCATACTCTTGAACCTGGGATCCAGCAGCAAGCTGCAGAATAGAAGAGACATTTGACAGTGTACTTCACAGAACAGAACAGATTTCTCAATTGTTTTAGAGCTAAGTGAGTGTGAATATGATTTTACTGCAATGGCCTTGTCAATCAGCGCTTTATCAACGTTGGCGAAGGCAATTTCTTGGCCAAAGAATTTGATGTACACAGAGGCCAGAGGCTGGCTGGTGGGCAAAGCTCTCCACTGAGACAGCTGTGGAAAGAGGAAATGCAACATAATCAAACTCTGCACTGCTCTTAAAGTTATTTGTATTTATAGTTATTCAATGTCTTTTTATGAATAAGGTAACTCGTCTTGATTACAGCTTTGAGGACTCGTCTCATTTTGGTGATTCTGTCAACATTCTCAGTGATGGCAGGATTTTTCAGAAGAGCTTCTTGGAGTCCCTCAGTTCTCACTCCAATCTGAGAGAAGAAAAGCAATACATTTTGATCACAAGTAGTAAGTTTTGGTCACCAAGTCACAAATATCAGGTGGGTGTTGGCAGAAAGACACTTTTAATTTTACCTCAAGAACATCAGCAGCGGCTCCAGCAAGGTAGCCACGGGCCTTAGCCACTAGAGATCTGGGCAACACAGTTGCAGCGTCATTGATGTAGAAAGCGCTGGCAGCAGCCCCGAGTGTCAGAGAATCTTTTAAAGTGGTAAGTGAGATAAAATTCTAAATCAGAACCTCCAAAAAATGTAACTAAAGCCAGCTTAATATCACTCATTATCCTTACCGCTGTAGGCGTCCATGTGGATGGCTTTGCTGAAGCGGTAGCTCAGTCTGTCCAGTTTGGGGCTCAGGATTTTGACAGCAACGTTGCAGGCAGCAGCGCTGTAAGGAAAGTGTATGTTTAATAATAATCTGTGGACAAGCTATTGAACTGATGGACTTACCGCGGTATGAAGGTGTGCCCTTACACTGAAGCCTGGTTAGCCACGGTGCTCTTGGACAGGGACTTAATGTGGGAATAGGTAAAGCTGGCCACCTGCAGGTTCTCCTCTGTCTTCAGGATGTTAGCCAGAGTGGTCACCAGACCCATTGGAGGCCTTGTCTCAAACAACACAATGCAGGAAAGCATCCGTAGCTCTGGGTGGAGGGCTTTGTCCATGAACAGTTGAATAGCCATTTCTTGGATCTAATTTTGGAAAATAAAATACAATAAATACAGAATTTTCTGCCAGTGCTAGCAAATACTGCAATATCGATTTTACAGTGCACTGACCAGTTTGGGCTCCTTCTTCGCAATGTTCCTCATGGCCAGGATGGCATCAGCATGAACTCTGACGGGCAGAGCTGCAGCCGCGGTGCCAAAAATGGGCAGCAGCTTTGTGATTGGCTTAATGCTGATGGGATGTCCAGCATTTCCCAGAACCTTCAGAGCCAGGATGATCTCGTCATTGTCACCCTTGGCAACAGCCTCAGCAATGAGATCGTGCATGGGCTGTGAAATACAAACCAGGAAGAATTAAGATGTCTGCATCGCTGAAAATGGACAAGAAACTTGGATCCAATATTTAAACAAATAGAACCTTTTACCTTGATCAGCTCAGCGGGGCAGGTCACCTTCTCAGCACAGTATTTTGCCAGCATGGTACCGTAGCCAAGCAGGACAATTTCACGAAGAAAGGGGTTCTGCACAATCTTGGGGTTAAGTGCCAGGGCCTGGACAAATCCAAGAAGTGGAATGCATGTTGCTAAACTTTTTGCCACTTGGGTTACAATTAAAATATCTCTTACAAATTGTACAAACCTCCATAAGCTTGATGGACTCCAGGTCGGCTGTCACCATGTGCACAGATGCTACCAATGCTTGGGCGGCTTCAGCAAAAGTCATGTCATTAGCCAGGAACCTCTCCTTGACCAGCCTCAGAGCAGCTGGAGTTCCAATTGCAGGGATGGCATCCAACATCCATTGTCTAGAACATTTTAAGGAGAGTCAGTAAATTTGCAAAAAATGGGTCTTAGTTTCCTCATATGATCAACCTTTAAAAAAATGAATCACCTGAAGGCAGGCTTGGACCTGTATTGATTCCAGATCATCTCAATATCCTGATAGTGGGCTTTGCGAAGGATTTGAATGAGCTCCAGGAACTTCAGAGGAGCGTCCTCATGGGCCCTCTCCATGTTGTTGTGGACAAGATGGTTCAGAATCTCCATAATCTGGCAACAGAGTATTGTGTCCAGATTAGTATTGAGTCCAAACATTTTTGTGACACACATATTAATATAACCACATTTTTTGCTGCATATATGTATTTGTTTTAATGCAACCAATACCTGAGCTTGTGCGTTCTTGATTTTGATAAGCTGAATAGGTGTCTGAAGGAGCTCATCGGCAAATTCATACTTAAGTGATCCACGATGAAGATACTCTGCACTGATGGGAGCCACTGGGGTCTTTTGGATCTCAAGGAAGATCAAGGACTGCCTATTGAAATAATAAAGTCAACATTTTAGTCTATAGTTAATAAAGTAATTTTTGTGTTATTATTATGATTATTATTATGACTATTATTATGATTATACATCATGAATTATTAATGAATGACAGCTTCACGATTTATGTGTGTTGACGTACTTGGTCTCCATCTGAGCTGCACCGTTCAATTCATTGAAGGGTGAAAACTGAATGAGCTCATTGACGTTTGCTTCCAAGATCAGAACACCAGCAGCAACAGGTTTCAAGATGTAGTTGTATGCTGCGGTGCCCCTCAGGTTCTTTGAATCCTGTGAAAATATACTTTATACTTTAAATTTAATTTACTACATTTTTTTATAGCTTTGAAAAGACACTATTACTGACAACACAAAATAATGTATTAGTACCTTCTGGCACTGGATACATTTCTCAGTGTAGACTAGACCCAAGTCCTTGACGATTCTCTCCTGGCAGTGGTTCAGATCCCTGGTCTTGGTCAAAATGATGCGCTCGGCTTTTTCGTCCTCTGTGATGGCATAAAGGGTTTTGCAGACACCCTGAGCTCCAGCCTGGTAATATATAACATGAAATTAAAGTTAGAGGAGGGCTCCAACGTTTCCACATGGGTTTGAAATTAATCTTTGAAGGATTTTGGACAAACCTCCTGCAACTCGTAGACATTCTGTGTCTTCTTGATGTTGAGCTGCAAGACGTTCAGGACACCTCTGTAGATGTTCAGGACTGTGGCAGAGATTCCTTCAGGTGCAAATACTTTACCCACAACACCATTGGCATACTCAAACTTGATGGGAGTCATCAGTTGAGATGCCAGGGCTGTGGTAAGCTTGGTGGCTAGGACGAAGGCATCCTTGCGCCAAACACCACTGTACTCAAAGAGCTCAGGCTCTGCAAGCTATGGGGGTAGAAAGTATGTTTTTCTTTCAGTATTTCTACATTTTTATTCTGACATTTTCAGTAATGTGGGAATATGATCATGAACTATTACCTTAAGCACATAGGTATTTTGAGCATAGGCGCTGATCAGAACTTTGCTCCTGACTTTCAAGCCAGCTTTTGCTAGGCCATCGTCAGGCAGACCACCCAGCAGAACAGCCTCATACTTGTACACGTAGGTCTTACTGGTGGCAAGGTCTGGTGCTGCAACAATTTAATGCACAGAGTGTCTGATTCATCAGCAGTATAATGCTATGAGTTATCTAAAGAAAAAATCTCAAAAAGCCACTGCCCTTACCAAAGTTAAGGTGTTGTCCGGCTAAAACAAGTTGAAAAGAAAATTAGAAATAGTCAAACTATGATTTGGTTGGTTGTGGTTATCTTGTGCAAAAAAAGCAAAGCAAAGGCCACTGGATTCACAAACTGATCTGCAAATACGATAAAGGAAGAGTTTTTATAATATATTATATTAATATAATTAATACATTTATATAAAATAAATAAAGCCATAACCAAGTTCTTAAAACTCCAAGACACACTCACCCACAACAGCCAAAGCCAGAGCAAGCACAACCACTCTCATCATTGATGCAGTTGTGAGTTCCTTCAGTCGCCCGTAGCCTTTTAAAGGGAATTTTCTGTTGCCAAAGCCGCCGCAGGCAAAATGTCAGGTCAACCCCGACAAATGATACGTTTGGAAAAGATCAATTGATTGGAGTGTTGCCTTACTTTTTGGAATTAAACAAGCCCTGTGAATCAATGCAAGGCGAGGTTAGGGCCACCTGACTTGTTTCACCCAATTGTGTCAACTAACACCATTTGTGCAGTTCAGTTCATCTGTTAATCACATATTCCAAAAAGAATTACAGATTCCATTTTAAAAGCACGCCTAAAGCCTCGAAGTTAATTTCAGATTTTTTTTAAATATTTGTTTGCTGTAGTTTGTGAATATGAAAAAAACGAATACCACAGAAAAACCCATATAGGCCGAATATTGCGTCATATTTGTGATATCAAAGTAGGTAATGTGTCATCTCTCCATCATATTCTTTAAATAAGAGACAGAATCAAAGTTCAAATCCCAGAGCACGGTGACTTGGATTGTTTGCCTACTTTATCTCAGTTTATTTATATTGTCCAGATTACTGTTGTTGTGTCATCTGAGTGTGTCCGTTCCTGACAGCATTACAGGTGAATTGTGCAAATTTAACTAGCGTGTGAAAATGCTTTACAGAGTGGCAGGGATACAAGAAAAAGACAAAGTTTACAATGTAGAAAGCAAAACAAAAACAGAAATAAAACAAAACGAGGTGAATACAGATGGAAATATGTAAAACTGAAGTCATTCACGTACACAAGATAATGAAATCGTGTTTTTAAGAGGCTTTTAAAAGATTCAAACAGAATCAGCAGATTGGACATTTTTCGGGAAGGTTGTTTCAGGTCACAGCTAAAATAATATGATAACTTCTAATGCCAAGTATAGTTTCTAATGGGGTAGTGCTATCAGTGATGGAATAAGTAGTGGAAAGCTGCACTACAGTAAAAGTAGAGCTATCTTACTAAAAACCTACTGTGGTAAAAGTGAATGTCACTCATTAAAATACTACTTGAGTAAAAGGCTTAAAGTAGCTGATATTAAAGGGACTTAAGTATCAAAAGTAAATGCTGCGGAGAAAAATAAGCCAGACCTTTGTTTTGTGCTCAGATTATTTTCTGTTTTTTTTGGATAACTTAAGAGGCACTCTGCAATCGTCGGCCTCATCACAGATGAGGACAACAGGGAGTACAAAGAACTCACCATGGACTTTGTGGACTGTTGCCAGCGGAATTGCCTCCAGATCAAGGCGGAGAAAACCAAAGAGCTGGTGATGGATTTCGGCAGGCGCAGACACCCCCCCCCCCCCCCCCCGACAACGGTGAACATCTAGGGAATGGATATTGACATAGTGGGATCTTATAGGTACCTGGGTGTTCACCTGAACAATAAACTAGACTGGACTAATCACATATATGCACTTTATAAGAAGGGTCAGAGCAGACTCTATCTTCTTAGAAGACTTAGGTCCTTTGGAGTGCAGGGGGCTCTCCTGAAGACCTTCTTCAACACTGTGGTGGCATCAGCCCTCTTTTATGGAGTAGTCTGCTGGGGCAACAGTGTCACCACAGCTGGAAGGGACTTGACAAACTGATCAAGGAGGCCAGCTCTGTCCTGGGGGGCCCCCGACCCAGGGCAGGTGGTGGGAGAAAGGAGGATGATGGCTCAGCTGTCATCCATGATGGAGAAAGAATCCCACCCCATGCATGAGACTCTGATGGCACTGGAGAGCTCCTTCAGCGATAGGCTGCTTCACCCAAAGTGTGGGAAGGAGCGCTATCGCAAGTCCTTCCTTCCTGCGGCTGTCAGACTGTATAACCAACCGTGCAGCCAGTAGACCACACACACACACACACACACACACACACACACTGTGAAAAAAATCCAAGTGCAATTTTTTATATTAAAAAAAGAAGAAAAAAAAAGAAAGTGCAATCCCTGATGTGCAATGTGTCAAGATATGTGCAGTGCACTAAATACTCTGCTTCCTATTTATGGTGATTTTTTATTTTTATGTTTTATATATATATTTTATATTGTTTATTGTGTGTACCTTGATATGCTTTTCGATTCTGCTGTCCCCTCTTTGCTGCTGGAACCATGTAAATTTCCCCGTTGTGGGGCTAATAAATGTTTATCTTATCTTATCTTCATTAGGTAAGATGCACCTTTCACTCCGACAAGAACACATTTGTTGTACATGGCCACGGTGTTGATCTCAGTTGTTTGGTATCAGTCGTAGTGGGTGCAGGTGCAGGTGCATGTTGCAGGTGCAGGTGGAGGCACAGGTTGCAGGTGCAGGCGCAGGTTGCAGGTGCAGGTGCAGGTGCAGGTGGAGGTTGCAGGTGCAGGTGCAGGTGCAGGTGCAGGTGCATGTTGCAGGTGTAGGTGGATGCGCAGGTTGCAGGTGCAGGTGCAGGCGCAGGTTGCACATGCAGGTGCACGTGCAGGTGCAGGTGCAGGAGTGGCAGCATCATCGCTGGATGATACTGTCGATGCTTCCATCACAATATCGTTGTGGCCCAGACCTGGCAACTCCTAACACGGCTCCAGAGTGCTTGTTTACGCTTGACTTGCTGGCTGGATATGAGCCTTGATTCATACGTTAACCTTGTGATAACTGGCTTCCACTGACTTCGTTGTTTTCCTCAGATTATATTTTGTAGCTAGTTATGAAGGTGTTCTGGAAGAATGTATCCGAGTAAAAGTATACTTTTTGGGAGCTAAATGTAGCAAAGTAGAAGTTAAAGTCGACGGAAATATAATGACCCAAGAAAAATTCAAAAATATACTTCTGTAACGTATTTTTACTTTGTTACTTTACACCACTGAGTGCTATACAAACATTTCAGCATTTATTGTCTGCGAATGTGTGTGTGTGTGTGTGTATGTGTGTTCAAAATGTGCACTGTATTTGAAGCTTTTCACAAAAGTCATCTGAATGTAAATGTATGTGTATTCCAATCAGATTGTGCAACTTGTTTTTATTTTTATTTTTACAGCAAAAATGCTTTTTGAAATGTTTTCAATATTTAATATTTATGCATTTCTTTCTATATTTCTTTATTACACATTTCTTTATTGATATTTTAATACTGTTCTCTCTGGACAATATGGGAAGCCAATGCAATTTGTGCAGGCAGACTTTATGTGTTATAATGGCAAAAAAAAGAGTTGCAAAACAGGCATAAAAAAAGAAGTAGTGCAAAATAAAATCTGATATTAATGTTATTCAAACGCTAATTCAATATGCGAAGATGTGTGATAATATGAGTTTTAGAAATGTCTTGAAACGTTGTCCCATTGGACAATTTAAGATGAATCAAGGATAAAGCAATTGTCTAACACCAGATTGGATTTGGGTGTAAAAAAAGCACTAATATCAATATCGAGAATATCAATAATGTTCAATTTCATAGGAAAGGGTTAAATGATTTCCATTTTGAAAGGGCTTTGGAGGAGACAAAGTGTGCCAGATTATACGTAGAGTCCCTGAGAGAGTCAGGTATCAGTTCTTTAAAATAATTATTTGGGGTTTCACAGATAGTTTTTTTTCCATCTCTGAGGATGTTGTCCTGCAAACTTTATCTCTTTCCACCTGTGCTTTGCCTTCCTTTGTAATCTTTATCGTAAAAGGTATACACATATACTGTATAACATATGAAGACAGTTTTCCATGGTGTAACTCAAGGTAAGGTAAGGTACGTTGAGGTAAGTTACGCTGGTGTAGTTTACTTTACCTTCTTTTAGCCATAGACATTTTAACTGTCAATAGTGCAACAGAATCAAAACCTTTTCTAAACTTGTCATTGAAAATATTCACAATATCATTACTACACTCATAACCCTTGACTTTCTCCTCGTCCTCCCGTCGATCCCTGCGCCCTGCGCCCTGTGCTCGTGCCACAATTAACTCCCCCCTGACTGAGCTGAATGGGAGCCTGAGCTAATTGCTGCTTCCGGATGCTACTCAGGCTGCGTGGCAAGCCCAGCCATCTAAGCAGATAGCTCCACCACAGTCATGGGAACTTCATAAATGAGCAGGGGCCGGAGGATTCTTGGAAGGATCCCGTGCTGGTAGACCCATGCCTTGAATCTCCCGGGAGCCCAGACTTGTTCACCGCTCTCATCCAGCTCTCCAGATCCACACTGGTGGCCTTGATGGAATCGGTGTCCTTCAGGCTGCAGTTGAAGAGCCTGAAGCGGAAGTTGTCTGTGACCTTCCCCTTCTTCAGAACCAAGGAACGGGACTTTGCGGGTTTGAAACTCATGTGTGCCCACATGAGTTGGGAACCTGAGGGAACTGAACTGTATTTTACTGTACAGGACAGTACAGTAAAATACAGTTCAGTTCCCTCAGGCTAAACACACTCAGTACAGTGCTCCATGTCCTCGGCTGTGATCGGACCGGACTTTGACTCCAATCTCCCTTGGCCCGGATCAATTCTCACTGTGGGTCAGTGGGTCCATCCAATGCCCCGTCGGCTGTGATAGAGCTGCCATGGGCCAAGTCCCAGACCTACTCCACCCCAGAGCCCTGGACCCTGGCGGTGAGCAGCGTCAGTCATTGCGAGCGCTCCTTGCGCCGCTCTATGCTGGAGACGCTCTGGCTTAAGAACGGATTCCTAGCCCTGGAGCCCACAGTGCGGGAGTTCCCCCCTTTGGGGGGAGTCACAGTCCACCATGGCATCAGGGGCAGTGAGACGCTCTCTACTGATGCGAGCCTCATCTCCTCTGCCGCCAGCTTCCAGCTTCTCCCTCCACTGCGACCATCCATTGTTTGCCCGGGCCTCCGCTCCCCAGCCGGTTGGTGGCTCCGTCACCACCGCGGGCCGCGCTTTGATCCTGCCGCTCTCTATTTCTACCACCGCTGAGCGCCGCCTCAGCTCCCACACCGGGATCTCTGCTTGTGATTTGGACCGCTTGCCTGCGCCTCCTCCAGGAGTACGGTGCTTTTCAGGCTCGGGCACTGCTGCTGTCCCTCAGGACTCCTCTGCTGCCGGACCACGATCCCTGCTCGTCGTCGGCTCCTCCATGGTTTGAAACATCACCCTGGCTGTGGCTAAAACCCTCTGCTACCCATCCAGGATATATCTTCCAAAATCCCACTGCTGTTGGATGAAAAGCCATCTGCCTCCACTGTCTTCATTTACGTCAGCACCAACGAGCTCTGGAACAAATAATCTGAGACACTTAAAGAGGACTTTACGAAGCTTATTGACAGTCTTCTATAGTCAGACCACCGGTTCATTGTCTCCGGCCCGCTGCTGTGTCCCAGCTTTGGAGACCTAAAATTCACCCGTGTCCTTCAGCTACACACATTGCTCAAGGGATAGTGCTGCTTCCTCGATGTACAGTTTGTGGACAACTTTGGCACTGGCACCTTCTTAAACCATCCAAAAATGTTCGGACGTGAGGGAGTACTGTCCACTCTATTAAAATTCTGATCTATTAAGATCAAGAAGATATTGCCCTTAACAGCCTAGTCCGACCATGCTTTCACCAGCCAGTGCAGCAGCCCAAGGCCCCACGCTCCGGAAGGAAGGAGAGGGCAGTCTGTCGTCGCCATGGGAGAAGGAGGCTGGTCGACCCTTGTTCTCCAGGGGACCTGTTAATTTGTTTTGGACATTTGTTTGTATAAGGTGTGGGAACCCTGTTTCAGAGTCCAGTGTTTTATTATTTAAGGTATTGGAAACCTGTGTCAGAGTCTACTTTAAATATTTATTTTCATATCTGTTCTCTGCTTGGTGGTGGTGAGGGGGAGTAGGCTTCGGCCAGGAATTTTTTTGGTGTCGGGGGTATGCAGTGTGGGGATAGGATGGTTTGAGCAGCCACACCTGACCTGGATCTAGGTGATTGGGTCAGGTTGGCTGCATATCTGTTGCTTGTTTGTTGGGCTAAGGTTAAAATATTATCACACACACTCAGGATAGGAGCCTTGTCATAACATGTTCGATCTGCTCCTGGCAAATTCCACCTAGCATCCTCTCTACCAAAACTGGTGTCTGCAACCCATCGTCCTCCGTGTCTCGATACCGGAGGGCCCTGAGGTCACTTGGGTGGCATGTTGTAGTCAGAACTGCCACAGTATAATTAACAATAATACCATTGAAAGTTTTAAGAGAACTGTAAATGAGTTACCCCTGTTCATGGCTCAACTGAGGATCCTGTGAATAAAATACAAAAGATAATTGATACATTGCACCTGGTAAAACTAAAAACATAGAAAAACAAAACGCCCCTTGGAGAAAAGGAGCAGTTCAATAGATTATTTGTCACATACATATACATACGGTCATACAAATATGCAGTGAAATGTCATGACACCCGGTGATTACGCACTATAAGCTCTAAAAGTACTAAAATGTGGTTGTTAGGCAGCTTAAGAGAGTGTCACCAGGCAGAACGAAAGTGGAGAGACAACACTTCAGGTTCACCATGAAATTTACAAGATAGACTCATGATAGACTCAATCAGTACAATTAAGAAATTAAACCGGCCAGACAGTCTTTATTCTCAAAAATCATTAACGAAAATATCAACAATAGTAAAGTGCTCATCTCTACTGTTGAATTTATTAATCCTCCATCTACAACACCATCAGAGATGCTCTCCACTGAAAAATGTGAAGAATTCCCTACATTTTTCAATAACAAAATTATAGCTGTCTATTATCAGACAGAATATTAGTGCCTCAACATCCAAAAATAAACCTACCCTTCAGTTCTCCAGTAATATGACTGCTGCCATGTCTCACTTTGTCCCTTTAGACAAAAACTGGACGATATTGTTGGTCAGCTCAGGTCCTCCACCTGCTGCTTGGACCCTCTACCTACCACATTTTAAAAAACTGTTTTTAACTGCCTAGCACATGAGGTATTAGAAATTATAGACGGCTCTCTTCAATCCGGGATCTTTTCTGCAGCGTTTATAACAGCTGTCTTTAAACCACTCCTGAAGAAGAGCAATCTTGATACAACAATTATTGCCAACTATAGGCCCATTTCCAACCTGCCATTCCTCAGCAAAATACTTGAACAAAACAGTTTAACTTCAGCTTAACAACTATCTAACATCAAACAGCCTTTTAGATATTTATCAACCTAGTTTTTGACCTCACCTCACCAGCCTAGAAACAGCACTTATTAAATTTGTGAATGATCTGCATATAAACACTGATTCTAAAAAAACAATCTGTTCTTCCGCACCTGGATCTCAGTGCTGCTTTGACACTGTTGACCATCAGATTTTATTACAGAGATTACAAAATTGGGTCGGCCTATCTGGCCCAGTTCTAAACTGGTTCAGAACCTATTTACAGGACAGGCAGTTCTTTGTGTCTACTGGAGTTTTTGTCTCGAAAAAAGTGGATATTATATGTGGAGTGCCCAAGGTTTGATTCTTGGACCATTATTGTTTAAACTCTATATGCTCCCACTTGCTTATATTATAAACAAACACAAAAGAAATTACAATAATTATGCAGATAATTCACAACTGTACCTATGCATATCTCCTGATAACCTATACCATATACTCCCTCAATCAGTGTATTCATGATATTAATGTATGGATGTCCCAGAACATTTTACAACTGAACAAAGACAAAACAGAAATACTCATCTTTGTTGCAAAGGCTCAAAGACAGAAAATTGCAGCTCATCTCAGTTCTCTATCTCTGAAGAGCAAAAATGAAACCAGAAAGCCTGGGTGTAATTGTAGATCGTTGATCTGAATGTTCAGAACCATATCAGTCACATCACAAAATCAGCCTTCTACCATCTAAAAGATATTTCTAAATTAAGAGGCTTCCCGTCAAAAGCAGACTCTAAAAAATGAATCCAAGCATTCATAACGAGTAACTTGGACTACTGTAATGGCTTATTCACCGGCCTCCCAAAATCAGCTGTGCAGCGGCTACAATTAATCCAAAATTTGACTGCACACGTTCTCACTGGGACTAAAAAGTTTGAACATATCCCACCCGTTCTAAGATCTTTATATTGGCTCCCTGTTGATACTAGGATTGATCTTAAGATTCTGCTACTTGTATATAAAGCTGTAAATGGCCTTGCACCTCACTACATATATAAAATAAATGCTCATTATTACAGAAATTAAAGGGTCGCTTTAATCTGCAGTTTGTCAGTTGGTGGTTTTAAATAAAGAGGCAGACAGACTTTGATTTTTACTTGTACAAGGATCGGATCAGAGGTGTGCTCAAGAGCAGCTCTCTGAGACGAACAGTTTATTTTTGGGAGTCAGAAATAATATATGGTCAGTTCAACCTCACAGATGCGTACCTGCTCAACATAAGGCAAATTTTGTGGCCGGAATCCAAGGTCGAACACGACCGAAGAAGTATGTGAGAGAACCCTGTGTTCTTAAATAAATATATGTGACTAAGGCTATATGAGTTTGTGTTCTTCATTATGTGTGTGCATTTATGTTGATGTGGTTACATGGATTTAGATTTATTGTTATACTCATTACATACGAACCAGAAAGAACTCTCAGGTCCACAGGCAGTGGTCTTTTAACCATCCCTCGTACCAACTCTAAAGCAGCTCCCCTGATTTAGAGTTAGTACGAGGGCTGCCTTTTGTATCTATGCTCCAAGTAGATGGAACACCCTACCTGAGGACCTGAGAGAGGCGCCGACACCGAAGACTTTTAACAGCAGGATAACAAACCCTGCTGTTCACTACGACTGAGTTCTGTGTGTGCGTGTGTATGTGTATGTATGTGTGTGTGTGTGTGTATGTGTGTGTGTGTGTGTGTGTGAGTGTGTGTGTGTGTGTGTGTGTGTGTGTGTGTGTGTGTGTGTGTGTGTGTGTGTGTGTGTGTGTGTGTGTGTGTGTGTGTGTGTGTGTGTGTTTTGTATGTTGTGAGATTTTTGTGTGTGTTCTGTATGTTGTGAGATTTTTGGGTGTGTTCTGTATGTTGTGAGATTTGTGTGTGTTCTGTATGCTGTGAGATTGATTTATTCTGCACTAACTGTTCTCATGGTTGCATAGATATTTTATATATTTTCTTTGATTGTATTTCTCTGTAAAGCACATTGTGTTGCCTGGGTATGAGATGCGCTTTATAAATTAAGTTTGACTTAACTTGACTACAGAACAGTACAGTACAATACAATACAATACAGTACAGTACAATACAGTACAATATAGTACAATACAATACAGTACAGTACAGTAAAGTACAATACAGTACAATACAATACAGAACAATATAGTACAGTAAAGCACAATACAGTACAATACAATACAGCACATTTTGGTTGTACCTCCTCATAATTCTTGGTATAATTTCAGCCAAATCGCTCATTAAATGGGCGTCTGGAGTGGAGGGTGCTGAACAATCATGTATCAGCTATTAACTCTATGGATAAAAACCTCATTGTTCCCTTTACAGTTTAAATTATTTGAAGCATACTGTTAAAGTTAAATTGTTATAAACTTTGTTCGTGGATGGACTAATAATTACATAGGAAAACGGAGACAACTTCTTTAGGTTAAAAAAGTATTTAATCTTGTACAAGCGGAGCAGTTTCAGTGTAACAACACAACAGAATGTCACAAAGGAAGTGCTCAGTTCTCACTGGAGAGATGAGCTTTTTATACAGTCTTCTTGGAGTGGCGAAGCTGACGAGTCGTTGGGATATCGGTCGGCAGATGTCGCCATGCCTCTGCATGGGTCATGCTGTTGAGACAGTTTCGCTGATGGGGCAGTTTTGTTGAGACAGACTGAGGTGTCTGAATGAGGGCCCTGGGTTCTCAAGAATCAGAGCCCATTGTTTAGTGATTGAATGGTATAATTACTAACGTATGTTACTTTTAATTTATCGCTTCCATGTCATACGGAGAACGACAATAACAAATGTGTCTATTTAGAGGCCCTATGGGAGAGGAAATGTGTAGAGGCCTCAAGCTTGGTCAGCAGAGGAAATGTGTTGATTTATGTCTGACAAGTGCTGAACTGTGACCTATGTATTGTGACCAGATGGGCTACATGATCTCCATACTAGTATAAAGGACACATTTTTTACTCCATTCGAGAGAGAAAATATCTGGCTCCTGTTCTCTCCCAGACCGTCCATGGCAAGTCTGGTTTGATGCTGAATCTTTGTAATAAAACTATTATTTTAATCAAGTCAGCGTCAGCGGAGACTCCTTCTTCATCTACACATCAAAATCATCCAGAAACTACAAAGTGGCGTCACAAACAGGATGTGTTGGGCCTCATGTGCCACTGTCGCCTCGCTTCAGAAGTTACCACTTTAATACCTCAAGGGTGAGTGTTCACTTACAATACGAGCTGTTATGTGGTCTGAAGCGGTTGTGTTTTGTGAAGATAGGCTGCACTAACAAGAGCAGATTGTGCAGAGATGAGAAATGATGTTGTGAGGGAAAAATGATTACGATCAACTATTTTGAATGAGGACAAAGGCCTCTACCTCCAAAAGGGGGTTTGAAAACATTTGTCTGTCTTCCCAGGAACACCCCAGAGTTCATGTAAAGAGAAATGTCTTGCTCCTACAATGTCAAATCTAATATGAAAGAATCAGATCACACGTGGCCTGTTTACCTTCTATAGAGATGGGGGACACCTAGAAGTGCATTGTCATGCAACCCCCATTCAGCCTGGTCAAGGTTGCAAGTACCTGTTATTTACATTCTAGGAAGCCAGGAAGCCAGGAAGACAGTTAGGGGGAAGGCAGACTCGTCTGAGACCTCTGACCCAAACCACACCTTGTTTCTACTGTATAAAGCCTCCTGTCTTTCTATGTGATATCAGATTGATCCGAGCGCTGCTTTGGAGCAGTACTGAATCTTTCTCTTTATTCTGCAGAATAAATAATCTTGGATATTCTCAGTTTTGTCTTCTTGTAGCGGGCAGATTAACCTCACCGATCATTGCGGAAGAATTTCCTTAACAGTTTGGCGTTGTCGGCAGGATCTCTGCTTGCCTCTGTTGGACCTCTTCATGCCCAGGTTGTGTGCACAACGGCAGGCAGGAACTGACCGTAGAGACATCCGAGAATGGAGTCGTCTGGCATGACTGGCAGATCCAGCAGAGAGCAACACGAGATCTTGGAACAAATTAAGGTGAGGACTAACTGAGATATTGTCGATCGAGACGATCGAAGTAGAAGCTATTGTGAAAATAGCCCTGAGTAAATGATGGGTTCTTACTCAGGAACCATACCCCTCACATAGACGTATGGCCTGTTACGTGCATCGTAATCAGGAAGGGTAGTGGAAATATCAGTCTAAAAAAAAAAACTGTGGACGTGGCCAATATTGTATCAATCGAGATGATCGTGGTCTTTTTTTGTTTGTTTATCTTTATTATTTTTTTTTTAATATATATAATCCAGCTATGCGACTTGCTTTCTGGCTAGTTTCAGTGGGTTTTGGATAGTTATAAAACACTTTCACATAAATCCTGTGTGATCAAATTGGTGTCTGGCCGATCGATCACTCTGGAACACGTATGGATGAGAAGTCAGTTTGGAGAGACAGTTTCTTGGGTTTTGTTTAGCCTCTTGGCTGATAGAATCTCAATGAAACAAGCAAATGTATAAATGCAAGATAAGCGTGGTATGGGTGCTGTACATAACATGTGAAACTAGTTTCACACATCCTTGGTGTAAAAGTAGCATTATAATCTGAAATATCTGGTAGGATTGTTAGAAAGGATACTGTAAGGTTTTAAATCAATTAGGACATTTTTATTTTTTTTTAAATCTTGACAATGAAAGTAAGAAAGTTTGCCCATGATGCATTTGGGATTCTTTGTTTAGGATGAAACTTGGAGAAGAGTGCGCGTAAAATTCATTTTAGTAAGATATGGGTTCAGCGGAGGAAGCTGCAGAACTGAATAATTTAACTAAAAGTCAAATGTTGTACAACAGAGGTCTATGCTGTGGTAGTATGATTAGATATTGCACAGTTTGAACTGTTGGATTGTGTTTAGAGAGATGGAAGTTATGGATGTTATAGAGGTTATGGAAGGTACAGAAGTTATGGGAGTTATGAAGGTTACAATGAAGGTCATGGAGGTTATGGAGGCCATGGAGCTTATGAAAGTTATGGAGGTTATGGTGAAGGTTATGGAAGTAATGTAGGCTATGGAGGTTATGGAAGTCATGGTGAAGGTTAGGGAAGTCATGGGTGTTCACTTATGTAGTATTTCTAAGATTAGGAGTATGGTGATTTTTGTTTATTGAGAACTATAGTTGGTGCTTTGTTAATAGAATTTATGGAAAAGCATTCCAAAATTGGTTGGTTTATAAAGAGTTATTTATTGATTTTTTTTTTTTTTTTTTAATTTACTTTATTTTTCCCTTTTGTGTTTTTGTGTCAAAGTGATCTGCTGGTTGAGATAAGTTGAGATAATCCTTTATCTATCCCACAGTGGGATAGTCTGCAGTGTTACAGCGGTAACAAATTGAATGGCACAAAGCATTAGTAAATTGGTAATTCTATATCAAAGGATATGATAAATAACTAAATGGTTTAGATTGAACACTATACATTAAATCATGATTTTGCATCAGTGAATTGTTAGTTTTGCTGTGATATACAACTGTGTTTGTATGTTTCAAATCCTTACAGGTTACTTTTTGTTTTTCTCAAGTAGGGCTGGTGATTTTAAGTTGATCGAACGACATTATTAATACTATTAATTTTTATTTTTGTCTTCCTCTAGAAGTTAACTTGATTTGACATTGAATAAGGTAGATGTTGATATACAGTATAACATTTAACAAGTAGTTTGACAAAGAGGAATAATTGTTTTGTTTTGTATACCGAAGAGGTAATAGATTTTGTACTTTGCTTACTAAAAATTTAAACGCTTGAATAAATGTCAAGTACGTTGGCCATTTAGATGTTATTTATTTATTATAATTAAAAAAAAAAAAAATTTAATTTGGACATTCAAATTTTTTAAGTTTAAACATGAAAATATCTTGTGATTCGAGTATTGTTGTAATTATATATTGATGAATTAACCAACCCATCTATTCAGTGTTTTATTTCCGCAGTTTTAAGCAGAAATCCACTGACTGCATTTTTGAGTTTTGACCAGTGCAGATGTGACTGCGTCTGATTGAGAAGACTTGAGGGACTGACAAAGAGATCAGATCAAAGAGAATTGCTCCACGAATGAGTAAGGCCATAACATGTCCAGCATTCAAAGGTCCTTGTACATTATTGATGTTATTACTATTTGTATTTAACTGATTTGCAAATTTGATTACTTAATAGGCTCAATAGGAAAATTTGAGATGATATGCATGCAAGTATTTACAAGGAGAGACCTTGATTGAATTGAGCTCTATATCCCATATCGAGCTCAATCGTTAAAATGTATAAAAGCATCAAATATTATAGAGTGCATTATACAACCAGAATAATTCTTGATTAGTTATTATTTTAATATGACATTCTAGTTGTCTAGTCTAGTTGTTGAAACAACTTCAGAAACTAAGTTACGGATTCCAGTGTTAACACTCAGGAACACTCTTGTCAGAGCACCCTGGAGTGATTATCTCTATGACACTGCTTCTTACAGTGGTAGACTTTTCTTTTCATCTTATGATAATGTATGAGAACAATACATTAAGCACCTTAAGGGTTTTTCACACGAGACCAAAAGCCTGATATCCTGCTGGGAGACTTGCCTACTCCTGCATTTCCGAGAAGAAAAACTTGGGACATTTTCTGAACAACGAAAAAGCTTCTGTCACGGAAAATCAAATGCAAGCATTGACTCCTGCTGATCCTCCCCTCCACCAACGAACATGAAGTGTTTTGCCTCCAAGTTCAGCAGACGCACAATTGGAAAATATGTTGTGCACAGTTGAGGAGCCTAATCAACTGTGCTTCTTTGGAACTGGATTCAATGATGTCACTGCATCAGACACGATGAAACTGAATGACTGCAATTGGAATTTCTTCTCCAGCTGAGTGCTGTGGAATGACTGAGCACCTGAAGTCCTGCTGGAAATGATATCTGTGTGATTACCATAAGGACTGCTTCTGTGTTTTCTCAGCCATTGTTTTCTCAATCTGTCTATCGTGATAATACACAGATTATTTCTAAGAAATACTACATTCTACTAAGAATATTGCCAAATTTAAATTAAATAATTTTCAAAAATTTTAGGAAAAGGTTTTGAATAGTTTGTAAATTCAATAATTAAGTAGAGACACAATTAGGCACAGATTATAGATGAAAGTGATTTTTTTTTTCATTGATTGACAAATATGTTATTAATAGCCCTTCAAGGTTTTAGATGGTCTCAATTTGAATGCTGGCTATGTTATTGTCATTATACATATATATTTTTGTTTTAAAAAGGTGTTAACTTGATTGAAATGCCAAATAACCTCTCCATTTTTTCTAATCAGACTGCAGAATGATGGGACTTATAGTTGATTACTCTCTGTCCAAAAGGTAAGACTAGCAGTTCAAAGCTTAGCACATAATATGTGTAATTTTTAGGAGTTGAATAACATAAATTAACCATGACAAATCGATAGTTGATCAAATGTTTTATCAACGCCAGTCAGGCTCCTCTTATATTGATGATGTTAGGGTTCTATTAGATTGGTGACTGCTGACATCCCAGGCTTATTGTTTGAGGTTATTAATTGTACCTAATAAATTAAAATGGGAATATAGTATTGAGTGCTAAATATTAAAATGTTTTAGTATGTGAATCACATTTTTTCTTTACCCTCTCTAGTTGCTTAACTCGTTGTTGAAGTTATGTGGAGCCTCCAGAAATGTTTTGGTTTGGGTTTTTTTGCCACATTACGGAAATTTTATTTTGACTGATTTTGAATTTATCAATGGCAGCACACTTATTAGAATATTGTAGTTATTAATCTACTTGTGTCATTGATACACAGGAATTCCTAAAATACTTAGAACAAGATGTTTACAGTTTCTTTTTTTTTTTCCCTCCAACTCCAGCCGGCACAAAAGAACGTTCATTATTTGAGTAATGACATTTATTTTATTTTATTTTATTTTGTCTCCTCAGGGTCGCACCCTGGCATGGCCTTTCTTGGCTGTTGTGGTTATTGTTGTTTTTGGATCATGGAACGAGGCAATGCTTGCCAAGCCATTACACGGTAGAACCTTTTGTTGTTTTTCGAAGTTTTTTGCACCAGCTCCATGTTGGGTTTGCTGGATTACTTTAACTGTGGATGAATACGATGGTTTAATGTAAGCTGTGTTGTTGCAATCTTATGGAAATGAACTACGTCTTGTTGCATACTATGCTCGGAAACTCGGTGCTGGGGTCATTGGATTGATTACATGCCGCAGCCTTTATCTTGCTACGAAGCAAACCGGTTTGTTTCTCTCAGACATCTCCTCTCCATCATCGACATGTGCAACTTTCACTTTGCTTACTCCAACTTCTCTTCTTCACTCTTATGGAGATTCACATGATTACTTGACAGTGATAGCTCTTGTGGTTTTGCCCAGATCTTGCTACTGAAGTTCTTGAAAAGTTCAACGACAATGATTTTGAACTCATGAGTACAACAAAAGGAGGGTTTTTTGTTTTGGTTTGTTTGTCCGTCATCTGTTTTTTTGTATAAAACAGTCTGTCTATCTTTGTACAACCGGTTGTGTTTGTGTTTCTATCTGTGGTAAACTATTTTTTTGTTTTTATTTTTGATTGCATGAATATGTACAGGCAAGTGAGGCGTACCTGTTTGATGAGACATACAGAACATCTGTTTAATGTTGTGATGTCATAACCCCCCCCATTTTGATCTTCCTATTTGTGTTGTTTACATTACATACATGTACTTGACCCCATCTCTATAGGAAATGTTGGAGCCAATGCAGCCAACAAACCCGCCGTTCCTAATTTATGCTCTGTCTAATGATGGTTGTCTCCTCCACAGATGAGGACACAGGCTCACTAACTTGTTTTCTTTTTCCTTTACTCAAAGGCATCCTGCACTAAATGATTGGAGTGGCAGAGCCGCTTGGTACAGTATGTACTGAGCTGTATTTTTTTCCCACAAGTTTTTTTTTTTTTTCCCCATTGTTTTACTTGTTTGACATATGGTAGGTACCATTTGTCAAAAAGGAGGGATATAAGTAGAGAATTAAGTAAACATAATGATTGTGCTTAGAACAATGCAGGAACCTCATGATGGACTTATCAAGCTGACGCTTTGTCATGATTAAAATATTGTTTGGTGATAATTGACGTTTTCAGAATGGAATCCCAGTAAAGGTAAGCTCTACTGAGTTTTCATTCCTGCCATTAGTGATGATGGGAATGCGAGGACAATCACATGGTGCGACACGACTGTCCCTGCATGAATTTCTGACCAGGAGACCAATGCGGTTGAGTATGTCTTCTGTCGACAAAAGAATCACGTAAACCAGTAGTGATCACATTGTCCAGTTTAGTATTTATCATTGTTAGATTAACTTTATTAATGGATTGTGTCGATGGGATTATGTTCAGACAACATTCGAAAAATCGTTCTAGGAAAATTTGAAAAGTGTTAGTTTGATAAGCATAATTTACACACTGTCAGTTGTTTTGTAGCCTAATCGAGATTCGATGGACATTATCTCCTACATATTAGACATTGTGATAATATTATTGTTGTCACACTAGGGTGCATACATAAACCTCTGTGCGGAGTCTGTAGTCGGTTATTCAACATAACTGTTTGAGAAATTACAGAATTATTCCACGTGCCCTATTTTACATTCATGGCACTAGACGAAACAATGTTGTCAAAATGTGTGTCTCTCACCCAAGTGTTTTTTTAAGTCTATGTGCCCAGGTCAAAGCAGCCCTACCCATCCCACTCGAAGGACCACTACACCACCTCTGACCTGGTAACTGGGTAGCGACTGCCGGAGGAAAAGCTGGAACTCCGCCAGATTCCTGGGACCGTTCCAGATCCTCCTCACCATCGCAGTGGCAGTTAAGATGGCAGAACGACCAACGTGGGTACACGCATCCCATTGCAAGAAAGGCTGCAACCTTCCAGAGGACTAGATCAACGACAACAACGGAGGATCATCGGACGTGAACTGAGATCACGATCCTTGCGGGATATGTGCTAGTAACCTCTGTCCCGTGAAGAGGATATGCCAATACAGTATTTCTACTTGAAAAGGATGATGCCCCATCAACAGGAAAATATTGGACACGCCTGTGTGATCATCTGTTTTTCTATGCCAATGTTGAATCTGTATGTATAATCTGACCAAGGCCCATCAAGATGTACGTGTAAGACGATCAGGAGCATATATGTCCGTGACATCGGTTCCAGCTGAGTATAGGATTGTAGGTGGAGCAGAACAATTTTTTACGTCTATATTAGCGCCCCTAGGTACATCTACAGTTTTTAAGTGGTTAAATATCATACATTATAGGTTGTTACTGTTCACTAGCAGAAGAAGCGGTTAAACAAGAATTAACGTCGATCCGTTTGATAGTTCTCCAGAATCGCATGGTAGCAGACATAGTGAGTGAGGCTCAAGGAGGTGTATGTGCTATGACAGGTGAGTCATGCTGTACATACATTCCTGCCAATGATATAGAATTAAGAAAATTTGTCTTTAGCCATACAAGCTATGAAGGAGTTACGTGATGATTTTAATGAAAGATCAAGCTAACACTTGGGATCCATTTGCTTGGCTAAGAAATGCACTGGGGCCATAAATTAGAATCAGAAATATTTTAATAATCCCAGGGGGAAATTTCTACGCTCATAAAGATATTGATACCTGTAGTGATAATGCGTTTAATGCTGTGTTGCTGTCTTGCGTGTATAGTACCTATCTTTCATAAGATGATTACTAATATGGTGACTAGATGAGTGGAAACCACCTTTTAATAACAAACAGGTTGAGACGCTGAGATGCTGAAATATGGAGATATTTTGTCTAATCATGTTTATTGTTACTTATAGCATGTGTTAGTCATTACGTGCACAACGCATTTTTGCTGTTGTCATTATCGAGTGATAACCATTGATTAATCTTCATAGCATTATGTATTAGTGAAATCTCTGTTTGCTTTGTTTATTTCATTATGTGATTCATGATAAATTTCCTTCTCTGTGTGTTTTTCTAGTTAGAATTGTAAAATGGCCACACAGGATTTTTCCTCTGTATGACCAGGGGTTTTTGTCCTGTGCGTTGTCATAGTATAGTAGATAACCCTTACTGGTCTTTTACTTTTCCTCCAGCCAAATGTGAGAAGAGAGGTTTGGCCAATTTGAGGTGGAGATATCCTTGAATTATATCTGGAATTGGTTACGAGTTCATATAGTTAAATTTAGTATCAGATGCGGTTATTTTTACTAGTAGATTCCAATAAGATAGAATTGAACGATATCTCTGAAGTTTAATTGTATTGTATCCAAATTACATTATATGGAATTTTAGCATTATTACATTTTTCCTTATGGTGTTGTTCCAGTAGGAACAAGAGGCGGAAGTGTGAGGGAAAAATGATCACGATCAACTATTTTGAATGAGGACAAAGGCCTCTACCTCCAAAAGGGGGTTTGAAAACATTTGTCTGTCTTCCCAGGAACACCCCAGAGTTCATGTAAAGAGAAATGTCTTGCTCCTACAATGTCAATTCTAATATGAAAGAATCAGATCACACGTGGCCTGTTTACCTTCTATAGAGATGGGGGACACCTAGAAGTGCATTGTCATGCAACCCCCATTCAGCCTGGTCAAGGTTGCAAGTACCTGTTATTTACATTCTAGGAAGCCAGGAAGCCAGGAAGACAGTTAGGGGGAAGGCAGACTCGTCTGAGACCTCTGACCCAAACCACACCCTGTTTCTACTGTATAAAGCCTCCTGTCTTTCTATGTGATATCAGATTGATCCGAGCGCTGCTTTGGAGCAGTACTGAATCTTTCTCTTTATTCTGCAGAATAAATAATCTTGGATATTCT
This sequence comes from Zeus faber, assembly GCF_960531495.2. Taxonomy (NCBI): domain Eukaryota; kingdom Metazoa; phylum Chordata; class Actinopteri; order Zeiformes; family Zeidae; genus Zeus; species Zeus faber. The sequence goes on from NC_137193.1 coordinate 48,037,985, forward strand.
CAGTTTTGTCTTCTTGTAGCGGGCAGATTAACCTCACCGATCATTGCGGAAGAATTTCCTTAACAATGTGTTGATGTGTGAAGTGAGTTTCCGTCTAAATTGGGGTTTATTAAGTTGTAAAAGAGGTAAATAAGGGGAATAAGAGAATAATAAACAAAGAAAAAGAGAAATAGAGAATAGAGACGAGATAAATAAGAAATAAGGTAAAAGAGAATTAAGTTGAAGTAAAAAGTAATATTAGAATGGCAGAATTAGTAACTCAAATGCAGTTAAATAACCATGCAAGATTAAATGAAGACAGGGCCCGTATCTCTTTAACGGTAAGACATGTGTACATTAGCTGCACAGTGAAAGTTGGCCGTATGATAATAAAATGATAGTAATAGTCAAATCTGTGTAGGAAAAACAAAGAGAAAATTACCCTTGCCAGGGGAATAAGTAAAGTGAAAAAGAGTTAAAAGTTAAAAGTTAAAAGCTAAAAAGAGGAAATAAGCTTAGAAGAGGAAAAATATGAAAGTAAAGTAAAAAAGAGTTAAAAGTTAAAAGTTTAAAAGAGGAAATAAGCTTAAAAGAGGAAATAGATGAAAGTAGAGTAAAAAAGAGTGAAAAGTTAAAGGCTTAAAAGAGGAAATAAGATGAAAAATAGAGTTTGAAAGAAGTGGGGAAAAACAGGGCTGAACCTGCCCAGGAGAACTAGTGAACATGCATGACGAGAGAATCTGATTAAAAAGATAATTTGTTAAAAGTTTTGCCAGAGTGAAAATTTCGATGAAATTAGAAAAGTATAAATGAGTCAACGTTAAAACATAAAGCTAAGCGCTGTTGAAGTCTTTGGAGGATCAGATGTGCTGCTGGACAGACATATCTTTTTATTTTTTAATTTTGCGTGTGAGTGTGTGATTGCTGCGGCTAGAAATATAAGATCTGTGTAATGTTTTGTGTATGTGTAAATGATATATAGAATATATGTGTTATTAAATAGATATACATATGTGGTGAGCAGTTGAATAATACATAAAGAGAAACATTTCTTGCCTGCTCTGAATTGTAAGTAGGATTTGTGGATTAGTTGATTAGGGTGTGGGTTTTTTCTTTTTCTTTTAATGCTTGGTGTATGTTGCGGTGATTTCTGGGAGTCCTGTCTGGTTAAAAGAGCAGATAGTCTTGTTGAAATAGAAGGAAACGCTGGTTTTTGATGCAAGAAAAGAGGTTTTATGTTTCGGCTGCTGTGTGAGAAAAAACAGCTCTGATTTACGACTGTGCGTAACTGCATTAGGGTGGGCTGTTCCTATGGGAGCTAAAACAGGATGTTCACTCGCTGACGACCAGTCCATACTGGAAGTCTTTGCTAAATTAAAGAGGTGGAGCAAGGGGTGGTGCTTCATACAGAGTGGAGATTAGTTGACTCCCCCTGACAAGAGAGGTTGGGAAAAAAAACAAAACCCTCCTGTCCTCTCTTTTTTCTCTCTGTATGATTGAAGAAAAATAAATAAATAAATAAATAAATAAATAAATAAATTAAAAAAAAAAAAAAAATAGAGTAAAATAAATAAAAAATAAAAAAATAAAAAATAAAAAAATAGATAAATAGAATAAAAATAATTAATTAAAGGTGATATCAGATTGACTAATATACTCTTAGACTTTAGATGCATTGCATGAATAAAAGTAACCACTGCTTTATTTCAAATGCATGAGAAATAAAAAATAAGCTGATAATGTATGTCTCACTGAATTGTATTATAGTGTGTATAAGATTTTAGAGTGGTCTTAAGACACAGAACTCTTGTGTTGTTCTTTTTGTTTTTTCTTTCTTCTTCTCTTTTACTATGCTGAGTGAAATCTGGGGGAAAGACAGAGAAGATGGAATGAGTCTGAGTTGGATCATCCAAAGGGCAGATGACAAGACATCTGGCAGGTCTTCACAGACACTGATGCTTGCGGAAGACAGCGATTTGGAATCCTGAATCCAGTTGAACCAGTTAAAGGCCAGCACAGTTTTATCCACAAACTCCTTTAATAGACCTCACCTGCATTTACCTATATGTGTATACATTTAGTTATAATATACATGTTTAGCTTGTTTTCACATATAGGCTTACAGTAGTTATTTTTCATACATTGCATTTGCAATTATTTAGTTGGAGACTTGGCAACGGACTGACTAATTAAGGCATTTGCCTTATAAGTATTATTGATTTGATTGATCACTTGTGGAAAAGCTGATTTGATTTAAATACTGTTGAGTGCTGTGAATCTTGGTTTCATTATCTGAGTATGGTTTATCTAGGCTGTTTTGAGAATGAACATTGATATAATTTTGATAATTTAACATATGTTAAATTATCAAAATTATATCAATGTTCATTCTCAAAAGTGTGATCAGATGCATCAGATGGTGAACAAGTGAATTGGCTTTCACAAGTGGGAAGCGATTGGTCTCCTTTGGGGTTGGCAAATTCAGCTCTTTTTAGTTGAGTGTGATAAGACGGTGCTAAAATTTAATAAATTTTAAATAATTTGATTCGATTTACAATAAAAGAAAATAAGAGTGTCATTAGAATGTCAAAAATGGATGCTAAAATTACAAAAGTTATCACTCCTATTGATGTAGTGCAAAAGAATAATCCCCTTATTAAAGATAAGGGGATTGATTAAGACCAGATAAAATATCAGAAAAATGGAGCAAGCGTTGGCCTGTCATTGAACAACCGTGGCCCGTTGAAGGAACTCTTAACCCAGATGTGATTGAAACAATGCAGTGGCTCGTGTCCATATATAAAGTAAATCAAAAGAAAGGCAAGAAAGGAAAGAGACGCACGGAGAAAAGACAAACAGAACTTGGCATTCTGCAGCTGTTTGTAAAGGAGGGACCGACATGGTTCAAAGCTGCAAAGGAAAAAAGAGAACAACGTAGACAAGAGATAAAGAAAAATTAAGAGGAAACAGAAAATTGATGGAGAAGATTACCGCACCCTTCTCACATACAGCATCTGTAAAGAGGCCCCCGCCTTATGAGAAGGAGGTGAAGTTCACTGATGTTTATCCCCAGCTCCCAGTGATTACACAGGAAAGCAACTATCTCTTCAAAGATGAGGATGAGCAAATAATAGAGATGGGCAAGGCTAAAACAACCATCAAGATGTATCCGAGCTCCAACAGTACCAAGAGAAGGAACCGGTTGGGAAGCAGACAACGAGTCAGAAGTCTGGAAATAGGAGAAGAGATTGTGAGTGACTGACAAAGCTATTGGAGGATACGACCCAGCAGTCAGACGGATGTTGGCTTAAGCGGAGAAAAAAGGAGATCGACCAGTGAGGAAAATTATTCCAGGAATGGATGACATGGATGAGAGAGAACGGTGTGAAAGCGATGAAGAATCGGAGAAAGAAGGTCCTTCCTGTTTTCAACCAGTAGCAGCCAGTACTGGGGTTGGAGATGACAGACGCATGGTTTTAAGAGAGATTGAGAGGAGCATAGACGGACGAGGACATAAGTGACTCCACCTGTCCCGAAGTTCGACAAGCATTGGAAAAAGGATTACAAGAACTGCAAATAACGGAGAAGAAACTACAGAAAAAGCATCAAAAGCCAGACACTTTGAGGTATGGACTATGTCCAAGAAAAGGAAAAAGACCCGACAAAATGTGTCCAGTGATAACATACTCGAAAAGTTACCCACTCTTCAAGATTGAGCTCATCCGTGGATCTCAAAGCTGGAAGAGGTTTTGGTGGGAACACAGCCTGCCATGGGAGATATTAAAAGACTTTTGGCTAGCCTCATCGGAGTCATAGCTATGGAAGAGATCCTGCAGGTGGCAGGCCTTAACAGATACGTGGCAACTGCGGTGTATGATCCAGAATTGTTTGCTGCAAGTAGAGGTCGGATGTGGAGAGCATTGAAAGATGCATTTCCAACAAACGTACACCCGGACAACATCTCCGTCCGGGTTACTTCGTCCGGACAACATCTCCTCCGTCCGTCCGGCTCCGGCGGGTTATCTCCCAAATAGGAGCCTTTCTGTGTGGAGTTTGCATGTTCTCCCCGTGCTCACATGGGGTTTCCTCCACCTCACGTCAGTAAGGGCCCCTACCAAAAACATGTACCCATCATCGTCTGACCAGCGATGGACACTTATCACCAGGTCCCCTGGCGCGTCCACGTATGCTGCCCACTGCTCCTGGCTGTGCCCCCGGAGGAAGGACAAGCCAGGATGGGTCAAATGCAGAGAATCCATTTCACCGGCCGCCATCAAAGCATGTGCATGTGTGTGTGTGTGCAAGCATGTGTTGTAGTGTGGTGTGTTGCGTGACGAATAAAGACTGTTTCTTCTTCTTTCTTCTTTCTTTCTTCATCTTTATTGAGTCATTGGGCCCACAGGAAAATCCAAGAGCTTATGTGTCAAGAACTCATCAAGTGTCAGAAAACTCTCAGAAGACTCTCAAAAACTCAACCAAATACAGTTGGTGGATAACAAGAAGAAGGAAAAGAAACAAGCTGTGGTTATGCAGAGCCAGTCACAACCAAATCAATTACCACCACAACCACAGCAAGGACAGATTCAGGTTCTATCACCTGTGGTCCCCACTGTCTCCTTCCACAGCCAGTTTTTGACCAACCACAAACATGGAGAGGAAGAGGTCAAGGAAATTTAGGAAGAGGTAGAGGGGGAAATTTCCAACAGTCTCAAGGAACGTGCCATAATTGTGGACAACTAGGCAAACAACATTTTGCACATGACTGCTATAGTTTCAGAGGAGGCTTCAGAGGAGGCTTCAGAGGAGGCATCAGAGTAGGCTTCAGAGGACAACCACAGCCACCCAGGGGACCAGCGAAAGCTTACAGGGGTCCGGAACCTGGTTTCTAGGGGTGCCCGGAAGACTCGAAAGAGAGGTGTCAGCTAGTAGTATCAGGGCCGGAGCAAGATCCAAAAATAGAGGTGAAAATAAATGATAAGCCATTGGAAGTAATGGCAGATTGTGGAGCAGCTTTCACCTGTGTTCGGCCTGAAGATGCTATACATCTCCCTATGTCTGACCAATTGGTACGGACAATCGGGTTTGAGGGTGTGAGACAGCTGATTCCTCTTACAAAACCAATTGAGCTATGCTGTAAAAATCGGAAAATCACACTACCTATTTTGGTGTCAGAACATACGCCCATTGCACTCTTGGGAAGAGATGCTTTGTGCAAACTAAACTGTACAATACGGTGCACACCGGACGGCTGTCTGCTGGATGTGCCACCTGATGTCTAACACAATTATTTATGGCACCAGAGACTGAGACTTCTTCAGTATATTGTATTGGAAATCTTAGTCCAGAGCTATTAGAGCCAGCCAAGATGTGGGATAAGTTCATTGTGGCAAATATTCCTGATGCTAAGCCCCCTGAGTATCCACATCACTGCACGCTGAAATATTTCAAGAAACATTGAGAAAAGTGTGCCACATGTGACTTTTATGGTGTCATTTTCGCACCAATAAAGGAGAATCTTGCTATCTGGATGAGTGAAGAACAGAAGTTCATGGAAATCATGATCTCAGCTCAAGGACAAGGACAACCACAAGTGATACAGATGACACATGAGTCAATGCTCAGCACTAAATTGAACTCAGACAGCATGAGAGAGGAGATGCTGCAACAAATTCCAGAATGTTTGTGTTCACGACATAGTACTGACATCGGACTTGTGAAGTCAGCCCAACCGGTGAGAGTTGAACTGAGACCAGGAACCAAACCTCCTTGGAGGAATCAATACCCACGAAAGGAGGAGGCAATCAAAGGGATTGAACCACAAATTGAAGGACTGTTAAAAGCAGGTGTAGTGAAAATATGTTCGGATACTTAGAGCAATACGCCTATATTGCCTTTAGAGAAACCAGATGAGTCCCATCGCTTGGTACATGATTTAAGAGCGATAAATGAAGTGATGCAGGATTTTCCAGCAGATGTACCAGATCCACATACCTTGTTAGCCCAAATTCCTCCAGAGGCTACATACTTCACAGTGTTGGATTTGTGTGGAGCATTTTTCAGTGTTCCATTGAGCGAAGGGTTATTTGGATTCACATACAAAGGACAAACCTTCAAGTACAAGAGGCTCCCTAAAGGAGTCAAACATAGCCCTCACATTTTCAATAAAGTGTTGCAGGATGACTTGTCTGGGATTGATCAGATCTTGAAAAGTACTGTCATTCAGTATGTGGACAACATCGTCATCTGTTCACCAGATAAGGAAACGTGCCATGAGGACTCAATCAAACTGTTACAGCTATTGGCATACAAAGGACACAAGGCCTCTCGGAAGAAACTACAGTATTGTCAAGAAAAAGTAGTTTATTTGGGTCAAACAATAACCCATGGACACAGACGCATCTCTGAGAGTCATTTGGAAGCCATTCGAACAGCACCAAAGCCTAGCACAGTCAGAGAGATGATGACATTTCTTGGTATTGCGGGATATTCTTCAGCCTGGGTAGAAGATTATGCCTGCCTAACAGGGCCTTTGAGAGCCATGATAAAAGAGACTGGGAATGCTCAACTCCATTGTAACCTCACCTGGACACAGGTGATGGCATTTGAGACGATCAAACAGAGGCTACAAGAAGTTCCAGCGCTCGCGCTGCCAGACTACTCTAAGAACTTTTTGCTGTATGTGGCTATGTATGCATGTGCATGTGCAGTTCTTTGTCAGCCCGCAGGTACAGGGACAAGCCCTCAACCTGTTTCATATTATTCTACTGCCTATTCAGAAGTAGAATTGGGGCTACCACAGTGCTACAGAGCAATTGTGGGAGTTTATCTAATGTATGGGTATGGGTTACCCAGTGACAATTCTTACCCATCATAGTCTCAGAAATCTTTTGAATTTTGGTAAATGTACATTGACTATGTCTAGGCTAAGAGACTATCATAGGCTCTTAGAGTAGGAAGATGTCACCTTAGTAAGGTGCGTCACGGTAAATCCAGCTGAGAATTTGCCAACACCAGAGGATGGAGAGCCACATGATTGCATTCAGGAAGTAGAGAGATATGCAAAGCTCAGATCAGACTTGCAAGCTTTCCCATTGCATGTGTCAGATGCGGAGTATACACATTGAGTGCTGGTTACGCAGTAGTCAAAACCCAGGGAACTGAATTTGTTTTTGAGAAAGCAGAAGTAATACCACAACCTGCTTCTGCACAGCTTGCTGAGCTTGTGGGCCTGACTGAAGCTTGTCTATTGGCCGAAGGCAAGCGAGTGACAATATATACAGATTCTGCATATGCACATAATGTGTGTCATTTATTTGGATCAGTGGGGAAAAATCAAGGATTTAAGAAAACCGATGGGTCTCCGATACAGCATCATGCCCAGATAATGAAATTGTTGCATGCAATGATGAAACCAAAGGAAATAGCTGTAGCTAAGTGTGCAGCACACAAAATGGACACGTCAAGTGTCACACAAGGTAACAAAGCCGCTGATGATGTCGCGTGGGCCCTGTGTAATTTTATTTGACTGTTAATACTAGTATGCTAATTTATGCATGTTGACCTGTAATATGGGGGTGTGCTTCATGGACTATTTGGGACAGTGGGATCAATGTTTTTGCTGGTGGGTAGTTTTCCATATGGTTAGGCGCTATTCAGCACGACCCAGCTGATGACAACGAGACACAGCTGTTGCCAATGGGCAAGGACAGCAGACGACAACCGATTGGTTACTTCATAAACGGACGGTAAATAAGAGAGGCCGATTGGAACTCAAGCGCGAGTTCCCCGCGAGCCGCCAGGGGAGGACGAGTTCCCCGCGAGCCGCTGGGATCGGCCTACTCGGTGTTGACACGGCCGCGACGTCGGACTGTTCCGGCCCGGTTCTCTGCAGCGCGTTGACGGAGAAGACGGGTCGACAAAAGACATATGTTCTTCGATCTCAAACACTTCCTAAAGGAACGGGGAATTCTGGAATTCAGTAGCACTTTTGTGTGAGTGGGCCGCCCCATCAATGAAACGGGAAGGCTCATACTGTGTCTGTTTGTTCTGTCAGCTACAGCGATCGATCCCCTCCTGGAATCCCAAGAGTGACGTCAGCCCTGCGTGGGACTCCGGGCCATTCCCATGCCAATGCCCCGCCTGCTGTCAAAGTGAAAAGTCCTGGCTGCTTGGGATTGACCCAACTTAGGAGCCCCGCAACTGGTGAACGTTCTGCCAGGTCTGCGGTGACCATTGGCGGATCCCACTTTGCCTTGCTTGTGTCCTTAATTTCGGTCGGGAGGGACTCCGACCGAACGGACGATTTATCTTCCTGTCTGTTTGTGCCCTTAGTATTTTGTACCTTGTGGTAACCTGCCAAAGTGTTAGATTTAGGGGTAGGCCTTAGGCAGGCCACCAGTAAGGTTAGTGCTTACGCATGCGGCTAGTGTGCTGGTTTGAGAGATTTGTGGTAGTTCAGTCACATATCTAACGAAGGTTTGCTGTGAATGCATTTTCATACAGTTTGCCGTGAATGCATTTTTATACAGTTTGCCGTGAATGCATTTTTATACAGTGTGCTGTTTCGTAAGCCCCGTGCATATATTCGCTGTAATTTAGACCCAGACTGCTGTGTGGTTGTCATCGCCTCTAGGCGCCCTTATCCAGCGCAATTGGAGGAGTTATTTTAATGGATGAATGGTAATAAAATAACTTCTTAATTGACGCTCGCTGCCTCTGTGTTGTGGTGTGTCCTGGGATTTCCTGCATTAACTGGGTTGTCCTTACTTCGCGACACCCGCTTTTTTTTGGCGTTGTCGGCAGGATCCCAGTAACACCCACAACATGGAGGGCGCTAGGCCAGGTGATGGACCCGAGCCAGAGCCTAGACCAGGAGGCCACGCACTGATGATGCCATGGCTCATGGGGGGGCCCTGGATCCCAAGTTTAGCGGAAAAGGAGGAGCCATTGCTTTTGAGGAATGGAAGACACAGATGGAGGCCTTTCTCCGGGCACAGGGGCTACATGGCCAACAGAGGGTGGATTTTGTCCTGAGTGCTTTAGAGGGTGAAGCAAAGCAGGAAGTACAACTGGCTGCACCCGCCCACAAAGTCACCGACGAGAGAATCCTCACCCTGCTGAAGGGCCTATATGGGGGAGCCACTTCGGTGGCACAGCTCCGGGCGCAATTTTTCCAGTGCCGACAAGGGACTGATGAGGGGGTGGGAGCTTTCACACTCCGGCTCCGAGGATTACACCATCGGTGGCGAGCGGCTGACCCAGGCCCAGCGGATGTAGATGACGAGATGCTTCGTGCACAGTTTGCAATGGGCCTACGGCCCAGCCCCATTCAACAGGAGCTCCAGCGTCAGCTGCAACGCAGACCAGATATGTCGTTTACAGCCACGTACACTGAAGCCAAGGTACTCGAGCAGGAGAGGGACCAAATGGAGCTACAAGCATGCCGGGTGGATGTACCAAGACCGGTTGCCGCCGCCCCTGCAGTTGACTCCTCCTGGCAGCAGTGGAAGGAGACCTTTAAGTTGGAATTACAGCAAGATCTAAAAGAGCAGCTGTCCGCTCTTGGTAAGACCCTGGTACAAGACCTCCGGAATCTGCAGCTTCGAGATCACCAGGTAGACCCGCCCATAAGAGAGCGTCGGGTCCAGGACACTGCCCCCACCACCTCCAGACCTCGACCAGTCTGGAGAGCCCAAGGGGAGTCACAGTTGTACCGATGGGATGCAGAAGGCAGCCCCATCTGTCGTGATTGTGATGAGTCTGGCCACATTCAGCGACGCTGCCCCCGGAGGCAGTGCCCGTCTAACCCGGGTTTTTAGCACCCTCGGTTGCTGTGGGGCAAGCCACCGGGGAAAACGGGACCCAGACTGCTGCTCAGAGGCCCTCGATGGTAGGAGAATGCCCCCAAGTAGAGGTTAGGGTACAAGGTAAGAAGATCCCCTGTATTTTAGATACTGGGTCTCAAGTCACACTGTTTAGCTACTCCTTTTTCCAAAAGTACAGCAGGCAAAATCCACAATGCGGAGGAAATCCCTTGGCTCACCCTGAGGGCAGCCAACGGCCTGACCATACCTTATGTCGGCTATACAATCCTCAATTTTGAAGTAGGTGGGGTTCAGCTAGTGGATAAGGGGGTGGTGATTGTGAAGGACTCCTGCATGGGGGCTGACTGCGATACTGGGAATGAACATCATTTCTGACTGTTGGCAGCAGGTGTTCCAGGGAAACCACCCCGGGGAGACGGCATTCCGGTCAACCAACAGCCCAACCGCAGGGGCAGCTTGGGCTCAGGCATTCACCGCCTGCAGACGGACCTTGGTGCCGGGACCAGGATTCCATTTCCAAGGAGTCACCAAGCTGGAACTTCAGCCACCAGTCACCCTCCCCCCTGAGATGGAGGTGCTGCTGTCGACCAAGGTCACCCAAGGCAGTGGTCACCCCGACTGCTTAGTGATGGTGGAGGATCTGGACGAAGCAGATCACGAGGGGCGAGTGGCCAGAACCCTTGGCTGGATGCGACAAGGATGAGTCGCCGTCCGACTGTGCAACCCAAACCCCTATCCAGTCCCGCTCCCACAGGGCGACCCTTGGCCGCTGTGGTCTAGGTAGCAGCTGAAGAGGTGCAGGGCCAGTATGAGATGGTGCTAACCAGCCCGGAGCCAGCGGTGGTGGAAGTGGCTGTACAGCCGGTTAAGGCCGAGGAGACGGGCAGTCATCCAGCCTTGGCGTTGCAAGGGGAAGACTTGTCTTCCTCCCAGCAGAAGCAGCTGACTGCCTTGTTACGGAAATGGGCCCCTGTCTTTGCAGCCCATGAAGATGACTTCGGGCGGACCAGTGCGGTCCTGCACCAGATCCCCACGGGCACTGCAGCACCAGTGCGTGAGCGATACCACCCTGTTCCACCACGGATGTACCCCGAGCTGCGTGCACTCTTGCAAGGCATGCTGGAGAAAGGGGTGGTGAAGGAGAGTTCAAGCCCCTGGGCCGCCCCGATCGTGCTGGTGCGTAAGAAGGATGGCTCCTGGCGCTTTTGCGTCGATTATCGGAAATTGAACACCCTGACGCATAAGGACGCCTACCCCCTGCCACGAATTGAGGAGTCCCTCACCACCTTGAAAAAAGCGGCCTGGTATCCAGCGTTAAGACTTCACGACAATGAGGCTGCAAAATCAGTTACAGGAGCAAACAAAGCAGGCAAGGTTCTTCTGGTCACCCATGAAGTGGACTTGGAAGATAAAATCACGCTCCGAGATGTGATCTTCGGTTAGGACTTCCAGATCGCATATCCTCAGATAATGGGAAAGAGTTTGTGGATAGAACAGTAAAATTAATTCTGCAAAAATTGGGAATCAAACAATGTTTAGGAGCTGTTTATCATCTGCAGAGCCATGGTGTTTGTGAAAAAATGAATGGTGTTCTGAAAAATCGCAATGTTAAAATCTGTCAGCACACAGGTTTGAATTTGGTAGAGGCGCTTCCTTTGGCATTAATGGTGTGTCGTTCAAGTGGGCTATGTGATTTGCGTATGACACCCCATGAGTTGGCTACGGGTAGACAGATGCCAACACCTTGTTTGCGCACATGTGGAAAGGGTCCAAGTTTAGCCCTTTTAGAAGATGAAATGCGAGTGTATGTTAACTATATGGCTGCACTGCATAAGAAAATACACACATATGTGTCTGACAGGCAAAATCAAGAGGAGGTGCTAGAGAGACTTGATGAGAGGAACGTGGTGCAACCTGGAGACAAGGTATTCGTGAAGGTGTTTAGTAGGAATTTGTTTAATGAACGCCGCAAAGGACCATTCGAAGTTGTTCGCAGTACTGGAACTGCAGTTTAGGTTGAAGGTTCTCCTACATGGTATCATTTATCCCATTGTGTTAGAACGCCAAAAGAAGAGGTGCCACAATCACTGAGAAGATATGTTGAAAGCTGAAGAGAGCCAACAGAAGCTGCACAACAGAGTGTAATTCCAATAAGTATGAGTCATCAAAAACTCCAGAGGGCTGTGACACCTCTCTAGGAAACGACACCGACCCAGATGGACCCAGGAGTCCAAGGTGATTAGGCTGTGATTAGAACTGAATTAGGAAATGCAGCTAACCTTCCATTTAAATGTAGTAAATGGAATACTGATGGAAATATTTCCCCCAAATGGAAAAATGTGCGTAGTGAAGACATAGTGCTAACAGGACCTGATGTTAGCAGTGTGTCTTGAAATCAACGAAAGTATGTGTTGTTGAATGACAGGAGAGGGGTTAAAGTTCAAGATGACTGTTCGCTTGTCGTACATAATGTTAGGCCCACGGCCTCCCAGCGCTACTAGAGGAAGCTCTTGCCCCATCTGCAGCTCCCTACTCGAGCCCAATTGCACACACCTGGGATCAATTACCTGCACAGTATTTAGTCTCAGCTTCCCAGTCATTCCTTGCCAGACCGTCAACTAGCTTACCCGAGTTGTACAGCTACTGGCTCCCTTCCAAGTTCCAAGTGCTTGTTCGTAGTTTATGTCTTGTTGTCTCGTCTTCCCCTTACCTGCTTGTCTCCTCTCGTCGACCCAGTCTGTCTCTCCAAATCCAGCCAGCCCGGTTTACCTGCCTGTCCCCGCTCGTCGACCAATGCTGCCCGTCCTTCTCCATCCAGCCTGGTTCCCCGTCTTTCCACCCAGATCCTGGACCCCTTCTCCTGGTCGTCATCGTCCCTGCCCAGCCCTGCTCCATCCCAACCTGACCGGGTGCCCCTGTCCAGCTCCACCGTCCAGGCTAATAAACATCCTTTGCCTGCCTTCCGTCTCCCTGTGTCGTGCGTTTGGGTCTCTCCCAGCTCTGGTCATGACACATAATGTCTTATGGGAGGATCAAGGAGAATATACATGCACATATCCGGATCAAGAGTTTAAATATGTCCTAAGGCAAAATTTTTGGGAAGCGGGATACAGAACTCATAAGATAATGCTGGTAGTAAAAGGTCTGGTTACTAATGAAATAAGTACGATTGCTCAAGAAATTCAAAACCAACTAGTCACACCAAGGGTGACTGTTGGACCGATGACATCTATAACCTTAGCTCGGGTAATAACTAGTAGTATTAACGTATCATTGTCAGTTACTACTCTAGCTACAACATTGGCAGAAAAGGATGTTACAACAACGATGATGACAACTTCTACTTCTGTAACTCCCTGTAATCATACAAGTAAGGTTGTGAGGATGAGCTCCACTACCAATAAAACAATGACGACTTCTTTGGTGTCTACAAAGTCTGTAGATAAGACGCTGACACCTATCGCTACATCCCCATCATCTGAGAAGTGGATAAATATAACTCAGAAGTCTATGGTGAAGTTGGAAATTAAGTTAAACAATAGCAAGGAGAGCTCTGTGATTAGAGAGCCGATTGCTGAGGAGATTGATAGTAATTCAGGTGACATAGTTCAGACGACTATGTCAAATGTGGTCAACGATTTTCTTGAACGAGAGTGGACATCAGAAGACATTACGGAACATCTTCATGCTTTACTGAAGCGAGAAACCAAGTGGAAAGCATATAGGTTTGATTCCTCGGCGCTGCAAATAACAGACCCATGGGCAAAGAGAAATATGTGGTTCCAACAGATAACTCATTTGTTAGAATGACTACTAATTAAAATTGTCCGTGTGTGGTGAGAGTTCCAGCTCTGGGCACATTGCCTTCAATTCTAAAGACAGTACGGGAACCTTTGACGCCTGAATGTCAAAGTAATGCATTATCTTGGCTGCTATTCAAACAACAAGCAGTGAATGAAGTATGGATGGCTCTGTCGGTCCATCTATTTAGACCTGGACGTAGGTGTTCCTGGTTGAGATAATTATCATATTTAAATCTTCTTGATAAGTATGAAGATATCATATCATATCAGATATCATATATAGCAATACCTGATGCTATGGAAGTGACACCTGCAAAAGGTAGAGATTGTTTTTGTTCTAATGATACTCATAAAGGAGATGGTATGTTTATGGGAATATCAGAATGTGAAAGCTACATGATGGAATTTGAACAAAGTATACAAAGGATGGTTGGTGAAACATATACAGTGACCTTTCATGCACCACGTCGTCGACAGAGTAAAACTTTGAGCGTAAAGAATCAAACTTTACTGGGTAATGTGACTATAGGAACATTCAAAGATATTTAGTGGGTATGTGGTGATAAAGCATACTTATTTCTGCTGTATGGATGGATTGGATGTTGCTATATGGCACTGTTGAAACTTCCTTATGATGTTTTTGTTATCCAGAAGGGACAAAAGACAGATGAGGGTAACTCTGCAAAGACTTCTGAAAGTAGGAAGAAAAGAGAATTGGCACAATTCCACAATTTGGAGTCTTATCATTGGAGGATATCTTCAGGAGAAAATTGGCTATAGGATTGTTTCCATGGTATGGGGTTACATTCTTAGCTGATCATATTGATAATATCACATATACCCTACAAGGGTTTGCGAATGAGACTTGACCAGACTTGCCTAGGAAGTCCAGGAGAGAACTGAGCCAGATGAATTCTCTGTCGAATGAAACTCGGGCAGGTGCTTATATGTTTAACCAGAGACAACGCTGACCATCTGATTCCCCTACATAGGTCACTGTTCACATTTTCACCTCCCTTATCACCGGGACCCCCGGGCTCTCTCTCTCTCTCTCTCTCTCTCTCTCTCTCTCTCTCTCTCTCTCTCTCTTGCTCGCGCCTGGCACCGTCTGTTAATAATTATCTCTTACAATGGGTACTGTCTTGGGACGCCACATATACCAAGATACCTCAAGACCATAAGAGGTTTTGAATATTTGTCGAACACCTAGTGGAGTCATTGATTGATGTTGCTGAAACACGACATGGCTCTTGATTATATTTTGGCCAGACAAGGTGGCCTCTTCGTGGCTTTAAATCTAACCGGAGATACAGTACCTGTTATACGTTGATCCCTGATGTTGCCGACAATATGACGAATGTCATAGATGCGTTGAAACTTAGAAGAGATGCGTTTGGGCCATCAAAAGGAGCTGGGTGGTCAGCTAATTCTTGGTTGCAAGATAAATTAGGGCCATTAGGAGCTATAATAGTTCAGGTTCTGGTGGCTGCCCTTCTATCACTGTGTGTGATGTTTTGTTTTTGTGTGACGGTGTTGTTGACCTTTGCTAAGGCCATGATATTGAGAGGGATAGGAGTTGTAATGCCGGGAGAAAGCATTCAGATGCCACTATTGGGTGATAAGGATGTCAGTGAAGATGAGGAGGAACCTCAGATATTTTCTTTTTTTGTGGTTTTTGAGGGACATTGGTGCTAGGCAGGGAAAGGTCCACTGGAAGGTCCGATGGGTCGACCAGCCTGACTTTGGACAAATTTTTTGATTTATTTCTGAGGTTCTTATTGTATGCATTTATATGTAACATCATATACAGTTTCTTAAACCCTTCATCTTTTTCTGTTAATTGATTTGGAGTACCATAGGTGGTTGCCTGGAGCAGAGGGACCGTGAGAGAATTTTCCTGTTTTGATTGATTGATGGATGTACTAAGAAAGGAACATTTACATTTACATTTACATTTAGTCATTTGGCAGACGCTTTTATCCAAAGCGACTTACAAGGGAGAATAACATTCAGCTACATTGTGACAGAGATTAGTGTAACAACAACATTGGTGTAACAATAAATACTGCAAGGTGGTGCAAAGTAATTGTAGATTAGGACAGGAGGTACTCACTGAAGAGCTGGGTCTTCAGGTGCTTCTTAAAGACAGAGAGGGAGGTCCCCGCTCTGGTCATTTTTGGCAGCTCGTTCCACCAACGTGGAACTACAAATGAGAATAGCCTGGATTGCCGTGGCTGTATGGCCGGCAGAGCCAGGCGACGCTCATTTGACGAGCGCAGCATCCGGGGGGCAACATGTGCTCTTACAAGAGCATTTAAGTAGGCGGGAGCATTCCCAACAATCACTCTGTAGGCCAGCATAAGAGACTTGAACTTGATGCGGGCGGCTACAGGTAACCAGTGGAGCTCGATGAGCAGCGGAGTGACATGTGCCCTCTTTGGCTGGTTGAACACCAGTCGCGCCGCCGCATTCTGTATCATCTGAAGTGGCTTCACCGCACAGGCCGGCAAGCCTGTTAAGAGGGCATTGCAGTAGTCGAGACGGGACATCACCAAGGTTTGTACCAGCAGTTGAGTGGCATATTGGGTCAGGTACGGCCTGACTTTTCGGATGTTGAGGAAGCTGCCAGATGGGTTTTTCGCTCTCACACTTCACAAATATACTGTATTGCTACGAATAAGCATGGTCAGAAGGGTATATTATAATCGATTTTATTTGTTATTGAGTGATTTCTATTAAGCCAATTAACATCATAAGTTCAATTACTCTTCTCATCTGTCGAGACTTTGTATAGTCTTGAAGGGGGGAATATGAGGTGTCTGAATGAGGGCCCTGGGTTCTCAAGAATCAGAGCCCATTGTATAGTGATTGTATAGTATAATTACTAACGTATGATACTTTTAATTTATTGCTTCCATGGCATACAGAGAACGACAATAACAACATGTCTATTTAGAGGCCCTATGGGAGAGAAAATGTGTAGAGGCCTCAAGCTTGGTCAGCAGAGGAAATGTGTAGATGCCTCCAGCTTGGTCAGAAGAGGAAATGTGTAGATTTATGTCTGACAAGTGCTGAACTGTGACCTATGTATTGTGACCAAATGGACTACATGATCTCCATACTCCATACTTTCCATACAGAAAGTGACTAGTTCATGTCTTTTTTAAGACTTGAACTCTATTTAGCCTTTAAAAGAAAAGCAGAGTACACATACCTTGTACAAAAGTTCATGTGAAAAGTACAACTAACACAGACATATAAAATTCTTATAACATATAGGGTTTCTAAAAATATCAAATTCTGTGACAAGGTGTTAAAAAGTATTGCTGATTCAGCTTTGAAAAAGGAATAGAGTCCACTTTGTACTGTACAACCAGGTTTTTAAAAGAAAAAAGTTTTTTTTTAGACTTCACGGTGACATCACAAAAGGGCGTCATCCTCTCCCTTCGACCACGCAGTAACAGCGTGGTAGTCAGTCAGTTAGTTTTACAGCTACTTAGGATGGTGAAGCACTATATTTATAACTTATTATTTAGTTATTTAGTTTTTACGAAAGAAAGTCCCATCCCACTCCGCTGCAGAGCGGACAGGCTCTGCAGGGACGGGGGAAGTTATGTTCACATTTTCGTCTCATAAAAGTAGGTAACTGAAAAATAAATCAAAATCTAGCATAAGAACCCACTCTGAGCGTGTCTCCCAATCTCTTCTCTTCTTCTACGAGTTGCCATTCACTTGTAGTGCACTCTGTTATGGCTGTCTCCCTCATGTGATGTCACATTTAAGTTTGCGGGCCATGTTGGATTTTTAGGTGGGCGTGGTTAATTACACAACATTAAATTATGTCATTGATCAGATGTTTTAGAGCAGGGGTGTCAAACTAATTTTCACCGAGGGCCACATCAGCATAATGGTTGCCCTCAAAGGGCCGGATGTAACTTTGAGGCAGTATAAATGTAGCTAAATGTAATGTAAAATAAATGCAACTACTCCTTAATGTTAAATAACTCTGGATTTTTATTATTCAACTTACAAATATTACATATATATTTGCATAAATGTATAAATAAATGTTTGCTTGTTGCTCTGTTATAACATAAATCCTTTTAATTCGTCAACTTATGAAACCCACATTACTCCATCAATCAACGATCAAACTATCCAAGTGAATAAGGATAAATAACAAGTTATGACATCAACTTTTTTCACAACTTTTTTGTCATAGTTGAGAGGGGCAGAATAACGGTCCAACCAACAATTGTAAGCTGCTAAGAACATGTGTGACAGGTGTAGCATTTTACATAAACAAATGGCCGCACACAGCCTTGCAAGGGGATACATCCAACTAATGAAAGATGGTTTGATTACAGTTCAAAATTTGTCTGCATAAACACATAAACCTTTCTGTGTGGAGTTTGCATGTTCTCCCCGTGCTCACATGGGGTTTCCTCCACCTCACGTCAGTAAGGACCCCCCTCAAAAACATGCACCCATCATTGTCTGACCAGCAATGGACATTTATCACCTGGTCCCCGGGCGCGTCTACGTATGCTGCCCACTGCTCCTGGCTGTGGCCCCGGAGGAAGGACAAGCCAGGATGGTTAAATGCAGAGAATCCATTTCACCGGCCACCATCAAAAGCATGTGCATGTGTGTGTGTGTGCAAGCATGTGTTATAGTGTGGTGTGTTGCGTGATGAATAAAGACTGTTTCTTCTTCTTCTTCTTTCTGACCAGATGTCTGACACCTTTTTTCCATGGCCAGTGTGTCAATGTCTGGTTTTAGGTCTTGTGCTGAGGCAATCCGTAGAACAGCATGGAGGTTGTCATCAGTGATGCGTGATCTGTGCTTGGTCTTGTTTAGATTCATGATTGAAAACATCTGCTCGCACAGATAGGTGCTCCCAAACATAGACAGAACATGGGCAGCATGAAGTCCAAGCTGTGGCATCAAACCAGGGGGCAGTTGACTTAGAAGTCCTGGAATGCAGCATCCTGGAACTTTGCTCTCAGGCCACTATCTCTTTGAAGCTCTATTAACTCCACCTGAAGATGTTGGGGTGCAGTGCAGACGTCGGTGGTGAAAGGATTGGCAAAGATGGCAAAGCCTGAGTGCTGTGCTCTAAAGTCAGAGAAGCGTCGATCAAACTCATTCATTAACCGGCTCAGTTTGGTAGCTAGCTGAGTACATGAAAAAGTACCAGGAAATGCGGCTGAGATGCTCTGACAAACAGGAAAGTGGGCAAGATTGTCCTGTTTCACTTGGTACATCCATAGATCAAGTTTACGCTGGAAAGCCGTGATCATGTCGGACATCTGCGTGATGACTTGTTTGTGTCCCTGCAGCTTCTGATTCAGTTGGGCGAGATGCTCAGTTATGTCACACAACATAGCAAAGTCACACAGCCAGTTTGGATCTGACAGTTCAGACAAGGGTTTTCCTTTACTCTGCATGAAAATAGCAATATTTTCCCTAAGCTCAAAAAATCGTTTGTGGACTTTGCTCCTACTCAGCCACCGTACTTGTGAATGGTACGGCATGTCGCCGTGCTCCGAGCCCATCTCCTGCAAGAACAGCTGGAACTGACGATGACTTAGGCCACGCGCCCGATGAAGTTCACTGTTTTCATGACTGTGGTCACTATATCATTCATCCCCAGCACCTTCCCACACAAAGCTTCTTGATGGATAATGCAATGATACGTTATCAGAGGCGTGTGACAGTTACTTTTTTGCATTTTTTCCTTCATTCATCCAACAAAGCCCGCATTTCCTCCACACATTGCAGGTGCACCGTCCGTAGTTAATCTCACCAACTTCTCCCAGGGCAATGCATTTTTACTTACGGACTTCTACACCTCATCAAAAATGTCCCGTCCTGTTGTGGTCCAATGCATGGCAGCTACATCCAACAGCTCCTCAGTGACAGAAAGGTCCGACTTGACGCCTCTAATAAAAATGGATAGCTGTGCTGTATCCGTGTTGTCTGTGCTTTCATCAAGAGCTAATGAAAAAGCTATGTAGCTGCATGTCTCTTCGGCCAGCTGTGTTGCCAGGTTTCCTGCTAGTTCCTTAACTCGGTCCATGATGGTGTTTCTTGATAAACTGACATCTTTAAAAGTCTGTGTCTGGTCGGGACACACCTGCTCACAGACCTTCAGCGCGCACTGCTTCAAAAATGCACCCTCTGAAAAAGACTTTGCAGCGCGGGCAATTTCTTCAGCCACAATAGAGCTAGCTTTCACTGCCGCATTGTTTTTGGTTGTGGCTCTCTTGAACACATCCTGCTGCGATCGCAATTTGCTCTTGCACCATTTGTTGTTTTTTTTGAAGGCTCACTTTGGCAGACTTAGCTCCGTGTTTGGTGTCAAAATGCCGACGTAGATTGTACTCTTTGACAACCGCCACTGCCTCATAACACAAAAGACATACCGTTTTTTCTCCTTGAAGCACAAGCATATATTCGCCTTCCCATCTTTCTTGAAACAGCCTTCCATCTGCATCAATTTTTCTCTTCCTGGACATTTTGGGATCATTGTTTGTATTTCTTAATTCGGAAAATGGCACTGATGTGAAAACACTGCAATCTAGTGGTGGGATGCCGTCACTTCACGGGTAACATGATCGGCATGATCGGCATTATAAGATAATCAGACCTTCTAAGCTCTCGCGGGCCACATAAAATGACGTGGCGGGCCACATTTGGCCCGTGGGCCTTGAGTTTGACACATATGTTTTAGAGCAAAGCAGCTTACAATAAGTACATGTGTCAGCATCAAATCGACTGTATGTCACAGTCAGCTAAACACTCTAAAAAATATATTTTTAACACATTGAATGTCAGGCACCATACTTTTGAATTTTCCAGGAAGTTTATTCAAAATATCAATCACCATAAGATAATTTATCAGACAGATGCCTTTAACAACAGATGAGCCGCTAAGCGCACTGGGCGGTGCACTGGCAGGCCAGGTGGGCTACGGTACTCTCCTGCAGGTCCACGCTCTTCTCGTAGATGTTGCTCAGACCTTCAGTGCTGCTCAGGCTGGATTCTAGATTCCAGAAATAAAGGTCAGTTTAGGACATAAAGGACAGGTACTCATCATTCAGGGTCCATGGTGTGATTTTGTTTTTCGACTTACCGACAGGCAGGCAGTGGAAACCCACGGTGACGGGGGTGGTCCTCAATGGGTAACAGCCAGGCAGGCAACGCATCACAGGCTCCACAGAGTAGCATTTGGACTCCAGCCCGTGGACAATCGCCTGCTTCTCCAGCTTCACGGATTCAAGCTTCATATAGCATTCTGCAAAAGAATGTTAATTATATTATTAAACAAGTTTTAAACAAGTGTGTCCCTTCCCAAGGGCATTTTCAGGGACCTCCGGCACAGAGTCACAGATGACTTGGCTTAAGACACACAGTTTATTGTAGAGAGTGGGCTAGATGGAATTAGCGTTGGAGCAGATGGACATATGTCATGAGAAGGGCTCCTCTCCTGAGTGTGTAGGGGGATAGGGGTTTTAACCTGTTGCTCGTTAGATCAACCAACCAGCAACAGGTATGCAGCCACTCCTAGGCCCCAATTAGCTAGAACCAGGACAGGAGTGGCTGCTCAAACAACTCCATCCCCACACCACAGAGACACTATAGCTGAAAGTATACAGTCTAGGAGTGACGAGGCAAGTTAGGAGACACTCTAAGAGCTAGAAGTTTTTTTGTCATTAAGACGATATTTGTTTGGAGCCCAGTTAGTTTTACCTGAGTTGTCACGGCAGCTCTGGGCAGGGAGCACCCAGGAATGAGCAAAGCTGACGGAGCTTTTGCTCAGGTATCCATTGGGAGTGAGGTACTCCTGTTCAACTTCTCCATCTGCCTTTCCACAGAGTCCACAGGTCTGTCCCCTCATCCAGTCCACAACTTTCACCTGAAATAAACAAACAAACAAAAAAAACAGTAGCACAATTAATGAACTACCTGTTCTCTGTCTTTAAAATAAATAATAAGCATCGGGCAGCATAACATCAATTTTTGTAACCTTCCATGTGTTGACATCAAAGTAAACTTCCTGAAGACCATGGCTTGGAGCATGGAGAGCGATGCCTTCGCCTCTCTTTCTGATCTGGATTTGGCCTAAAATACGCACAAATATACAATATTTCCAAAAGGCGAATGAAAATAGTTTTTATGCTATGTTCTGTAGAAATTGTAGTTTATGTAGCTTCATGTATCAAAAAGAAATAAACCAAAAGTTTTAAAATAACAGTCGATACCTGTGTGATGTTGGTATGGCAGGTTGGTGATGGGGACTTCAATTCCGTTGACCTTTACCATAACGTTATTGTCTTTGAGGTACAAGTCGACATCACTATTGAAAAGAAAATTGTTTCAGAAATTAATAATAATTTAATAGATTCAATAGATCTTCCAAGTATAAATGTCAAAAAGTAGAGTTAACTTGAGCTGAATAATTAGAAGTTGTTAAGTTTGTACTTACATGTCTGCAATTCTCACACTGATTTGCTTCTGTTCTTGTGCGAGATCCTTCTTGAGTAGAACGATGAATTTAAGTTCATCCGTGCAATCCTGAGCCAAAACCTGGTAGCAAGAGTGGGGCATCTCATTCTTGTATCTTCTGTTGTTGAAAGTCGTCAACACGTCTTTGACCATGATACATTGAGCTGTGGCAAAAAGGAAAAAGAAAGACAAATCAATAAGTGAATAATTTAAACTACAAAGACTAAAACATCGATTGGAACCTCTTTCCTTATCCTCTTACCTGCATGAGCTTTAGTAAGCACATATGAAATCTTATCCCCCAGATTGTTCTTCAACACCTCCATCTCAACTGCAGTGTTTCCAACAGGAAGATAAATAGGGAGCTCCACACCTAGCTTGTACAAGGTCCACTGTAATAATGACCACAAATCATAAGAATATGATGAATTTGAAAGATTATACTTATATATCTGCCTATTTTGAATTAAATTTGTTTGTGAAACACCCACCTTAGGTGTGTTTAGCACGACGTTCAGGGATTTCTCTGAGGCAACGGCCACAGTGAGTTTAATTTCTTTCTGGATGTTCTTGGTCTTTGTTAGGCTTATACCCGCGGCCTCAGCGGTTCTAGAGATGTACTGAGAGATCCTACATTATGTGGATAAGCATACTTTCAATTATGGCAAAAACAACAAGTACAATAAAATGTTGATGATTACTGTTGATTGAATTGATATGATTTGGGACTTTACATCTTTGCGTAGCGCTTCATGGAGCTGGGAAGATTGTTCCAGTTCACCTTCAGGCGGAGTGCGGGTTCATTACCAATGCGACCAGTTTCAGCAATGGCCTCAGTGTCATATTGCTTGCACTCAATGCCCCAGGCAACCTTGGCCTATTAAGAAAAGTGTTTTTTGTACTCGAAACTCCAGAAGAAAACAACAACAATAACATAACAACTGTTACTATCAGCTTGAGGGCTGTTACACATCTTACCATAAGTTTCTGGTAGCTGAGCATCACACCATCAGCGCAGATTCTCCAGTGGTCGTTCTCAGCAAGGTTCGCAAAGATGATTTGGACTCTGGAGGTGGCTTTGTCGAAGTATGCTGCGATCTGGTATCCCTGCACCTTCTGATCAGCTCGGACGGCACGGATGAGGAAGGTCACGACTGGAGTCACGGCATTTGCCAAGTATTTGGCCTGTAGACACAAACCAAGGCCTGATGTTAGCAGTTATCTAGTTGAATGCGTTGAGTTGAACTGATACCGCATTGTTACCTTGTTGTATATGGCTTCAAAGCTGGAGGCACTGCTTTTGCCAGGGGCTCTTCCTGTGGAGACGGTGTGCTGCAAACATGGAAGGCATTATCATATCATTATCATCTGCCTGATCATGATGGTATGGTATGGTATGCTATGGTATGGTATGCTATGGTATGCTATGCTATGGTTTGACTGTTCAGTATCTTTGATGGGGCGATCAAATTAATCACCTGGTGGATGTGGTTCTTTTGGAACTTCATGTCAATGAGCTCCTGCTGTAAGTGGAAAGATGGCATTTTAATGCAACTCCAGAAATCTCACATTTCAGATGGTGCCACTGCTCTTCATAAGTCAAGTCCTTGAACTATATTTGGGCCTCACCCTTGACATGCGGGAGCTGGAGCTGGAGGAAATGGAAGAACTGGAGGAGCTGGAGGAGACAATCTTGGACTGGGCACTGGAGATCTTGCTGGAAGAGCTGCTGGAACTCCTGCTCACTCTACTGGAGCTTGACTTGGATGATGTAGAAGAAGAGGAATGGAGATTGGAGCTGGAGCTTCTGGAGCTGGAGGAGGACCGGGTGTCGTTCTTCAGGCCAGGAACCAGAATTTTCCTGAGCTTCAACAGGACATTCTTATCCTCAAGGGTTTCTTCCTCCTGGCTCATGTTTATCACTTTAATGATCTTCTCTGCTGCCTTATGGCCAACTTGAATCTCAATCTCGATCTTTTCAATCACTGGTCCAGCAGCTGTAAGAAGACAGTTCACATGTGAGTTTACTGAAGTTGTTGTCCATTGTCCATTCTCTCGCATCTAAATACAATTCATCCATTTAACTTGCCTGGAGCAACCTCGACAAAGACTTCATGATTTCCAATAATGGTGTAGAGTGGACAGTCCTTGATGAAAGCTGCATTTCTAGATTCAATTTCTGTGCATGCCTTGATTCCAAAGGTTTCAATTTCAGCGCACATTTTCTTCTCAAAGGCTGGCTTGATCTGTTTCATCTTCTTGACGATTTTGTTGGGCAGATCAATAGGAATGATTTCTGATGACCTTGACTGAAAATAAAACAAAATAATTAACTTAGGGGCGCTGAAAGCCTTCTGCAAATGACTGGGATGTGACATTTAGAAATCTCTTTGTGTTTCAAAAGGGAAATCAGGGGTTAAACTCACCATGTCCCTGGCCAGTGAAGATGCAATCTTAGAAGTGAACACCTCGCTTGACAGTGAAGCAGCCAACTCTGCTGGAATCATTGGTGTAATTCTTGCAGCTGCAAGGTCTTCTACGTTTCTTGCAATAGCGAGGGTCTCCGCACTTTAACAGAGAAGGAGAAACATGACTTTTCAGAGATATTAAACATCGATTTATACAAGTACTGTAATGAAAAGAAACCTCATTTACATTCCGGATGCGATCTTGTCGATGCCCCGAACAGGCAGAGCTTGAATCTTGAAGTTGCCTTTAATCATGTCAATTTTGGCCTCCATCTTTGCAGGGAGGATTGTGTGGACTTTGGCCCTTGACAGGATGGCGGCTTGAATCAAAGCAGTGTTCACACCCATGACAGCGTAGGTGTGCATGGAAAGACTAAAAGGAAAAAAAATTAGATTAAATTAGATGGCATAAATGGAAAAGTAAGGATGATCGAATAATGTATTCTCAGAGTGGCATATACAGTATATCAAAGAAAATGTTCAATTAAAAGAGAAATGCGTCTCATTCATCTATCTACACTCCAAGGCTGCAGTATTTAACCCCTGAGCTTCACTTCAATCTTCACCAAATCGTACTGTCTACGATGCGGTTTCAACTCTGGTCAGCCAGCCACCACCTACTTGAGGTTTTGGACCTCAGTCTCCAGAATAATCTTCGCCACACCTGCCCATTCACACTCTTCACCTAGTTGGACTTTTATGAGCTAAACCCGATATTTCACAACAAATCTGTTGAATCCACATCTGTTTGTGAGTCTATGTTCTGCATTCAAAATTTAATGAATTTTAACACATGGACATAAAACATCAATATATCACGAGAACACTATGAACTTCAGGGAAAATTTCAAATGTTAAAATGCCATCAACTTTCCATTTTTAGGTGTTAGGTGTGATTTATTTACCTTGGTGTAAATGCAGTCCTCATCTCAATATCGGACTTAAGAAGCTGAGCAGCAGCAAAGTTCTCAGGGAGAGCAGGAGTTACTGTGGCTTGGACTGAATTACAGAGAATATATGTAAATATGAAGACATAATAAAGATTTCAACACCGGCAGAATTAGTTAATCAGATTTTTCCTCCAGAACTTACACTCAATAGATGCGGCTGCCACAGCAGTGGTGTAGAAGCTGAGCTCCATGGGCAGACCCACGGCGGTGGGGAGGATGCGACGCACCTCAGCCACCAGTAGAGGTTTAGCATAATGGAAGGAGAAACCAGAGAGCAGGGTCTCCAGGACTTGTCTTGCAAACGAATGAGCCTTGGGCCCAGTTGCAATCTGAGGAAAGATAAAATGTTCCCACATGTTGGCGTCCAGGCTACGATTTAACGTTTATTTATTTCTTGATTGGTTGAAAAAAAAAAAACAGCTTTATGTAGCTGTACCTCGATAACCTGCTCGATGATGGCTTTGTCAATGTTGGCGAAAGCTATTTCCTGTCCAAAGAACTTCACATAGAGGGAACCCAGAGGCTGGCTTGAAGGAGAAGCCCTCCAATTGGAAAGCTGTGGACGCAAGGAAATATTAAATACACATTGACACCTGTCATTCAGTATTTTGTTTGTTTTAAATAAGAAATTGTCATTTAAACCAAACTCACAGCCTTGATGAGATGCTTGATCTTGGTGATCCTGTCTGCGTGCTCCGGAGCCTGAGGCATCTTCAGAAGAGCCTCCTGGATTCCTTCAGTCCTAACTCCAACCTAAAAAAGCAAAAATGGAGGATAAGCATAATAAAAATAAAATGTTTTAATAATAATAATTTGAGTGTCAACCCCTCCCAAATTCAGTTTCATGGGTGAAACTAGAGTGCATAAGAAAGGAAGTGGAGTTGCCATTCAAATCCCTCAGAGGCAAGCAGATATCTAATGGAAATTTTTGCTTCTTTTGAATATGCGGCTCTTCAGTTTAATTCACCTGAAGGAACGATCTTCGCTACGCCTCGCTGTTCTGGACCAACCGTACATGGGAGCCAAAATACTCTTCCGGGCCCCAGACAAGACTACGTATCGGACCCAAACTACGGTGATCCCGGAAATTCAAATCAGTAAGCTTGGAACTTTCATGACTAAGTGATGTTGGTGGTGTAAGGCGATTATTTTCTTTCTATTATTAAGCTTGGAATAGGTAAGTTGCGGATTAAAGCGCCATTAAATACAATCCCTCTCCGCCAATATCTTCCTCTTCCCATAACAGCCACCATTTCATTTCTCAGGTGTGTGTTTATGTCTTACCGTGAGTTAACTTACCTTTCCACCGCAACCTATTTTGTATATTATTAAACTCTGTTACTAAAAATAAACATTTATTGCTTGATTAACAAGTAGTCGAGAATTTATCTGATATATCGTGTGAGAATTTCTGAATGTAAAAGCACTCGCGTCCCTAAGAGCTGAGGACCTTTGTCACCGCCCGTGCAGCCATCAACCAAATTCGATTTCTGTAGCTTTTATCAAAAACTTGGTAGCGCCCAAACTAAACTAAACTCAAAATACTTATTATAGGTCCATATCACACTACAAAAGTCAGCCTTCTAATATCTCTAGAATATATCAAGGATTAAAGGACTTATGTCTCAGCAGAATTTGGAAGACTTGTCAATGCATTTATCTTCAGTAGACTCGACTACTGAAGATAAATGCAGGGTCTCCCTAAAAGATCTATCAGACAACTGCAGTTGATTCAGAATGCTGCTGCTCAAGTGTTCACTAAGACCAAGAAAGTAGATCACAGCATTCCAGTTCTCAGATCTTAACACTGGCTTCCTGTCCATCAAAGAATTGATTTGAAAATACAGTGGAACCTCGCATTACGAGTTTAATTTGTTCCATGACCGAGCTCGTTTTACAATATGCTCGTTTTACAAATCAATTTTCCTCATTGAAATTAATTGAAATATAATTAATCCGTTCCCAAGTCCCAAAAACCACCAACCAAAAATAACACAAAAATCATTTTTATGGGTTTCTAAACGGAAAAGGTGTAGTTACACTACACGTGTTCCTTTTTCATGTTTATCAAGCAAAAAACGCACAAAACTAAAAGAAAAACACTGGGAAAACACAATAGGGATGCTTCCACAGCGAGATATCCACGTGAACTGAGTGAGCGGTGGCCACGCTTGTCAGGAGAGCGTGTGCCAGCCTAGCGGTCGCTGTATGAACCTCGCTCGTAATGTGGATTTCGACTCGTAAAACAAGAAAAAAATTTGCACGAGCCTCGGATCATAGTACAAATTACTCGTTAACTGGTACACTTGTAATGCAAGGTTCGACTGTAGTCCTGTTTGTTTATAAAGCACTGAATGGTTAAGTGCCAAAATACATTTCTGATCTTCTGCTACGTTATGAACCATCCAGATCTCTCAGGTCATCTGGGAGAGGTCTGCTTTCTGTCCCCAGAGTCAAAACAAAACATGGACAAGCAGCATTCAGTTTATATGCACCACATATGTGGAAAAACTCCCAGAAAACAGCAGGTCTGCTGCAACTCCCAACTCTTTTAAATCAAGGCTGAAGAATTTTCAGTCTCTGTCTGTCTTTTACTAAACCTAATTTGCTTTTGATTCATTTATTTCACTGCACTGTGACATTAATGACTTGCTTTATGCATTCTATAAATTATATTTTTAAATTCATATATTCTATATCCTTTTATAATCCTTTTGTGTTGTGTGTTTTGCAATTTGTCTTAATGCTTCTGACGTGTTCTGTAAAGCACTTTGAATATCTTGTTGTTGAAATGTGAATACTAGTGGCTTAGTGCGCACTGTATTATAATTGTCCGGCCTATCTGAAACGGCAACTTCAGATAACTGAAAAGATCTCCAGACCGGTTCTCTGGGGCTAGGATATCACCTTGACAAGGTAAAACGCTATTCTGAGAATCGATTAAATAATTGTTAACAAAGAGTAGAACAAGGTTTCTTTGATTCATTTCTTGTACTGCACTGTAACTTTTATGCATTCTATTTTTTTTTACTTTATGCATTTTATGTACTTTTATAATGAGTTTCTTTTGCACTATGTCTTAATGCTATTGATGTTTTATGTAAAGCATGTTAAATTGCCTTATTGAAATGTGCTACAGTATACAGGTACTTCTCCCTTAACGACCTACCTGTTTAACAACCGTTCGGACTTACGACCAGCTCTGTGACCAGTCTGTATTGTGCGCTGTGCAATACCGTCTCAGAGTCAAGCATCACATCGCGCATCACCATTCTCAGTCTCAGTTTTGTTCCCACAGTCTGTCAGTATTCCCTGCATTAGGGTTCTCAATCATCATGCCCCCTTACAGTGAAATAACACCGGTCCTTGCTTATACATATATATATATATATATATATATATATATATATAGCTGCAGGCAGCAATACGCAGGTCCAGGGTAGTCAGCCCTTTGTTAAAGTTCAATGGATGAGTGTGCTTTGGCTCTCTGTTCCGGTGTGTTTTGTGACTGTAGAAGTGTAACTCTATGATTGGGCCGTGTTTGTGGCTGTGATAAAAAAGTTCTTTACAAAATTATTCCACAATAATGGACCCATCTAGATCAAACTTGGACGATGGCATGTCGGAACTGCCCTGAATACACATTTTTTGGGGCTGGACCCCTATTTTGTGGAAATATTATCTCACTTATATTATATTATCTAGCCAATATCTGAAATATTTGGATTAGCATACCATCTAATAGCTTGGCATATTTAGCTTGCTAGAAAATAAATTTAAATCCGGTTATTTTAATTCTGCAGATGTCATTGTGCAGTAAGATAAGAAGGTAAGACTTTTTAAAGCTGGGTAAACCCACTAAGAAGAGACGATTGACACCTTTCCAATTGCCAGGAGTAATGCCTTTTCTCTCTGGTGCGTCACATTCGATGTCACAAACACGTCGGAAAAGGGGCGTGTCATGGTTCCAGTGTGATTGGGAAAAAAATGGTAGAGGAGACAGCAACTCCAACAAACAACAACATAAAACACTTAAAAAATACTATTGTAGCATCCTGGGAGTAATAGTGGACTGCATTTCCACTATTGAAGGGGGAGGATATGAGGTGAGGGACCAGAGGGAACGTAGGTTTTTGGCAAGACTCCATCTCTGAGGGATAAGTTGTCACGAAGCGATATGTTGCCATGGTGATGAATACAATAAAATATATTAAACTAAAGTATTTTGTGTCTGTCATTATATATAAGAATTTGAGTAATGTTTAATACCTTTATTAGCGTCTCGATTCCCCTGTCTGCACCACACTTGATGTGCTACGTAACATCTGGCTCACTCCATCACTCCTACCCACGCACCATGGTGCCACCCCCTGGTGACCTTATTAGCTTTTATGTTATCAATTTGATCGATGATTGTTTGTTAAGGTTAACAACTATCGGTTAAGGAAATTCCTTTATATTTGCATCCCTAGACTAAGACAACCTGATATTTTGGCTAATAAGCAGTTTTGCTGAACATGACTCATTACAAAATGAAGTTATTAAGAATGCTTGGACTGAAGTCAGAAATAATGTCATCTCATATAATTCATTAAATGCAGACAAAAGCTCGCTTACCTCAAGAACATCAGCATAAGCTCCGGCCAGGTAGGTGCGGGCTTTGGCCACCACAGCTCTGGGCAACAAAGTCGCTGCGTCATTGATGTAGAAAGCACTGGCAGCAGCACCCATCATCCAGGGGTCTGAAAGAAGCAAAATAAACACAGGTTGGGCAGGTCTGGGCTTAACACATATAAAAGTACGCAAATATTGTATACTGTTATTCTTCACTTACTGTGGTAGGCGTCAAGATAGAGAGCTCGGCTGAAGCGGAAGCTCAGCCTGTCAAACTTAGGGCTGAGGATCCTTACTGCAACATTACAGGCAGTGGCACTAAAAATAGAAGATTAATTTCTATGAGGGTTTTAGTTATTTAAAAAAACCACACACTTTAGTAATGATTATCACGGTTCTTACACTGCAGCGTAGTCAGGGGCTGTGTTCTTGGTCATGGCCTTCATGTAGGAATAGACAAAGCTCGCCACCTGCAGATTTCCTTCTTTCAGAACGGCATCGGCCAGTGTGGTGACCAGGCCCATTGGCAGTCTGGTCTCAAACAGCACCAGAGCAGCAGCCATGCGCAGCTCTGCATGGAGAGCCTTGTCCATGAACAGCTGGACAGCCACCTCTTGGATCTAATCCATAAAGATGAACGTTACAAAACAAAACACCCAAAAATGCACAAGTGTATTGGTAATTGAAAATGAAGAGAATGACCTGAAGTTCCTACCATCTTGGGCTCCTTCTTGGCAATGTTCCTCAGAGTGAGGATGGCATCGACATGGACTCTCAGTGGCAGAGCAGAAGCAGCGGTGCCGAATCCAGGCAGAAGTTTCAGGATTGGTTTAAGACTGGCGGGATGGCCAGCATTACCCAAAACTTTGAGAACAGCGATAAGATCCTCATATTCACCCTTGGCAGCAGCCTGAATTGCAAGCTCGTGAATGGGCTGTAAAAGACATAGGAAACGCACAACTATTCGTTTTTGATACATTTATTCAGAGTTATTCATTCTTAATACTCCCACCTGGAAATTAGCACTCACGAAAAAAAAAGAGAATGAAACCACTTACCCGTACAAGTTCAGCTGGACAGGATGGGTTCTCAACACAGTATTTGTAAACTATAGTACCATAGCCCAGAAGAGCAATCTCACGCAGAACAGGGTTTTCCTGGATCTTGTGGTTGAAAGCCAAGCCCTGGGCAGTGATGAACACAAAGGACTGGTTATGGCTCTTAATCTTTACATCAGTGAAAATATAGAGTACCACTGGAAGAAGAAAGACCTACCTCAACCAGCTTGATAGCCTCAATGTCAGCAGACACCATGTGCACGGATGCAAGGAGAGCTTGGGCAGCCTCGGGAACAGTGATTTCACCAGCAATAAACTTCTCCTTGAGGAACCTCAGAGCCACATGGGTTCCAATGGCAGGTGCAGCATTCAGGATCCAGTGCCTGCAAAACATTTCTATCTTTGATAATTTTTCTTTGGCATATTTGTACATTGTTTGTTTGTTTATTTTTTAGAGGATGGGGTGGGAAGGAAGACCAGTTTACCTGTAAGCTGGTTTACTCTTGAACTGAGTCCACAGGGCCTCAATACTGTCAAATCTAGCCACACGCAGAAGCTGGATGAGTTCGATGAACTTCAGAGGAGCATCTTCATGGACCGTTGCCGTGTTGTAGGTCACAAGATGGTTCAGGACTTCAACAATCTGCCAGGAAAACAATGTGCCAATGTTCAGCTACTCTGCAACAGAGAGTGAAATCATAATGCACAAGTTGGAATTATTTATTCCCCTACAAAGTACCTGTGCCTCTGCATTGCGGATTTTGAGGAGCTGAATGGGTGTCTGTAGGAGCTCAGATGCAAACTCATACTGCAGGGATCCACGGTGAAGATATTCTGCTCCAATAGGAGCCACTGGGGTCTTCTGGATTTCAAGGAAGGTCAGGATTTGTCTATGAAAACACACAAGATGAACATTAACTCCTGATGTTAAAAGAACATCTCCATATTGGACTTTAAGTGTGTTTGAATCCATACTTGGCCTCCATCTGGGCAGCACCATTCATGATGTTAAATGGTGAAAACTGGATAAGTTCTGTAGAAGTTGCTTCCAGGATCAAAGAACCAGTAGCTGCTGGCTTCATGACATAGTTGAAAGCGGCAGTTCCCTTCAGGGTCTTTCCTTTCTGTTTTAAGGAGACACAGTGTTACCCAACCAGCAGCGTAATATCCAGAGCAACAGAGTGTAAACAAATGAATCACTCATACAGCTTCGCATTGAGCACATCTCTCGGTGTAAGCCAATCCAATGTCCTTCATGATCCTCTCCTGGCATTGGTTCAGGTCCTTGGTCTTGGTCAGATGAATACGCTCAGCCTTGATGTCCTCAGTAATTACATAGTGGGTCTTGCACACACCCTGAGCTCCAGCCTAAATATAAAAAAATACAAGCACAAAGCTGTTGCACCAAACATAAATCACATCAGGATGACATTTTGTGTGTTTAATCGTCAAAGATGAAAACATAAATTCCAACCTCTTGCAGCTCGTAGATATTCTGGGTCTTCTTGATGTTCAGTTGAAGAATGTTCAAAATTCCTCTGTAGATGTTCAGCACGGTGGTGGAGATGCCGGTCGGTGCGAACACCCTTCCCACAACTCCGTTAGCGTACTCAAACTTGATTGGTGTCAGAAGCTGAGCAGCCAGGGCTGAGGTTAACTTGGTGGCTGGAACGAAGGGATCCTTGGGCCAGATGCCACTGTACTCGAAGAGCTCAGGCTCCACGAGCTGCAAGGACCAGTCAAAAACAATATCTGTAGCAGATTACTGAATCCCATGAGGGTTTTAAACATTAAGCTGTACATTAATAAGAATTTATGGCTGTTACCTTCAGTAGGAAGGTATCTGTTGTCATGGCACTCAGGAGAACCTTGCTGCTGACTTTGACACCAGCCCTCGCCAGACCATTCTCAGGCAACCCACCCATGAGAAATGCCTCATACTTGTACAAGTAGGTCTTACCTACAGCAAACTCAGGGGCTGCAGGAGTAATTTAAAAGGTACGATTACTTTTTTTTGAACAATCATCATCACTGTCCATTATAGTTAAAAGACATTCATTGTTCATGTATTTTTTTATAAATGTCTCGATAAATAATATCACAAAATATCCAATTGCTTGGACCACTGCACATGTTGATTGCATGATGCATTTCTAAATCAGAGCTGTGAGCATCTTACATAAGGTGTATCTAAGGTATATTATACAATGTGTTTTCTTTCTTATGTACTTACCGAAATTTACTTCGTACCCAGCTGTAAAATAAAAAAAAAAGGTTCGTGAGAACAACATTCAAAACGATTCATGGATAGCTTGTATCAGGATTACTGGAAAGGGTTAGGGTTAAAGAGCTGAAACCCAACATTACGTTGTCTTTGAATTCGAGAAGATTCTTTATTTATCACATTGCACACACATGCAGTCTGCGGCGACAGCGACCAGCACACACACACACACACACACACACACACACACACACACACACACACACACACACACACATATGCTACAAATGGTGGCCGGTGAAATGAGTTCTCTACTTTTAACCCATCCTGGCTTGTCCTTCCTCCGGGGGGCAGCCAGGAGCACTAGGCAGCTTACTGATGTTACCTTGAGAAAGCCCCATGTGAGCACGGGGAGAAGATGCTAACTCCACACAGAAAGGCCCATAATCGGGAGATAACCTGCCTTACCCGTAGAGTGAGAAACTGTTGCTACACTTTACTTGATTTCTCAAAGTATTGTCTTTGTTGAGAATTTCTCCACTGCATTGATGTACAATAGTGATATAATCATTTCTTTGCTCCTAAACCATCTGTGAAAGACTTACCCACAAGGGCCAAAGTTAGAGCCAGTACAAGCACCCTCATGGTGATGGGTTGTGAAGAGAGTCCAGAAAATGTCTTTTAAAGCTACTTATTTCCTAACATTGTATTTACCAAGATATATCATTAACTAATTTGTCTCTCTTGTCACTGTTACTATGTCCCAGCCAAAGGAACACTGATAAACTGGTGCAGAATGGGTCATGGTATGAAGGTCAGTTTAACCTAGCATCTCCTTGTAAGCAGGGGCACGTTTCCAAACTCAAATCAAATATGGTGTGTTTACTTTTTGATGTATTGCAACAGTAGAAAACAGCAATTTGCAATATCAACATTTATCAACATGTTATGATTATTTGTCCCTTTTGGGCTTCAAGCCTGTCATTTCACGAGGTTTGTAAGAAAATAAATGCAAATATTAATATCAAATGAAAATATTATTTTGATCCTTTTTTTCTACAGAAGGATAAACGTGACAACAATCAATTCAATATTACAGCCCGTAAAATGTCATGGTGCTTGAGTCCGTTGACTTGACCAAACTAATGTCAACTTGCCCACTAAAATGTTTATTTTCTCCAACATAGCACAAATATTGAACAATCGGAGCAAAGTAACCAAAGAGAGGACAAATAAAATAAAAAATTAATAGAATCCAAATCAGAATCTGTTTTATTCACCGTCGGGCCTCTCTCCATTTCTGGTGGAATAGGCCAGACTACTATTTGTTTCTTCAACAATATATATATTATATATATATATATATATATACATGCACACACACACACAGAAAGAGAGAGAGAGAGGGTAGCAACCCTGTTCGAAATGTTCAAACTGTGTTATTGATGTGTTTATTGTCACCGTGTTGCAGGCTGAGATGCTCAAGGGAGCGGGTCCAAGAAGTGTGGAGGGAAAGACCGGAAGTGAGAAATGTGTGCCAGGTTGATGAGCGAGCGGGTCTGTTCTTTGGTGTGGTTACGATCAACAGTAGCCTGTAATATTATAAATGCACTGGACAGCAGCATTATCACCCCATGTTTATTCGCAGCATTGAGTGGAACATATATACAGTGTATATGTATATATATATATATATATATATATATATATGTGTGTGTGTGTGTGTGTGTGTGTGTGTGTGTGTGTGTGTATGTTAGGTTATGTGAGTACATAAAAGTCACATGAAGATATCTTCATTCCCCCGCCTTGAGACTCACTCAGAGTCTCACAAAAGTGTGACTCAAAAGGTAACTAAAGCGTAAACATTAAAATACAATCTGGAACCCCCCCCCCCCCCAAAAAAAAATATAAACATGGAGGAACGTCTAAATTCGTCAGGAGGGCTAAAAGGAGTGCAGGATGGCTGAGCGTAAATGGATTGGAAATCCCCAATCTCCCCTTCCTCACGAAGATAATAAAAAAAATGTTTTACAAGCAAAACAAATACAAGTAAATGAATGACTAATTGATTGGAAGTTGAAGCCCACTAAACACGGAAGCGGGAAGCCATCCTTCTTGCGGTCGTCTGTATCTGTTCGCATAATATTGTCCCAACGTTGTGGAAAGCATCTAGCTCCCCAAAGCTTTAATAATAGGGATAATGCTACATGATAGGAAAGGGATGATCATCAGTATGACAGCATATGAGCATTGGTTATAATGGAACAAACACCGTAAAGAAAATGCCAAGTATTAAAGTATGACAAGACAAAAGAACGATAAACAATTCGACACAAACGTCTTCTGGGTGGGATGTGTTATTTAAGTGACGCCGTGGGATGATGCTCAAAGTTTGGGCGATGTGCAGGGTGATGGTGATGAGGAAGGTGATGGTACAGACGTGACCATTTCTTCTGCTGTTGGTGGGGCGCCATTGATCAGCCAAAGCAGGATGATGGTGCGTTCATGAATTCCGAAAACATAATT
The DNA here is from genome assembly GCF_960531495.2 of Zeus faber. NCBI lineage: Eukaryota > Metazoa > Chordata > Actinopteri > Zeiformes > Zeidae > Zeus > Zeus faber. Next base: position 48,073,942 of record NC_137193.1, read on the forward strand.
AACGTTCATTGTAACTCGGAAAAACCGCACTGGGGATGTGTGGTGACTTGGGGTAGCTCGCTCTTTTTTCACCATACATGTGTTTGCATCCCCGTGTGTTTACTGATTATTGCCATTTGGACACACTACCTCTTTTGAATATTATTTTTACATTAGACAATGATTTTCATTCATTAGTCAATCACATGAGTGTAACCTAAGCTGTACTCGTGTATGGAGACATAACAATACTTGTCTGACGTTACAGTGAAAGCAGATTAACTGTAGAGATCGTTCTACGCAAATGTTGTGTAATTTTTAACAAGTTCAAGCATTGGATAGCAGACCTGTAAATCCATAATTGAAACAAGTGCAACGGATTAGCCAACAGGGAGCTCGCATTCGTAACATAACATTTAGTCTACCATGTATGGAACACAAGTTTTCAAATGAAATAGCTGAGTAATTTCCTTGATGGCCCAATACCCTAGATGTTAGATTACATAAGTACAAAAATATAAAGATCCCCTTTTTTTGCCGCAAAGGGGATCGCATTCAAAATATTGCGAGAAGAGTAGCTACAGCCCCAACACCACACCCTCCTTGTGAGCCATTGAATGTAATAAATGTTATACAATATCAAAACTAAGGAAAACGGATAGGAGCCAAGGCACTCATTTCAAAATGAATTTTAAATGCCTTTATTTAAAATGGCATATTGCAGAAAAGGTTAAAAACGCAGACGCATTTCGGCCTAACCTAACCTAAATTATTGGTGTCCCCCCGGGGGGGCCCCACCCGACAGTTTCAGAACCAGTGCAATAGGTTGTAGCCTCAAACTTTGCTTCCCTTTATCTTTTACCAGGTTATCTTTTGTCTATTTTGTGGAGCGAACCTTCCCTGTCATATTGTGGCAGCAATGTTCGGTTTTTAAGGAGTTCAGTTTTTATGAATTTGCAGGAGCCAAAAGCCACTTGTAATGCACTTCAACATCCGACAAATGTATTGAAAGCTGGTGGTCCTACTTTCGCAAACGGAGGTTTTTTTTCTCAAATTGTTGATTCTTCATTGATTCATGCAGTCGACTTGACCCCACAGTTTTGTATTTACTGTATGTGATTAAACTGATCTAGGCAATACTCACTTTTTCTTGGTGCCTTTATCTGTTGTATTTACTTTGTGTCAGCTTGAGACTACTTGTGCCCACTACAAAATTGCTTCTACATAAACACTAATTCTCAAAGCTTATTAAAATTGCAGTACACCTTTAAATGCCACATTTCAACCATTATTGAGTCTTTTTCAGGGCCAAAGTACAACATTATAGTAAAATGTGTGTACTCTAACTAGGAGTCAATTTTGGATGGATCTGTTCGGTCACTTGAGGGAGAGACATCTCTTCAATGGCAGCTATGAACACACAAGTTTGATGCAATACTGCTTCTTGGGTATCCTGCAGAAAGAACTAGACAAATACAAACAATTGTGGAACGCTCAGTATACATCCTGTTCGCCAATCCAAATGCCCATCTGGTTAATGAAAGGCTATGTACCATGTGCCTCACAGGTGAGTATTGCGTCATGTTAAAACAGAAAGATAATTGGGTGGCGCTTTATTTGAACTACATCTACATGAAGCACTCATGGTGGACTCATGGATAGTACAGTAACATCGCAGCCCAATTACATGTCATTTTGCAATATTCATTAAATGTTTTCATTACAGCACTCCCCCTACAGACACTCTGCCGACTGCCGTAATGTAAACTTGTTACTGTACCATCCATGAATGCACCATGAATGCATCATAAAGACGTTGTTCTAGTGAAGCATTAGCAACTTCATTTCTCTTTTTCTTCTTTCTTTCTTTGTCAACAACGCTGTGCTGCAAAGCGCCTCGCCACACTGTTTCTCTGATCATTAATTAATTGGTAATCAATATTAATACTTATTTATTTATTAATAGGATATATTTATATATTAATAATCCTATATTTAATTATGTCTTTTATTCTCATGATTGGCATAAGTCTTTTCGTCTCTCTCGTCAAAGTCCTCGCACGCATTTTGAAAGCTTAACAACATTTGCAAAACTCTTCTCTTTGTCTTTTTCCTGTCTTAATACAGGGTGTTAGTATTGTTTCGACACACAAACTCCACTTTCCCCACACGCATCAACGCACAAACACAAAAGCCGTTTCTGTCTCAGAACCACAGCAGTTTACAACCGGCTTGGAGAGGGCACAAAAAGGCTCCTTTCTTTTTTTTTTTCTCGACACAATGGGCCTTGTTATCCTTCTTTCGTCTGCAAACTAGAGGTGGAGGGTAGAGGGCTCCTCCATTCTTGCCTTGTGTTTTTCTAGGCTTCCATTTGTAAATTCATTTGCATCTTTTAGGCCTTTTGTTCATTCCACCGCTTTTCGGCAGGATATGGCATTTGATTACTTCCGTTGCCCTTTAACTTTGATCTTTTTCATACTTTCTCGGGTGCGGCGGGTTAGGTTGGTGACATTGCGTTGTCTTTGAAGCTCGAGAAGATTATTCATCACACTGCACACACATGCAGTCAAGCGGCGACGGCGACCAACGCACGCACGCACGCACGCACGCATGCACACACACACACACACGCGCACACACACACACACACACACACACACACACACACACACACACACACACACACACACACACACACACACACACACACCAAATCATTTCTCCTTTCTGCTGCTCCCGTTAGGGGTCGCCTCAGCGGATCATTGGCCTCCAATACCTTTATCGAATATGTCCTATTTCGCTCTCCGTACCAATTACGTCATTTATTCGCGTAAGGCGGTTTGTTGGCGTATTGACGCAGCAGCGGTTCCTCTTTCGGGCGGAGTTCCCTGTACAAACATGTCCTTGCTCCTGGTCGTTGTTGCAGCGGCGTGTTTGGCCTCGCCGGCTCAGGCCAACGCGTGTCCGTGTGAAAGGGCGGAACAGTGTCAACAAATCCGAGGCGGAAGGGACTTTGAGGTCAGTTGGCGAGTTGTCTTCACAGACGAGAAGACGCCCACCGCTCCGGGGAAGGGTTCGCGTCTCCTCCGGGTGCCAAACCAGCTCTTTGCTGCCGCGTACTGGGCCAGAGTGCGGAACACTCGATTTGGCAGGAGAAAAAAAACAAAAAAAACCCAAAAAACCCCAAAACATTTTACTCATGAAATTAATTGTTGGAATTGGTAAAATACTTGTTTTTTAAGAAACTGATAACAACAATATCTAAGTGCTCTTCCCCTAATGATATAAACAAATGATTTGTTGTGCCTACTGCGTCCCCTGCATTGAATTTGTTCTGGTTCTAAGAGGGATTCATGTGTGAATCAGCAGCAGCAAACTGTTTTTCACTATTTCGTAATTAAAGAGCTAAACAAAATAAAGCATCAATGAAGTGTACGTAATCCATTTGGATCAATTGTAGGATTGTTATTTAATTTTTGCATTTGGATTAACTATGGAATGACCTGTTGCCGTTAATTTTGCAAAGTTTAATTTATCTTAGGAGTTAGGAGTAGTTGAGGGCGCCATGAACATGTTTTATTTCTCTGGATCTGCAATTGTCACGACAAGATAAAAATGTGTTTTTATTTCTTTGAATTTCTTAATATAGTGTTACATTACTGAAATGATCAATATCAGCCATTCAACTAGTTAATAGCCCACTATGTTTTCAGGTATTTGTGTTTGATGTGGGAGGCAAAACATGGAGGTCCTACAACTGGAACATGATAACGACAGTTGCAACATTTGGAAAATATGATGTGGAACTCATGTGTTTTGCACATTCAAAGGGGGCCCGGGTGGTGCTCAAAGGTAGAGTGTCCTGCCTCACACCACTTAAATTAAACCTGGTTTCTTCACTCCTGATTTCATTGAGATGTCATTTTACAGAGGTTCATCCTTTTTCTGTTTCATAACTGAAGGCTGGTTTCTTTGCTGGGACTTGAATTCCCCCCGGGCATGAGTAAAGTTATCTTGATGAGACTAACTCAGAATATCATTTAGATGTTTTGTCGTCTCGCATCCTACCCTGTTCTCGTTTCTATTTTATACTACTTCCTGTTTTTTTTCCCCTAACTGTTTGGATCGCCATTCTGCTCCTAACCTATGTGTTTGTATCTTTCTATCAAGGGGATGTTTCTCTCCCTTCTATTGTGGACCAGGAAAAGAGGACGACATGGATCACAGAGAAGGTTGCCTTGGCCAAGAGACAGTTTATGGACGGAATCAACATAGACATAGAACAGGAGGTGGTGGAGGGCTCTTCAGAGTACCATGCACTGACTGCCCTGGTGAAGGAAACCACCGAGGCCTTTCACCGGGAGATCCCAGGCTCACAGGTGGGGGAAATTATTAAATAGCATCAACTAATAAGAATAGACGGCTTAGAAGAGGATGGTCAACATGGGGGCACACTTTATAGTCAAGACCTGAATTAAATTGATATTAAACTTAAATATCTTGTTGGTTTTGTTTTCATTTTTTGACTCATTATGTGAATTCTATCCTGTTGGTATTAACTTACTCCTAATCTCTAGGTATCATTTGATGTTGCCTGGTCTCCATACTGCGTGGATAAGCGTTGCTATGACTACGCGGCCATTGCCGAGTCCTGCGACCTGCTGTTTGTGATGTCCTACGACGAGCAGAGTCAGATCATGGGAGATTGTATCGCGATGGCAAATGCCCCGATCGTCCAAACACTGAGAGGTTTGTTGTACAATGCACAAGGCACAAACACACACTCATAGATTTTATAGTAGCATAATATTATAACTTATTGTTTTACCAGGTTATTACCAATATTTAGATCTGAAAATCGATCCGAAAAAGCTTGTGATGGGAGTCCCGTGGTATGGATATGATTACACATGCCTTGACCTGTCGCAGGTATGATATTTTTAATTTGAATCTAAATCAAACAATATTAAAAGGGACTTATTATCTAGAAACTCACTTTTTCAGTACTTGTGCACATACATTTGGGTCTCTGATGGGCCTACGAACACACAAACTGTGAAATAAGACATTGTGTGTGTGTGTGTGTGTGTGTGTGTGTGTGTGTGTGTGTGTGTGTCGAAATTAGGTAGACAATTATGTAGTAAATCTTGGAATCGTGAGAGTATGTAGAGAACAAAATATTTAAAAATGATGAAAGGACATGTGGATTGTGAGTACTGTAGATGTGGACAATCTGGTATTCAGTTATTTTTTCCTGACACACACACACACACACACGCGCACGCACACACAACCCATGGTTCCCACTAATCATTGTCAGGGTTCAGGGCTGAACTCTTGAATTTGCAAAGTATGGGTTGGTAATTCAGTCTGGTCTCGTTAGGAAGGGGTGTGTTCTATCGCCAAGGTACCGTTCCGTGGGGCTCCCTGCAGCGATGCAGTGGGTAAGCAGAAGGCCTACAGCTGGATCATGAAGCAGCTTAACAGCTCTCTGTCTGGCAGGCTGTGGGATGAGCAGCAGCAGGCTCCCTACTTCAACTACCAGGTACGTGAGGCACAAAAGCTTGAGTAAAAGTTGGCATCAATGAAGAGTCTTTACTGCAGAGCTGAGAGATGCTGCGCTCAATACTAAATAAATTACATTTGGACAACACCAGCTGCAATTTCTGGCAAAAGGCTTTTAGTTTGGAGCGCCATAGCCACCGCGACTGACCACTATGGAACTTCCACAACAAAACCCTTTACCCGTTACACATTGTGAGGTAATAAAGTATTCATGCATTCCAAAGGACTGGGACATTTTATTAAGCCTTATTTACATCACAAAGCGCTGCCATTGTTCATGGTTGGCTGCGGGCCGACAGTATTCTTCCTTCACGGAATTCGTATCTCTATTTTCTTTACCCTCCCAGGACCAGAATGGACAGATCCATCAAGTGTGGTACGACGACCCGGATAGTATCGGTGCCAAGTCAGGTTTGGTGTCATATAAAGGGTTGAGGGGCATTGGCATGTGGAACGGCAACATCTTGGACTACAGCGACGACCCGGTTGCCCAGAAACAGACAACAATGATGTGGAATGCCCTCGCTCCATCCTGATTGGGACACTCCAGCGATGCTGGGGATATTTACGCTAGCTGTAAAAACATAGTCCCCATTTGCTGCTCAGTCAATATAATCTTTTGTGAGGTTAGGAGGGCTGGCGCTTTGCATGGTATTCCCCGTGTCTTCCAGGACACATTCTTCCGTTTACTGTGGCTTTTATTGATGTGGTCTCAGATTGTCAGGCATCGCATTCGAATAAGCACAGTGAATGTGCTTCTGAGAAATACTCAGTAATTTTGCTATTGATTCTTGACCAATCAGTGTCCATCTATAGTCATTAGCACATGATCTTTGCGCTTCAGTATTTTTTAAATAAATATATATTCTTGGAAATCATTAGTTGTTTTTGTAAACATTTTGACAACTGTTTTTGTTCAACAAATTTTATTCTGATGACGTTTTCCCAGTGAACAGACATGTGCTGTCACTAAGTAGTTGAGAAGGTATTCATTGTCCACATCCAGAATATTAACTTTATCACCAGTGCAATGTGAGCGGATACCTGTGTAAAAAGTAGAAAAGTATACAAAATCTAAAGGTGTTAGAATAGTAACAAACGGCGCACAGCAACACGACACCATGCACTTGCTAGAAATGGCTCTGAAACACTTCAATCCATGCTACTGGAAAGCCTAAAGCCATTTGTCTGGAGAAAGCAAGCCTAGACCAGAGACTTGCTTCTTATTGTCCCATATGTTGAAATTATTTTCCAGTATTTTGAGCTTGTGTTCTGTCCCGTGTAACAAGTCCAAAACAAAGTGAGGTGATGGGTCCGCAGTGAGTGGTCTGGCTCTTCTTCTGAGCCAGTTCAGCCTTCAGCGCTCTGAGCTCCGTGGCAGCTTGTTTCCTCAGCTACTGGGGCACACAGGGAAAGAAATTATACTCTGTAAATGTGTTCTCAAAATTATTTTCTTAGTGATAAAACTACATTTAGGACTTTTTTTTTTTTTTTTTTTTTTTTTAAACGCTGTGTGATTGTGTGTACGGCTTATGGAAGAAAAAAACATGCAAATAATACCAGATACCTTAATCTCTGTCACCAGTTTCATCCTGGCGTCTTCCACCTGCCTCCTCAGGTTGTCAGTCTCATGGCTCTCTGTCATTATCTGAATGATGAGCTCATTCTAAAATATAGAGAATTTGATTTATTAATAGAGCACCGGAGGCTAAATCAGTGATTAATAGCAGAGGCCATGCCCCAAATATGTGAAAATGCCATGGAACTAACAATAATAATGAGTGATATTAGCTGTGGTGTGGGGATGGTGTGGTTTGAGCAGCCACACCTGTCCTGGGTCTATGCAATTAGGGACCCAGGATCAGTGTGGCTGCATACCCGTTTCTCGTTGGTTGGTCTTACGAGCAACAGGTCAAACCCCCATCCCCACACACACTCAGGAGACGAGCCCTTGTCATGATGTGTCCATTTGCTCCTGGGCTTATTCCAACTAGCCCTCTCTACAATAAACTGGTGTGTCTACAGCCCCGTCGTCTGTCTCTCTGCTGGAGGTTCCTGAAAACACCACTTGGGTGGAGTGTGGTCGGCGAAACTGCCACATTAACTAAAAAAGGGAATTTGTTTCATTTTACTTCATTAATGCTAGAACTTTTGTCACATTAAATCGCCCAAAATGTATTCAATGAGGAAAAATGCACAGCAGTTCCCTCTTGATGCTTCTGTAAAAACGACTTACAATCAAGATGGACTTTGTGAACAAACCTTGGTGGATGATCTGCCCGGGCGTCGTGGTTTACCTCGGCCGTCTCTGGCCTGTAACTGGTGCAGGAGCTTGTTGTAGAACGTCTCAACCTCCTGGCGCAGGGATCTCAGCGTGTCTTCCAGCGGCGCCGTAGCCTTCTTTGTCTCAAAATACTTCTTTTTCCAACCGTCACGTGCTTAGAATGAAGAGGGGGAGACAGACACTTGAACCCATAGGGGCGATGTCGCAGATGGGGTGCAATCTACATCAGGACTTAAATAATCCTACTTAAATGAATTCAGAATTGAAAAGTGCCTTTGAGACGTTGCTTGATTTAAGATGAATTAGTTCTAGACTAGGAAGTCCAAGGCTAAGGTCATTAAGGGCTAGTCGGGTCCTGCTGTCGGGTCTTGGTGCTGATGATCCGTTTTCTCTCGTCAAGGTCGACCTGTCGGCCACATCCATTAATCCAAAAATAAACTTGCCTCTGGTCGAGTGTAATTTAAGCCTTCAGTTGTACCTCGATTAGCTCTAATAATCCTTCTGGAAATCACATTTTTTTGAACTAGAGACTATTTTTAAACCGTGACAGATTAAAAATATGATTTAGTCTGAGATTAGGTCTAAATTTGCCTTCACAAAACCGGCCCTTAGTGATATAGTCGTTATTGGATTTTTGAAGTCCAAAATACCGAGTTGGAGAAGCACCCGTATGCCTTTTGTCTTCCTCACCTTGATTCCTGCGGTGCCTGTTCTGGGCCAGCAGGTCTTTCCCCTTTCTCAGTAGCTCTTGTCTCGTCCACTCGAGCTCCTTTCTCTTTTCCCGCACCAGCTTGATTTCTTCCATGAGTTCATCTCCTTCCAAAAAAAAAAAAAAAAAAAGGATGTCAGCTGCCTCAATGGAAATACCATCCCTGCAAATCCAGGCCATGTCTTACTGTTTGTGTCTTCACGCTGGGCCAGGGCCTGGTTTGGGACTCGGCCTTGAGAGACACACTGCATAGGCCTGGAGGACTTCGAGGAATTCTCCAGAACCTTGCAGTGTCAATAAAGAAAGGTTTAATTATTGATTAATTATCATTAGTGTATTTTCCCTTCTCATTTGTGTGTTTGTATTGTGTTGAAAGCCTTAATAAATCATGAATGATCAAAAAGAACAGATAGAATGTGTCATGATGAATCAAGAGTGTTGAAGACATTTTACCATTTCATTTGGTTTATTCCTGACAAACGTCCTTGTCTCTGTCTGTCTCTCTGTGTCTATTGAGTTCCTCATCCTGCAATCAGACACAGTTTTCTTTTCTAGATTTATTTACACAGGGTTCAGTGGAAATGTGGTGTATTCTGTATTTCTGCTGCAGTCCAGCACCTGTTTTGGGTTTGGGAGAACCCAGAGTGTCCATCCTCCACTGACTCTGGAAGTCCTGAGTCTCTGGCCGCTCGGCTCCTCCTGTTGATCTGCTTTCTCCATCCTGAAATTTCTGCTTTCACCGGCAGCTCCTTCACCTGTGCTGAATCCACTCCTTAATATGGAAATGGTTCAGGTAACAATTTAACAATCTGACCATTTTCCACATTCATAATAAAAAAAAGATGACATTTTAAATATATTAAAAATATATATATTTTGCAAATTTTGCAAGACTCTTCTTTTATTACATTTTTATCTAATTCTATGCCCTCCTATAGCTTTTTAAATGGTTGTGCTCCTTCCAAACATTTGAAATATTCAGTATAAGACATTTCTTATTTCTTATAATAAGTTATTAATAAGGTGATGTGGCGTAGCCCCCTGTGGTTGCCTGTGCCGGCGCTCCGGTTGACTTTTGCACATTTTAGTATTTTTTTCCGTTTTTATCATGTTGTACGCCAAAAAAGCGAGCAGCTTCAAATACCTGGGAGTCCACATCACCGAGGACTTAACATGGACTTTACAAACAGACACTCTGGTGAGGAAGGCGAGGCAGCGTCTTTACCACCTCAGCAGCTGAATAAATTCCGGGTCTCGGTGAGGATCCTTAAGTCCTTTTACTGTGGAGCGGTGGAGAGCATCCTGACAGGCAACATCACTGCCTGGTTTGGGAACTGTACTGCTCAGGACAGGCGGGCCCTGCAGAGGGTGGTGTGTTCAGCTGAACGTACCACTGGAACTACCCTCCCCTCCCTGCTGGACTATACACCAGGAGGTGTAGTAGCAGAGCCCGTAGGATCATGAAGGATCCTCATCACCCCAACAACGGACTGTTCCAGCTGCTGCGGTCAGGCAAGTGCCTCCGCAGTCACACAGCGAGAACAGAGAGACTGAGATGGAGTTTTTTCCCGCAAGCCATTAGAACTGTCAATGCTGACCTCACCAGGGGTCCTCACTGAGCCACACACATAGGCTCCACTACCTTCTGTACTGTATGTAGCATACTGTACCGCATACTGTGTCACTGTTCAGGGTTGTTCAGTGTTACCGTATTGCTGCGCCGTACTGTTGTATACTGTGCTGTATAATCCCAAGCACTACCTCACTTAATCCACATGCCACTTTAATGCACATATCTGTATATACATAATTGCCTATTCCATATTCATAAGAATATTCCTTATATCTATTCCATTTTATCTCATTTTATTTTATTGTATTTTATTTTATTCTATATATTTTTACTTTATTCTATAAGTATTCTACTTACTGGATTATGTTTTAGGAGTCAGTTAGTTGGGCTATTAGAAAGAATTTTTTCCTAGGACATATTGTGTGTTATCACCGGGTGCGTTGCATTACATTTCACTGCATATATGTATGAAAGTATGTATATGTATGTGACGAATAAACCTCTTGAATCTTGAATCTTGAATAAGGATTTTTTTTTCAAATGGATGTACAGTATAGCAGTTTGGAACAAAACACTTTATAATTATGAAGATGAATGGAAATTTCACTCAAGAGAATTTGTGTCAAACATTATGAGAAACTCATTGATTTTCTTATTGTATGACATTTAGTGTTTACCCCTATTTCTCCACTACAAACACAACTGGCGGTGCACATGCATGGACCTCCAGCCACGTCTAAAAAAAGTGATCTGGTCCAAATGACGGTGTATTTATAATGTATTTATTTACTTGTATAAGTAATAAGTTAAGTAGGTTTTACCCCTCCGGTGTAGAGTGCCGGTCCTCATAAGGATAATTAATGTCGAACTCACCTAGTTTATATGTATTATATATATTTGTAGGTATAAAATCCAGCACGAGACACGTTGTTTCTGGAAAATGTTGACTACTTTTTTTTTTATAGTGACTTTTTATAGTTGGAACATTGAGAGCAAGTCATGCTTCTGTGTGAAGAGGCTTGTTACAATTGTGTAAAGAAAAGTTTTTCTTTCATTGGATATTTCTATTGTTTTAAAAGCACTGGTTCGGCGAAACGTAGAATGATTTCGGTTTAAAACATTTATAGGTATATCTTGATGCTCTGTTGTGTTTCTTTGTGAGACATGCAGAAAATAATTCTCAATGTTGCCCTTCTAAAATGGTTTTCAATGAAGAATCCATGACACAAAATGAATTATTAACTCAAATTAATCTTAAATGAGAAACGTTATCAGGTCATTTCAGAGAGATTGAAGGACGAGAGAACAAACTTTTCCTCCCAATGTCAAAAACAAAACAGCTACTAAATTTCATTTACCTTTAATTTGTGATGTCACATGATTCCGGGGCCTCCTGCTGTGGGACCCCTTGTGTGTCCAGTGGGGCTGGCCGGAAGAGGGGGCCTCTCCTCCACCCAGTTCTTCACCGTCCGTTGAGCTGTAGCTCCCTTCATCCTCTTCCCTCTCTTCCTCATCCTCCTCTTCATCAGGGCTAGGAAGAGGAGGTGGGGGCGACTGCTGGGAACCCTGGGGGATCATCGGAAACCTGAGTGGCTCCTTGGTCCCTGCTGGCAGGCTGCAGGTCTTGCGGGGGTCATAGGTTTGGTGTTCTGGGGAGCTGCAGCGGGTCTCTGAGCAGAGGGACTGGGAGCAGACGCTGCTGCTGTGTTCTACAGTCGGCAGGAGGTAAAGCTCTGGCTGGGGGGCCTGTGGACACACGCAACCACTGACAGAGGGCCACTGACACACAACCACAGACACGGAACCACTGACACACAACCACTGATGGGCCACTGACCATCCAATAATAAATTAATCTGCTAAATGTAATAATAATAACAATAATATGTTCATGTTCACCCTGCTATGATCCAGTGTCCAGTACTGTATTTATAAAAAAGAAATACTATATATATAAAATATTTTTGTATGCTACCATTTTTTCTAGTTTATGATTGTTCTTACTTTATTCTTATTGCCTAGTTGTTCTGATTTGCAATGCTGCAACACCACAATTTCCCTCAGGGATGAAGAGAGTACCGTTCTAATCTAATCTAATCCAATGTAATCCAATCCAAATAATGTAATCTAATATAATCTATCAAATGTAATCTATCTACTCTAATTTATCTAATCGAATCTACACCTTTACATCTTTGATGTTGCTGTCCTCAATTTCTCAGCCTTACTTTCAGTTTTGTCTTTATTAAAGATTACAAAGAAAATGTAAAATTTTAATTGAGAGGGCTAGAATACATACATACGGTGGAGCAAATGTTTTCACTTTTAGATCCCTCTCTTGTTTGTTTTTGACCTGTAAAATGTGAGAAAGCAGAGTCACGGACAAGAACACTGTAGCAGTTCCACCTGCCACATGCCGTCCGAGTGGCGTTTTCAGGGCCCGCCAACACAGAGACACAGACGATGGGGCTGAAAACACAGCAGTTTTATTGTAGAGAGTGGGCAAGGTGGAACAAGCCCAAAGATTGAAACATGTCACGACAAGGGCTCCTCTCCTGTGTGTGTGTGTGTGTGTGTGTGTTTGTGTGTGTGTGTGTGTGTTGTGTGTTGCTCGTTGATTACTCTAACGAGCAACAGGCGTACAGCCACCCTGGTCCTGCGCCCAATTACCGAAACCCAAGACAGGTGTGGCTGCTTAAACCACACTACAAATACACAAACACACATACACAGTATGTACGCAGTGTATGCACTCTACTCACCAGTGCTAAACTCCGCCCCACACACTTAAGAAAGGAGAATTTTTCCTCCATTATCTCTGTTCCCAGGAGAACTCTGAGTTCGCCTCTCAGAGTCCTCAGGGTGATTTCAGGATACGCCCTGTAGACCCAAGTCAGCAAAATCAGTTTGAGAATAGACCTGCGGTGTATCACTGTGAAAATGAAAAAAAAACCAACAAAAACAAAGCAAAAGAACTGTACAACTGCGCGCTGTATTACTGTGAGAGAGGGAGAGAGGGGAGCTTCTGCATAATTTTAATGTTGAAAACCTGAAAAGCAGGTTTTTAAGCTTTTAACTTTTGGCTTTTCTTAATAATCACGACACCAGGACTGACTTGTAATCCATGAAATCTATTAGACATGAAAAAAGGAAATGAGATCGAGTATCTGTATCAGTATAATGGTTTAAAAACAAGATAAAACTATGGTGTAGATATATGTAAAGTTACGTGTTTGTGCATCCCTCTGGAGCTGGAGTTTAAGGTGCTGAACTCTGAAGACGTTCCTACCTGATGAAACCAGCAGATATGAAGCTCTGGATTGCTTCGGCAGGAAGTTTATTCAGCTTTACGTCCCAATGGCCATCAGGCACATACAGCACATGGAGCTCCACAAACTCAACATGGAAATACAAGACATTTATGATAGGCCTTGTACCAAACAGGAGACTATCCTGATGTGGCTCAGTTTAAGAGATGTGTTCTCAATCTCAAACCATTTTAAAACCAAAGAACTGTTATTTCGACCCCCCTAAATTACATAACATTGAATAACTATACATTGTGCATTGAGGAAACTTTTATTTATCTAATAATTATCTAATAATATGTGAATTCAAGTGAATTCAAAATAACAGATAATGCAACAGATGTATGGATTTCGGTTGAATTCAACTACACATTGCAATGTCTGAGATGTTGAACAAAGATATTACAGGTAAAAGCTTCATTCTGTTTACAAACCTTGCCACTTTTAGCTCTTCTTTCCTCCGGATGTCGAAACGACTCACACGACAGTTCCATCCTCACTTAAATTCCACATTCGCGACAAAATGCAACAATAACAACAACAAATGAATGGACACAAACACAAAAAAAAGAGCCGTGCACAGTGAGGGTCTGGTTGTTTTCGGGGACTGCTTAGTGACGAGCTGATGCATTGAGAGAAGCAGAGGAATTTATTTTATGAGAGAGAGGGAGAGGGAGGGAGAAGGAGATGGAGAGGGAGAGGGGGTGGGGGCACTGGTGTTCAGTCTCCTGAACAGTGGTGGGGGTCTGGGGCACGTACTTGTGAAAAGTTCAAGTTAAAGAAGCAGCAGCTATTTGCTTTTTTTCCCCAGACGTGTCGATGGGAAAGATAACCCACATTGTTTATGTCTGGAATGCTTTTATTTTACTGTTTAGGACATAATGACAATGCTGGTTACCTACGTCAACAGAAGTTTCGGGGGGATTCTATCTTGAATCTAGTAAAAGTGGCCTGTGCGTTGAGTTGAGATGAAGACCATCTTTTATTTCATATTCATTCATTGTATTTGATATCATTTATATTTGTAAATGTCGACCGTTTTCTGCTTGAAATCATCGTCATCCACTTCATCATTTGTCATTTGACTTGCGAGCTGAAAACCAATAAACATACTGTCGAAAGTAAAAGTATTAGTCTTATTCTGAGGCCTGATATAACAAGGCCGATAATACGGTATAAAGTTCGACTGTACCATTGCTATTTTGTAGATGAGCGCTCATGCATGACTGTTTTTATTCATTCATTCATTCGAAACTCGACATTCGCTTTGAAATTGACCGGAGTGGAAGTGGAAAATCTCCTCAACTCAATCCGCTTGAGAGACGCGGTAACTTTCCTGCCCCGAGCGTCGCCGTGCGTTTCCGCGCGGCGTCCACCAGAGGTCGCTGCCGCCGCCTCCTTCGATAAAAAAAAAACAAAAAACAAAACAACAAAAAAACCTCCGGACCGGAAACGCACGTTTGAGGAAGCGAGAACCGCCGCAGCAAAGTTTTCCTTCCGTCTTCCGGGACCAGAGAGAGGGGGAGAGGGACGCGTCGAAGTTGTTGTTTTTTTTTTTAAACAACGATGTCGGCGTCCAGCGTCGTAGCGATGAAGAAGGTCGTCCAACAGCTCCGCTTCGAAGCGAGTATAAACCGAGTGAAGGTGCGTGAGACTGGGTGCCGGGCTCCGGTCCGACGGCAAGTTCGGCGTCCGAACCGAAGCCTCACAGTGGAACGCTTTTACGGTCGGCGCTAAAAGTGTCAGTCCGTGAGATTGTTTTCTTAACAATTAGATACTGGAGGCTTCACTTTGCCGTCTTTTTTCTCAATGAAGAACCATTGAATGTATTGGCGTTACGTATGAGCTCCTCCGTTGTCTCCATTGTTGGTGGCGGCGGCGGCGTCCGCCTTTCCCGTTGAGCATGCACTGAGGTGCCCCCCCCCCTGTGATTTCGCAAAGGTTAATTTGTGATTGTTGTGGCTAAAAGTGCTCGGTTTTTGGCTGTGGATTTTCTCGAAAATTGTCATGCGGTTTGTGAAGTTGTATGCGGTTATGACTTTGTATTTCTCTCTCTTTAAACTTGCAGTTTCGGGAAATTCCTATAATGTTTTATAGGAATTTCCCGAAACTGCAAGTTTAAAGAGAGAGAAGGGGGGAAAAAAAGACAAACCTTATTTATCACGTCCTATGATAATATGATTTATTGATGTTACAGAAACGGCTGTAAATATCGTAGTGTCCGTACTACTTAAAAAAATCACATCTCTAAAAGTTGCTTAAAAAAAGAATACTATGATTTGCTCGGATTCCAGTAATATGTCTATAAAGTATGTTGGTGTGATCTGCTGCCAGTGAGGTGGGCTATGTCTTGTCAGGGGAGGTCGAGTTTTGAATGGAATTCCAGGACTTGCGTTGTAATCCCAGCCTGGTTCCACTATCTATTGGGGTCAGTCAAAACCTTGCGAGGTTTTGACTGACCCCATCACCAGCCAGTCAGACCGACGAAACGCGCGGCGCATGAGCGATCTACCTCAGATTATCTTATTTGTACTTTATTTGAAAACATCACGTCACAAAAGTATATCAAAAGAAATCCCATATTGTTACAACATTCAAACGACCTGGAAACGGGACTAAACAAACAGTCGAATAGTTTGCCATCGGAGATGATCTCGGTGTGGCCGCCGTCCGCCAACGTTAGCCAGCAGCGTCCTTGTACGACATCGTTAGTCACGGTGAACACGGTTCACAAAATGGGATTCTTGTGCGGGAACCTTCTCCTCGCCACACACAGGTAGTGACGGCGAAACGAGGCTTCCTGAAATGTTGAACCCTTTTGAACCATTGGAGTGAAAATCGTGTCGCTGCTCGAAGCGTCGTTCACAGCGGTCGTGGGCGACATCTGCTGGTGCAATAAATGTAGTACAGCAAACCCGACGACTACCGAGTATAAAATGTATGAACGCACTGATTGACGTGTGTCGTGAGCAAGGTTTCGTCCTCCTACACAGTAGACCCGGGTTGATTCCCCTTGTGTCAACTACTCATACTTGTTCATTGACTTGAGTTTTTTAAATATGTTTCAAACTTGATAATAAAATCTCGAGCGAGTATTCTTTTTGACAGTAAGTGCAAGTACAGAAGAATAAAATGGCTTAGGGTTTATCGGATATGGAACGTGCTTCCGGACCGACTTATTCGGTCGTGGTAATTCAGGAAAGGGTTGTTAGAAGTATTATGCCCTTATAGCCCCGGTAGCCAGCCAGTTTCATAACTGATACGCGGCGAATCAAAGCAGTCACGTAACACTGAGGGAACAAAGCAGTAGTTGCTTCAAACATCGTCATTCACGTGATCATTCCCGTCACAAAAGCAAGCTCCGAAGCAGTTGTTCAGTTGGAATCACTTTGCGAGTTGGATATGCACGTCAAGGCTTCGGTGCCGGGCGTAACATCTCTAACAGGGCAAGCTGATAAATTAAGCTCTTTCTAAATGCAGTTGGAAGAACAGCGAAAACATTGTTGACAAAGTCCAACAGTGCACACTTTAGTTTTATTGCTGTTATGACATCTTTTCTACCAAACCTGACGCTATGGATGTATCGGGAGCCACCAGTGTTGTTCTGTCATGTGGCTGGACGGATTGAGTGGAACCACCGAGGGCCAACCCCAGACCCCGCGCTGTATGCGCATGGTCTGGCTCTCGCGAGGCTAGTGTGATCCAGGTGAACAGACGTTTTGTTACCTCAGACGCATTTAACATTTTTGCCATGGTGCTCCACAGGTGTCGCAGGCGGCGGCGGACCTGCAGCAGTTCTGTCTGCAGAACGCCCAGCAGGACCCGCTGCTCACCGGCATGTCATCCAGCACCAACCCCTTCAGGCCGCAGAAGGTCTGCTCCTTCCTATAGCCCACGCCCCTTCCCTGGTGAGTAGCTGCATGGGGGAAAGCATAGGCAACGCCCCGCCCTGGCGTGTAGTTGCGGGGGTAGCAAGTACAAGTACTTTCAAGTATCTGTACTTTGGGTATATTCATTTTTGTAGACTTGACTTTTACCCCACTACATTTCAAAGCAAATATCATTTTTTCTATATAGATATACTGTATATCTCAAACAGCTGATTTAGGTTTGCTCATTCATGATTTATTTGGTCCATATCCTTGTAAATGACTGACATTACCATTTAGTATTTTATCATAAATTGTAATCAGGATCTAATTCTGTGTCAGCGTACTCCTTCCACCAGTGATAGTTCCCCAAAACAACAGCCCCAATGCATAATCCAGTGACACATCTTATACCACTAGTTTATTTTGAACACAAAGCCATTCTTATTCCTGCAGTAAATTAATCACTTCATTTCATTCAGGTTTCTTGCTTCAAGCTGCCTCCTCCTCCTCCATTTCATCAGTATCTGGACTGTTCCAAGGTCCAGGATTTTAAGACATCAACTAACCAGAATGTTTTGTTTTTTACTTTTGATATATAAAAAAATAATTCATCTCAAGGTGCTTATGATCCTAACCTACTTAGTAGCATCTAACATACACTCAAATGTGTTTTGAATTGTATATTTTTCATGCGTGACAATAAAATTTATTAAATCTTGTATATACATGTTTATTGTGAAATTCCACAATTGCAAACATTAAATGTGTAATTTATCCATGATGATTACTTGGACAGGAAGAAAAGCGATACCGATATTGTATTTGAGCTATTGCACATAGGACTGTGCTCTTCTCTGCATACAAATTTAGGATTCTACATCTTAATTTACACACTGGCAAAGACATTTTGGTGCTGAGGCATAGATGTATAGTGTACAACTTGTCTTTATCACTGAGAAAAGTGATCGCAACCCCCCAAATAACATTACAGAGGGTTTAAAACTTAAATACTTCCATGCGGGCCTCCTCAGCTTGTTTTTCGTGGCAACGGATGAAACCATCGCCGAAAATTCAAAATGACACCACGTGTAAAACCAGCAGCTCACGGTAGAACACGAAAAGCCGAAACGGTCGTGAAAGATCCATTGACTCTTCAGAAAACAGAGGAGAGAATCCTTTGTTCAACCAATGAGGAAAACAGTCGCGACACATTCACAGATGGAACTTTCTTCTGCAGGCGTCCATTTCATGGCGCTGAAAAAACAAGACAGTTCACTCATTTATGGTGTTGAGCATGTGTGCACTCAGTTACTAAACGGTCAACATTCTTTAGATTACACAATTTATGCTGCCAAATTCTATTTCTCAAACAGTGTGAATTGTATGACCACATTTTGGTAGTTAGGGCCGTCATGACCACGAATATTTTGTTGACAATTGTCAAGAATAATTACTAGGGCTGCGCTTGACTAAAGATTTTCGCTGTGCTACATTACAGATTAATACAAAACGTAATAACCAGCCTTTAAAATAAAAAAATTATTTATAAGCGCTGTGCGCACGAAGCAACCCGCTTGTTACTTACACTGGTTAAACTTATTAGGCCCTATTATTCTATAAATGTACACATTTAATTGACATTTGGACATAATTTTGCAGTGAAATGTCGCGTACGGAAGATTGTTTTCCCGTGTTGGCGTCCCCCATGGGGCGCATTTCTGGTTACTCCTTCCCGTTCCTGGCCAGGATTCCTGCTGCTGGCTTTACAACGCCCTTATTAGGCCCCCAATTTGTTTCAAATTAAAAGCCCTCTATTGTTTGACACAGGTCCAGCCATAAAAGTTTGAAGGTTAATTTTGACAAGGCACAGCTCCTGAATGGAGTTTAGTCCCCCACCCCCACGAGGCTGGGACCAACTGACCAATGAAAAACTTGGTCAACTATTTGGGGGCAGCCCTAATAATGAGTAACAATTACGTTTTCACTTTTATGTTCATAGTATGCCCCCATCAGAGTATACAAATGTAATATTCTAATAATACAGGACTACATATTGTACAACACATAGGAGCATAACATTTCAGATACAGTCAATTAGCCCGAACCCAACTGATTGAAAACCACCAAAATCATTCCATTTATTGTGGAGTTTCCAAAATTGGTTTAAAATCCTTTGAATTATGAATGGAAACATAATTGTGACGTTCAACAATAATAAAAAGATTGTCGCCAACTCAAATAATTGTGATTATGTAATTTTGACCGCTCCATGAGAAGTCATTGTGACAAGATATAGGTATAAACTGTAACCTAAAAATACAAAGCGGAGGTTCTTTGAGCTCAACCTGCAAAGTAGTATAAAAAAACATCCCAAAGACTCACCTTAAGAACCCACTCGTATTCTCCAAATTTAGAGTCGAAGGTGCCTTTCTGCAGCGAGCGGAGCTTGAGGGTGAAGCGTGGTCCCAATTCCTGAATGCCAACTCTCTTCTCATTCTTGAATATGTATCTGACATTACGGAATAAGAGCATTCGCTTATAAACATGTGGAAATGAAAAACGTTATTTCCAAATAAATTCTCTTTGGACGGTGAAAGAAAAAGTGAGCTAGAAATATAACACCAGGAACAATGCTTTTAAGGAATCTATTTTACAGCATTTGGATACAACAAACTTTGACCGAGAAAATCAGAAAGCAAGACGTCAGTAAGGTACAGTCACGCGGCCGGCGACAGGGCTCCAGCGTGTCGCCAGGTGCACCTGGCTTTTGTGGGCGTGTCGGCTCAAAATCGACTGGCTGTTGTGGGCACGTCTAACAAAAAATAAATAAACCCTTACCTGTGGAACCTAAAAAAGATGAAATCTCTCTGGTTGTGAAAGGTGGCGACCTGGCGACCCCCAAACTGGGGGTCGTGCGGGAAGAGCGCGGCGAGCAGACGCCCCACGCTGTGACCCAGACGCGTGGTGAAGTTGTTCAGGATCACCTCAGGGAAGTGAAAGGTCGGCTCCTTACCTCGCCTCTGCAGAGACATCAACACTGATTATATTATGACCCCGAAACAACTGCAGGGACTACCTGAAATCAAGACCGCTTGAAGTTTTACTCAATTCAGACATTTGTGGAAAACGCATAAAAAAAAAAGTGAACTTATTCTAAACCAAGATAGTGTAGGTGTGACAGGTTATGAATGTTATGCACCGTCATGAGGATTAAAAACTACGAGAATGTTGCTGATGAGCTACTTCACATAGGAAGTGGCACATAGGCTGTGCTCTTCTACATGTGCAAATTCACACACTGGCAAAGACATTTGTGCTATGCTATCTTTACCTTTTAAAAATCTGAATGAAAACTTTGCAACTATATGACGTTAGCCAGTGCAGGTTAAAATCTGGATCGAGGTGTTGACGCGGCATGATAAATGGAATGATGAGGAGAAATCCAGGGATTTGTTTCACACTAAAACTGGAACTCGAAATGCAATTACTGAAACTCACATACCAAATCTGCAAAATTGCAAGCGCAATTTCTGCTTTACACTCAGTTCAATTCTAAATCACACTTTTTGCAAAACACGACACACAGTAGATGTGTAACGCAACGTAGTTGATCTGTAACGGATCGCTCCCCCCCACCACTCAGCTCACGTATGATTTGATGTCAATTGCAGAATTTAACCATCATAGTGAAAGTTTTACTGCCACTGTTCATTTTTAAAGTATTGATTCCATAAATCTCGATGCAGCGTTGCAGTGAAAAGATAAACAAGACAGATGCATGCTTTGTTTTACTGTTAAGCGTTATGATCGGTTTTAGGTACGTCGCGCTGTGTTGCTGCTACTTTACGACTTTATATAGTAAAGCAAATGTCGCCGCTGTGCGTCTGCTCCTCTGCCACATTGGAGCGTTCAAGATCCACTAGTAAACAACATACCAACATACAATGTGTATTGAGAGATGCAGACTTCTCTACAAAACCGACTGTAACTCGCCTAATTCCGAGCCGATTTCCATGAAATTCAGTTTGTTATTAACGCGAGAAATTGAACATGGTACTGGAATTAAATTCAGTTATTGGGGGCGGATCTACTCGTACTCTGCATCAGGCACAACATTCAGAATTAAAATGGCTTGTGTTCCTTTGGAAAGCAACGCCAACCATTATATAGAAATTGGCAACAGCCACTCCTCGCAGGTTCAAACACTGGCTGCTTAATTGTTCACTTTGAAATCAGAGCTTTAGCACTAAGCAGTAAAAAGGCTGAAGATGAGCTCTCCTGTTTTGGAGGAAAATGGAGGTCAACATAGGTCTTTTTTTTTTTTTTCTCCTTACATTTTGCATTTGTTTGTCTTTTTACAGCGCAACTTTTATTTTTTTACTGAATGTTTTTCCTGGGTTTCTCCTGTTGGGTATGTGAAGTGTTAAATACAAAACACAAGTGTTCCAAAATAATGCATTTTGAAAATACTGTAAATAAAATGTTTGTTACTGTACTTGCATTTGTGTTTGTTCATATACACACACACTGGATATTTGAGTAAATGAACATTACTGTAACAATCTTTTACAACTGGCGAAAGTGCAACACTGAAAATGCAAAAGGCATAAGGAAGAAAGATCTAGAAAACTGTAAATGGGTCGTGCTTATGGCGATTTACATCGTAACTCGATCAAGATAATCAGGATACCGTGTTCAGTTATCTTTACGGGGGCACTGATTAAGCTCAATATCCCGGATAGGAGAATAATGCCAGTCGCTACACGTTCACAGGTGGAACTTTCTTCAGCCTGGTCCATTTCAGACATTTATTGTGGAAAATGTAACTTATTCGAAACCGAGATGATTGCGTTGTGTAAGATATGCAGAGAAGAAAGTTTCCAACTCGACTCGCCTTGAGCTCTTTGCGTAGTCGTGCGCTGCTGACTTTGAAGTGTGCTGTTGGTCCATCGGGGAGGTGACAGAGAACCATTCCATCTGATTATTAGTGAAGGAAGCTTTTAGAAAACAAGCCACACCATTCCCATCATGGAATAAGGGTCCAGAATTTGTCTTACCATTTCATGTATGGGCTAATTGAATTGCACTTGAGACACGGCACCTTTTCTAGTCCAGGGGCACATAGGTGCGTCACATCCACCCAGTCACACACGCATGTAAACATTGATGGCGGAGGCAGCTGCCATGGAATAACATCGCTCCGGCAACGTTCAAGTATCAGAATAACAGTAGTTTATCATTTACTTATTAAAAAAAAAAAAAGGTTCAAAGCACACATTTGCCTTCAATAAAAAAAAAAGTGACGTTCTAAATGATTCAAGCTAACCTTTGGGATTAGGACCTTGGAGACTAATATTCAACACAGCCATGCAAGGTGGCAGCCAACTTGCTTATGAGGAGCGGTTAGGGGTTAGGTGTTTTGATCAAGAACACTTTAGTATTTTACCAGCAGGAGGAGGATGGAACCTGGGAGTCCTGACGTTTCTTTCCTTCTTTTTTTTTTTTTTAATTGTTGATTTTTGCTTAATTCTTCATTCTGTTACTGTTTAATTCTTCAGGTTTCTTTTTGATTATCCTGCCATATTGTTGTGTACAGTTAAATGAGTTGCTATAGTTCACCCCCCCCCCCCACATTATTATTCTATTGTTTGTTCTTATTGCTGCCTACTGTATTGTGAGCTGCTGCGACATGGCAAGTTCCCTCCGGGGATGAATAAAGTATCTATTTACCAGACGCCCACTTTATCTCCTGAGCACCCCCCCCCCAAATGGGTTGGTTGGCTGGCAACGGGCCACTTTTTAAAATCCATTTATCTGATTACTTGTTGGGGAAGCTACAACTAAAGGAAGCAACAACTAAAAGGACACACATCTATACTTTTGACAGAATACAACTTAAAGATCTCCTCCACTGAGTTTCTCCAAAGGATACTGGGGACTTTGCGGTCCTCATTGATGACCATGAGATAGGTGAAGCCCCTGGAAACGCACTGTGGAATGATCCTCTTCAGGGCAAGGCCTCTCCTGTAGTACACATGGGCGTCTGGGATCACTGTGGCCAGCTGCTCGCAAAACCGAACTGTCCTCTGATAGAAATACACAGAGCAATGAATATTTTCAATCAATACTACTCTGGTCGACAGTATTTAACAACTTCCTTTACAATTTAATTTGTCGGATGGGACGAACTCCACCCTTTCAGCGATACAAACAGACCCCTTTATATCATTTTCATAAATGCATACAGATCCAAATTATTTTCAACAATTACCCCCGTTTGTCATACGCACTTCATCAGCGTTCCTCACACTACAGCTCCTTTCACACATGCAGTCTTTACCAGCAATTTTCAGGGGTCGATATTCCAGGAAACCTGTTCCAGCAATTTCCCACCTCAAGACCTAGCAACATTTCCGGGGGAATTTGCCGGGGCAGCTGTGTTGTGAATGGAAGCGGTAACATTGGCGGAACAAGCTTGTGAAGTAGAGGTGGAGCTGAATCCGAATACGGTATCGGCAAAGCATAATTAGTGGGTTTTTACGAATATTTTATTTCGTACAAATACAAAAATATATATATATATTTATTAAAAAAAAAACATTCAGAAAAATGGCAAGGCTGAACCACGTCGCCCGGCTGCAAAGACGAGAAACTGAAATGCGTCCATTCTCTACGGAGACATCTTTATATTTTTAAATTTCATTAATTTTCTTCTTAAAAATGCCACTCAGACACTAGATGTGTCTTATGCCTGGCAATGTCCGATGTCATGCTTCTGTATGTATCTGCCTGTGCCGACTGCAGAAGGAACGAGCGGACAGGGAGAAGGAGAACGGGTGGAGAACGGGTGGAGAACGTTCCTTTTCCGGGAGCACAGAGTGGAGGACAGGTGGAAAATGATCACACCGATTTAATAACATTGGGTTAGGGTTATTGCGCAGGACACTTTCACCCGCCTCCACTTGGGCCATCGGGCGTAGATTTGCTTATTTATTGTCTTGTTTAGTTATTTCAGGATTCCTTTCATAGGTATATATTTTTTATGTGCTTGCTACATCCACGTACATCCTCCTTGTGCGCTTAAGTGAATCAGTCTCATCCGTGCTTCGCTTTACTGCTCAGTCTGTTGCTCTCCAGCGCAAGGGATGCAGACTGGGACTGCATAACTGCCGATCCTGATCCGTTCAAAAAAGTAAAATAAAGGCCGATAACGGTCGGGCCCTAGAACTATGTGTGAGAGGGGCTTACAAGAAGTGACTGAGATTTAAAGAGTGATTTCCTGATATAAAATATTTGTTTTGATGCAACTATCTATAAACTGTTGATACTTTTCAGTAAAGTAATAAAAATGTACAAAAAGTGAAAGCGAATTTACAAACTCCTATTCTATGGTTAATATCTATATGTTGTACACACTGTCAATGGGGAAAGCAACGACGTTAATATATAAATAAATAATAAATTTAATGCAAATGTTACTAAAGGATCTTCTAGAAAACTGGGGATACAAAGCATTCACTAGGAAAAACTTAGTTTGATAAAACGCTCAAAAGCTCAAACAAATTTCAATGGATGTTGCTTCCTGCTTATGGTATATTTGGCTTGAAAACATGTCATAATTAGTGAAAAAAAAATGATAATTAAGAATTTGAAAATAAAAAAGGCAATGTTCTCTCATGCTCCTTCTTTCCAGTGCACAAAAAAAACAAAACACCCAGTAATATCCGGAATTTGTAATTAGTTGGAAAGGTTACATCCGGGTGTAACTTCCAGGAAAATGACCCTGCACACAGGCTTTTATCTGCTCTGGCTCCAATGGAAACAGGACACATGGGTCCAGACACAAATCTTCACCCCCGATGCGACGCACGTTTTAGTTTTGGATGCTGCTGCATAAATAGGCAGGAATACCTGTGTGTCCTTCGATCATTGCATATCCGATTTAAATAAAAAGACCGAAGTAGAACTGTCTAAAATTGCACTTCTCAGAAACGTATTGATTAAAGTGATGTTTCGGTCAAAGGACTTTATATTCAATTCAAAAGCTATAATTCTCCTACGCAGCCGTCCCTCTCCATCTGTGTGTGAAAAATCCTTTTTGTTACCGTCCATATAAACAGAGAGGTGAGGTTATTAAAAAAAAAAAAAAAGAAAGAATGAAAAGCTGCCACTCACCCCTCTTGGCCTGTCCGATGTTGTGATGAGCACTTTAGGGCTGGTCAGTCCATTAAAGTAGGCGGAGAATTCATCAGTCGCCTCATCGAAGGCCACCTGTAAATGACATATGCCAACATCACAAAGCAAGCTCACCCTAAACATGACATTTTCTTCTGACTGACAGGGAGGGGGAGGCACGGAGAGGGAGCGATCGGGCAACGTTTTGCGCACCCGTCTCACTCTCAGATGGTACCGAAGCTATGCGTGTCAGCAATGCGTGCGCCAGCAATGGGGTGCCCGCGATCAGTGCGCCAGAACAGTGTTTTTATTTGACATATCCTAATGGAACGAAACCGTGTGTGATGTAAATGTAAACAGATATTGTGTTCAAATTTCATATCACTCCTGTAACTTTCACCAGCAAAAAAAGGAAATACAAAAATAATATATTTTTTATTTTATTATTTGCAGTGATGATGGACAGTAATGAGCTCAACCCATCGCTGGGGTTGTGGTAATAGTCACAGTCCTTGTTGCACATGTCACCCCCATGCCTTGTATTCAATAAATGGATTGTATAGCCTATTTATCTTTTACCATGCAACAAACGTTTTAGTTTTTTTGTTTTTTTTTATATAATATATATTTTTAATCCTTTAACTGATAGTATTGATCCATCAGAATCCTTATTGTAGGTAAATGGCTAATTATTAATATCCCTAGAACAGCCAGTACATTACCTCTTCATCTTCTGGATCCACCGTCGTCTCGTCGTACACCCGCTGATTTTCTATTGTCTTGGGTATTTCTTTAGGCGGGGCCTGAGTTATGGGAAGGTGGTTGAGGAATTCACAGATTTTACAGAATTCAGTTTTAGGTCCACACCAGCATCACATACTGTGAAGCAGCTTAGAGTTGTTGTCAATTGATACTTTATTCATCGCCAGACGGAAACGTCACTGTCATAAGCACCAATGGGCAATAAAGACAACATGTAACAGAAATAAAATGTGGGGGAAAAGGGCGATATGCAAAAAACCTCAAAGTGAAATATCGACCTTTATATCGATAGGTTTGCATAAATACATATTCATTCTCTCTCACACACACACACACACACACACACACACACACACACACACACACACACAAACACACACACAAAATGGTACAACCATAGTAACACCCAACCAGCCCGAGGAAAAATGAGTACTCACCTTGTCACCTAAAGCCTCCCTTTGCTTTTTCCTTGTTTTCCTGACCTGCATCTTAAGCTGAAAAGCAAATAGGAAATTGTAAGCCTAGTAAACCTAAATCACATACACAACGAACAGAAAAGAACGGCAAGGCAGAATTAAAGCACCGAAACACCGCACAACATGAGCAGGCAGTGGTATAAAAGCACAAGGGCCACGCCGGCTGGTACCTTCCTTTTCTCCAGCTTGAGCTTCGTGAACATGAGGTGTCTGCGCTGTTTGTTTTTGATCTCGGACACAGAGAAGGAGGGAGGCAGCGCCGCTTCGCTCGGCACCGCGATGACTTCGCCATCGTCCCGTCCAGGGCCGGCCTCTTTCTTCGGCCTCTTCGCGCCCTTCTTCTTGCCTTTGAGGCGCTTTTCGGGAACACCGGCCGCGTCCATGCCGCGATGCGAGAGCGGTTCCCTTCGCTTGTGTCCCGCATGCGCCGGGTGTAGAGGCGGCGACTTCCGCTGCAGAGGCTGCTCGGCTTTGGAGCCCCTCCCCTAGGGGTGGGAGGCGTAAGTGCAGCCGCCATACAAGTGGTGGGGTCGGATCATCAAGAGGTTCCAGGGGGAAACATGATGAACAGTTCACATTCCCTGTCATTTCATTTACACGACGTTAGCGCTATGAGATCATGTACAAAAATGACTGTTTTGATCCTAGTTCCGCCGTTACCTCTCTGACTATAGTATAGAAGTTTGCGTAATCGTATGCAACAATACAATCGTCTCAGATCGGGGTCCAAGAGACGAAATCGAACTGAATGGGGCACAAGGTAGAATAAAAAAAACAAACACTTTATTAATCCATAATAAACCTTAGCAGAGAAGAATAACGGAGAAGAAAAAACCCTAAAAGCATGAATGAAGGAGCCAATTCATTTTAATATTTCCCTTTATTCTTTGATTGCAGTTCAACTTCACAGCATGACTTCTTACATTTGATCTCCAATTAAAATTTTGAGTTTGTCAGATACAGCCATGA
This sequence comes from Zeus faber, assembly GCF_960531495.2. Lineage (NCBI taxonomy): Eukaryota > Metazoa > Chordata > Actinopteri > Zeiformes > Zeidae > Zeus > Zeus faber. The sequence continues at coordinate 48,101,614 of NC_137193.1, forward strand.
TTTGTGATTGTTCTGACGACAGCCAGCGATATGCATAAAATAATATAAAGTAATAATACAAAGTCATTATAGATAATAGCACTGTGAGAATGATCCCTCCATGTTTCCCCCTTCACTCTCCTAGCAGCCGATGTACCACGCCACCGTCTGTCTGAAGGCCTTGTAGATGATGGGGTTCCTGGAGCACACCAGGCCGCCTCCCCTCCACGCCTGGGCCTTCTCCCTGTTCAGGTCCCCCAGGCAGGTCCACTGGTCCTGGAACGCCCAGGACACGCACCACTTGGAGTGGTCCCAGTGGGACTGGAAGAGGACGGGCCCTGGGAGCCGCACCCTCTTGATGTTCATGGCGTGTTTTGACAGGGAGCAGTTGGACGGCAGCTCATGCTTTGTTATCTGCCACGTCTCCACCAGCAGGTCGGTGCCAAGGACCTGGGCCACCCAGCCCGCGTAGATATCTGGATCAATATTAACATTACCATCATTACATATCATTACTGTTGCATCAACTTGGAACATTTGACTTCCCACATAACTCATACAATCCCTAAGGGAAATGTATGTTTTATTTTCGTCGCGTGAAGTTTTGAAATTTAGCAGATTTGTTTTGCTTTGTCATTATAGGATATTGTGTACGTTCATGACAAAAAATATGGTATCGTTACTTGCTGGGGAAATTGTTTATATTGTAGAATGCATACAGAAGAAAGAAAGAAAGAAAGAAAGAAAGAAAGAAAGAAAGAAAGAAAGTGTAGTTTCTTGATGAATTTGATGTGTTGATGAAGAAGGAGTGACCGCTGACGCTGACTTGAGTAAAATAATAGATTAATGACAAAAGAACAACATCAGACTAGACTTGCCATGGACGTCTAGGAGAGAACCGAGCCGGATGGAATCTCTGCCCGATGAAACTCGGGCAGGTGCTTTTATGCTTAACCAGAGACAACGTTGACCATCTGATTCCCTTACATAGGTCGCCGTTCACATTTCACCTCCCTTATCACTGGGACCCCTGACAATGGGCTCTATCTCTCTCTTGAGACCCCTGGCACCGTCTGTTAATAATTATAATTAATTAATAATTATCTTATACTGTCTTGTCCTGTCTTGGGACACCACACATTCCAAGACACCTCAAAAGAAAGAAAGAAAGAAAGAAAGAAAGAAAGAAAGAAAGAAAGAAAGAAAGAAAGAAAAATCCCTTACCATCAACAAAGTATTCGGATTTGACGAAACTGACAAACTTTTCCCCCTGAGCTGATCGGAGATTCTTCATGTTCTTATTGGACACCAGAGGCCTTTTGGAGCCTTTGCACATCTGGGCCAGCGGTGCTAGGTCCGGCAGGAACGGTGCCGGCACGGAGCAGTTATACAGACGTGGATAAAGGTAAAGGAGCTGCTGGGCTGGAGGGGGAGGAGTATTAATACATAGATATTAGAAATCTATAAAAATCTTGCTTTTTGTGTGTAAACAGGTACAAATACACACCAGCTTGCATAGAAATAGGTCATATTTGAGTGTGTGCGTGTGTGTGCGTGTGTGGCCGGGAGCCAAGATAACTGTTTTTTCATCAACCTCCTCTCACCAATGAGGAGGAACTGTTCATAGTTGTAAGTCACACACAGAGCGGTCTGGCCATTGACCTTTCCAGAGGAGGGGTAGTGATAGCCCAGCTCAGGGAAGGAGGGGAAGTGGGGGACACTGTGGGACAGCCAGAAGCCCTGAGAGCCGTCCAGGAGCAGCACCCCTGCAGGACACACAAAGAGCAACCATACAAGTTATACACAGCAAACCAAACACATACAGGAGCTGGACATAATTATGGAAACTCCTGGTAATAGATAGATAGATAGATAGATAGATAGATAGATAGATAGATAGACAGACAGACAGACAGACAGACAGACAGACAGACAGACAGATAGATAGATAGATAGATAGATAGACAGACAGACAGATAGATAGATAGATAGATAGATAGATCAAAATGGCAAGTAATTCTAATTCATTGAATTAATCAGTTTCAGTAGTCTTGCATCGCTATCTATTTGAAGGCCACAGTGAAAAGCATTGTAATTAAGCAGATTAAAGTGTTGTGGAACAGATTTCCGAATGGCAGTTAAATTCTGGGTTCACAGAGGCTCTGAAGAAATAGGTTGTAATTCAGGTTGTACCTTGTGGTATTCATGCACTCTCTTGTTAAATGTCACTCTATTCCTGTTGATCTGTCCATGTTTGGTGTAAACCGTCATGATTTTTTAAGGCTGTTCTCTTCGACACATTAAATAATTCATGTTTTTTGTGACTGTTGCACCGTGAATTTGGGCTCTAGTTGGCTCATGTTGCTTTGAAAACCAATATGCTAAAAATGCTATATATAATAATATACTATATCCTGCAAATCAACAATAAACCAGCTGCATTGTAATGGTTTAATGCATGTTTTAGCTACTTCAAAGTTGATCTACCTCCTAATTCTCCATTATTGTGATATTCATGAATATGCCTGTGCAAACATGAATGGGTGGCAATGTGCAGTTGTGTTTTCCCTTTAAGTTCTACCAGGTCAGTCCAAAGTCAATAGTAGTTATCAGTGGATTACACTTTGCCCCGAATCCTCCCCCGACTACAAAATGATATAGGTCTATTGTGTTTGTCGAAATCACTGCCTCACATAACTTGAGTACAACTCAAAAAAAGGATTTATAGTGCATATCATATGATATGCATGCGATGTTCTCCTATCTGTACAATATGTTTGAATAACACTGTTATAAAACTGTAGACTGTAGTAATAAAGAATAAAACAATAATTTCATAGTAATAATTTATACCCTTTATACTTGTACCAATAATTTATCCTGTACATAGAGTCACCCCTTGTATATTATGTATATCTTGACATATGTGACTATTTCTGTTTTGTATTTTGGGCTATTTCTTTATATTTGGCAATTTTTAATTTACTTTTTATTGCAACTATAGTTTTGGAATTTCAAATCATTTGCGCTAAAATCAGATATAGCCTTACTGACCAACATATTTTTCATTTTCATGTCATTCCAAATAATTAAAACACAAAACAAAATTTTGTCCAAGTCACTGTACCGAGTCATCATACCTTTAGTGTGACCGAATCCTTTGATGTAGTCAATGTCTGGAGGAGCATCATTGTACAGGGCGTAGACCGAGCTGTTAGACTGAAGGAGATGCTGGTTATCATTATACAAAAATGTATTTGTCCCATCATTTCAAATCAAATCCTCTCATTTTGACCAGCTCAGGGTTTTTTTTTTTCTTTGTGACAAAATCTAAAATACGCAATAATAATAATAATAATAATAATAATAATCTCTAGGTCGTCCTCCGACGAGCCTTCCATCGTTGTTTCCAGTCATCCCGGTTCTCCATACATCTGGCCAGCTCGTTGGTGCTTTGTGCTCCCGCATCATTCTTGAGTACATCCACATATGTTAAAGTGGGACGTCCTCGTGACCGGTGCCCATGTGTTGGCTCCCACAGTACCAGTTTGCTGGTTGGCAGCTCCTGGTGTCTTTGGCAGTGTCCTGCTAGTCTCATTCTCCTTACAGCAATCTTCTCGCTCACCCTTGGTATTCCCTTGTACAGAATTCTGTTGGTTACATGTGTACTCTTACATCCTGGTGTAGCACCCGTCCAGGGACTTCTCTAGGGTTGGCTTCAGGGACCAGCATTCACTGCCATAGAGGGGAACGGACTCTACTGTCGCATGGAAGAAGCTGAGTTTGATTTGGCGGGGGAGGTTGGAGTTCCATACACTGGACATGCCGTTCAGGGCCCTCCATGCAGGTGCCTTCCTCACTTTCAGATCTTGCTCAGTTGAGTTGACCCATGAACCCAGGTACTTGAAGTCATCGACTTCTTTCAGCACAGTTCCTCCTGCTGTAGTCAGAGGTTGATGTTCTGGTGGAACGTTACAGGTGATGACCTCAGTTTTCTTGGCGTTTAGCCTCAGGCCTACTTTGGCGCACTCCAGCTCTACCCTTTTCAGTAGTTCTTGTGCTTGTTCCACATTATTGGAGAGCAGACTGATGTCATCCGCATAATCAAGGTCTGTGAGGACCACTGCGGGATGTCGTCTTGACCTCCTTGGTGTTAGCGTGAAGCCAAGTTCCTGCTCTCGCCCGCTGATTGCCTTCCTGAGTGCGTAATCGAGGACTATGATGAAGAGGAAGGGGGCTAGTGTGTCCCCTTGCATAACGCCAGCCAGGATGTCAAACTCCTCGCTGTTGCCATCTGGGGTCATCACCTTGGCCCTTGTTCCTGCGTACATGGTCTCTATTGCTCGGAGTAGGTTGGGTAGGAATTCCATACGCCTTAAGGATTTTCACCATCATGCCTCTGTGGATCGAGTCAAAAGCCTTTTTGAAATCAATGAAGCACAGAACTGCAGTCAGGTTGTCCTTCCTCACCTCCTCAATTATTCTCCTGAGTGCCAAGATCTGGGCTGTTGTTGTTCTCCCCTCCCGAAAGCCGTTCTGGTTCTCCCTCAAATGAGGGTCGATGGCAGGTCTTATCCTGTTCAGTATCATGCGATTGTAGATCTTTGCAGGGATACATGTCAGGCTAATGCCTCGGTAGTTGTCCGGTTTCGAGAGATCTCCAGCTTTGGGCACTGGGATGATGTTCGATAGAGACCACATATCAGGCTGCCGATTGTGCAGCAGAGCAAGGTTGCAGAAATCTAGAAAGATGTCGTCGAGATCACATTTCTTCAGGACCTCTGGGGGTAGACCATCTGGACCGGCACTTTTCTCCACTTTCACGGTGGTTTTTGCCCTGGCGACCTCCCCAGCCGTGAAGGGACCATCATCAATTCCCAGGTCTTGGAGGACTGCTGGTACATCTTCCTCCACTGCTTCCGCAGTCTCTCCCAGCAGCCTCTGGAAGTGCCTGGCCCAGGTTGTCACCCTCTCCTCAGGGCTTGTTCCGTCGACCAAACTCTGCGATCAGGATCCTGTCTGTGTGGTGGTAAACACGACGAAGAGCCTTTTGCGCTCGAGAACTCAGCATTAACCCGACGCCGCCTGTTGTGGCCTGGGCCTGGTTTCGCCACGCTGATGCAGAGATGAACGTGCATCTCTCCACTCTGCGGTACACGATCGGGTCATCAGTGTGCACTCTTCTGTGTTCTTGGATCCCCAGGATCTCCACTCCCCATTCCTCAGCACAGTGTGCTAGCTCAATCAACCTCGCTTCTTCTCTCACTGTGCATGCGTTGAAGGTTCCCATAACGAATGGTCTCCGACAGTGCATGAGTGCATTGGACGGGGTGCTGTGATCGGACAGGACCCTCCCTGGGACACTCCCAGGGTTTGAGGTCCTGTCGTCATGGTGCCCTCCAGAAGGAGGACCAGCACCACCGTCCGCCGCCATGTTCCTGGGGACTCCCGCCGCTGGAAGTATAGGATTTGGGATGACTTTGTACTCCATGGTTGGCTTTACTATGCTGATAGCGGACTGTGGGGCGCAACTCCTCGCAGTCCCGGTTTTAGTTCAGAGTGTCCTTCTCCTAGACGGGTTGCCGTCCAAGGCTATGAGCCCCATCTGCCCATTCTATTTAACCCATAGCTGGGACAGTGGTTGGCAGACGCCAGGGCTTGTCCACACACCGGTGGGCCTGCGCGCCTTGCCTCTGGGGCCCACTGCTGCTCCGAGATCTCCTACAGTTTGGCCTGGGACCTCGCGATACCCAGTTACCGTGTGTGGCCACGCGGAGGCACTGCAGAAGTCTTGGCGATGGAGAGGCTATGTACTGACCTCGGAAGACTAACGCACTCGCTTCCTTTACCCAAGACTGGGTTGGTCAGCGGCAGGAACTAAGGGAGGGGAGTCACATGCATCTCTACAAGCAACATCTCTTTAGTATGCTGCACTAGACGCATCAATACACCCTACGAGCTCTCGCCCGCTCACACACAAAATAATAATAATAATAATAATAATAATAATAATAATAATAATAATAATAATAATAATATTATTATTATTATTATTAATAATAATAATAATAATAATAATAATAATAATTTATTATAACAATCCATTATAGTATGATTTATATGATTTATATATTATGATATTTATACTATTTAAGATGAACAATAATAATTTCTCACACACACACACACACACACACACACACACACACACACACACACACACACACACACACACACACACACACACACACACACACACACACACACACACACACACACACACACACACACACACACACACACACCTGGTAGGCCCGCCCCAAGTACAGCTGGTCCAGTGTTCTCCCAATTGCTCCTTCACTGGTGTTGACCATGAACGGACTCTTCATCCAGCTGCTCCCCGTGGAGGAGTCCAGGTACATGTACTCCACTCCGCTGCTCACCTCCCCAATCTGGTACATTGGCAGTTTGTACACGATAAACCTGCATGAAATATTAAATAAATTGGAAAATCAAAAAACTCATTGGATGACTGACTCACAGATCTTCTCTATCTGTATATTCCTCATAATTGTCTGAGACACTGAAAAACTATTATTTCTTAATTTTTCAAATAATGTCAACATATCAATCTGTCATCTCACCAATCCACTGGTTCACCAGCCTCATTCCTGCAAGCGATGTGTGTCATTCCCGCTGTGCAACAGAGCAACAAGACAACAAGACAGAACAGTAACTTGCAGCCTGCCGCCATCTTTAGCAGCCGATGGAACTAACAAACAAAATAGCAAAAAAGGGAAAATCTACGTTTTGGTTTTTGTGACCTATCGGAAGAACAGCACAGATGGCTGGATATAAATACAATTTAAAAAAGAGGAAGTTTTAAGAAGTGGTCTCATGACAGGAAAAAGCTCCACAGCTCAAAAGTCTCACGTTAGGAATTAAAAAGGATAATAAGAGATCAGCGTCAGCGGGGAAGGAAGACCAAAAACAAAGGGAACTATAATGAGTGGTGTGGTCTCTTTTTACATTTGCATGTATTCAATAAGTAGACTCTTTTGTCCAACACCACTGACATGATAGACTAGAAACAATAAGAGCAGACATCCAGAAGAGACAAGTCAAGACAAACAGCTTCCAACTTAAATGCTTGAGAACCTGTTTTCTGTCTGCCTAACTGGCACAGGCCCAGCGCCACATTTTACTGGATATTTGTATGACTGTGTATGACTGTGACAACCTCTTCGATCTTGAATCTTGAATAACATAAAGTGTCTCCAAACAGATTGAACGAGAACTCAACCTAACGACACATACACCTATGCATATTTATTTTGTTAACCAGCATTGCAATGTCAACATGATTCATGCTAATCACTAATCTTTTTGGATAGTCAAAAGAATCCGGTGACTTGCTCGTCATCAGCGACCAGGCCTCCAGGGTAGTTACCGCCCTCTCCCAAAAAGCTACCTCACAGGACACACAGAGACACAAACTGGGAGAAGCAAAGTAGAATGGCAACCACCTCAGCCCAGGTACAGTACACAACTTTGTGTTCCAAAATGTTTATAAAAGCCTAAATAATAATTCAATAATACATTTTATTATATATTTATAAAAGGCAAAATAATATCATAATAAATTGTATTATATAGTTATAAAAGGCAAAATATGATTATTATTATTATTATTATTATTATTATTATTATTATTATTATTATTATTATTATTATTATTATCATTATTATTTATTTATAAATTGTAAGCTTCATTTTGACTATGAAGCTACCTTAATTTATAAATTAGTTTAAGATTTTTGTTATAATAATGATAACCATGTATAGTTCTATCTTTTATTTTAGTCTATCTTTCTGTCTGTCTATCTAAAGTAAACACATCATGTTATCTTACCTTATTAATCCTCTGAAGTCCAAGCTGAATTCAGAGAAGCGGTGTAATTTTGGTTTGGACTGATATTTATCTAAATATAATTAACTTAACACACTCTTACTCCAAAGTGGTTGATATATCTGTATGAAGGGAAATCACACTTACATTGATATGCCATCAATAGTTTGGTCAGTATCATTATGCAGCTTTTAGATAGATCTAAAACACACAAAATATAAAGAGTATAGTTTTTGTATTTTTTATTGCCACCAGAAATGTTGTCGTAGCACACACTATAATATATTGACGAACTGTTTTGTCAACACAAAAGCTGTTCATCAAGGTCTTGGGTATACAATGAAGTCAAAATTGTTAATTTAATCTGATGTCTAAATTGGTAGAAACAATGTTTTATCACAGCTGCTCACAACTTTATCTCAGTTGACCGAAGTTGTGAAATGAGCCAATAGACAGTGACCTGAAAATTCACGACCCCCTGCTGGGGGCCATTAGAGGTGTGGCTCTGCAGCAGTGGGGCCCTCTCTCTGTCAAACCCTCAGACAGGGGAATGAGGCTGTAGGCTAGTGGGAGTGGGGCAATGCAAGAAATGGTAGAAATGTTTTTTAGTTTTGAAAGATATATTGAAAACATCACACAAACCATATACAAAAACTCCAAAAAATGGTTTTGGGTGATAGGTGAGAAGAGCAACTCTAGAACCAACAATCACGTTCAAGTAAAATGACAATTTTAATTCATGAACAAAATATATATATATAGAGAGAAGTGGGAGCATGCAGTCTTGGCCTGCTAGCTGGTGTAGGTGCAAGATGATTTTCCGTGGCAGCTCGTAGAGGTGCTCTCATACTGTAAAAACGAAATTTAAAAATGTGTCTCTGCAGACTACATACATCACACCAGGTATTTTTTTTTCTCACCAGCTTATGGACCACAAGTCCAGTCCATAAACTAGTGAGAAAAACAACAACACAAAACAATAAACCTTTGCCACATATCAAGCTTCTTTTGTCCAACTTAATATTCAAAGTTTCTTCTCCAATGCCGAACATCAGCAGAATGTGGAGTTTGTGCAGACGGGCTACGGCAAGAACCTGGTGAAGGTTCTGTGCATTAGAAGACATGGAATCCACCATTATATCATCGAGGTGAAAGCTAACGTGGAACTGAGTCTGAAATCCCGGAAGGACTACCTGACTGGAGACAACTCCGACATCATCCCCACAGACACCATCAAGAACACTGTGCACGCCTTGGCTAAGCTCAAGGGGGTACGTTAAAAATATATATCAATATATAATCAATCAGTATCAATACATATGTAGAATTCAGCAAGAATGGAGGTATTGTCTATTTTATTGTTTGGAGTTCATAGTACATAATATTGTACTACAACAAAGGACGACAATGGTTGCAGCAAGAGCATCAGAGCTTTTGCCACAAAACCGTTTTGTAAATTGCAATTCAAACCAACAACCCTTTCTTTTGGGTTGTCATTTTGTGTGTCTCTCTGCAGGTAAAGACTATCGAGCAGTTTTCGCTGGACATCTGTCATCATTTCCTGACATCTTTCAACCATGTCCTGAGGGCTAGGGTGTCCATGGAGGAGGCTCCATGGAAGAGAATAGAGAAGGTATAGCCAGGATTTCAGTCAAAATATTAGGATACTAATTTGTAAAAAAAAAGTAATAAGTAAATGTAATTCAACTAATTTCCGGATGCCTTTTTTGTGTGTTTTTTTTCCAGAGGCCTCCTCTGACTTTTTGTGAGGGTGGGATGAGATTGTAGTTTTATAATATTTATCTTCCAGAATGGAGAAGAGCATGTACATGCCTTCATCTACAGCCCGGAAGCTTTTCGTTTCTGTGACGTGGAACAAAATCTCAACGGTAAACGGGACATAAACAAAAATGGCAAACGTGTCATAATCTGATTGTTTATTTGGGGTGTAAGAGACAGAGCGAGGCTGAAGATGCTTCTACGTTTGCAGGTGTCCCGGTGGTCCACAGTGGGCTGAAGGACATGAAGGTGTTGAAGACCACCCAGTCAGGCTTTGAGGGGTTCTTCAAGGACCGCTTCACCACGTTGCAGGAGACCAAGGACCGGTGCTTCTGCACCTCCGTGTACGCCAGGTGGCGCTACAACAGGGTTCAGGACATTGACTTTGATGCTGCCTGGTAAGAAAGATTTTGTTGATGAAAGGGTTAAGGAAAGACTGACAAGACAGAGAGACAGATGTAAGTGCACACAACTATTAGTTTGTGAGAAAAGTTTGATTCAAAACAACTGTTTATAGTGTAGAATCAACTAAAACAGGACACTATGAAATAGAAAATTTAAAGATTTGTTTGAAAATTCAAATAAAAAATGAATCATTTAACATTTTAATAGAACATTTGTAAATTAGGAACAAATTCAGAATAGAAAAGTGTACGTGGTGCATCTCCAATTTGCATAGTGCAAATTGGAGAGAAAAAATAAAATAAAATCTCAGTGAACAGAAACAAAATCAAATACATCTGGATTGGATGGCTACACTAATGTTCCCCCGGAGGGAAATTTCAGTGTCAGCAGCTTGCATCAAAATAGACAATGATAATAATAACACAATAAGAAACACCGTTACATTTCCTGCTGTGGCTGTGCCACCTGCCACCCAAGTTGTGTTTTCAGGGCCAAAGAGAGTGGGCCAGCTTTTTACCTGTTGCTCGTTAGACCAACCAATGAGCAACAGGTATGCAGCCACTCAGACCCCAATCACCTAGATCCAGGTCAAGTATGGCTGCTCAAACCACATCGACCCCCACACCACACCCACATTGTGATTCTAAGCATGACATCACTGTTGCAGGGAGTCTGTAAAGGGGGCTTTGGTCGAGAGGTTTTGTGGCCCGTGCGACCGTGGAGAGTACTCCCCCTCGGTGCAGAAGACCCTCTATGATTCGCAGCTTCTGATCCTGGAAAGACTGCCTGAGGTAACACACCACGCTACCATATCGAGTGACAACCAAAACCCACTAGAAGATTAATATGCAGGGTGCTTTCTTTGACTAAATTGCAACTATTTATTCTACATATTCATGTTCCATAAACGTAGTACTTGCTTGTGTCAGTGTAAATGACCGCAGATCCCCCCCATCTTCTTGCATGTTGTTTTTCAGGTGGAGGAGATAGAGATTGTGATGCCGAACCAGCATTACTTTAACATCGACATGACCAAGATGGGCCTACAAAACAGTAATGAGGTAAGTAGGAAGGAACCAATAAAAAACAAATCTCTGATGCTCAACTTTGTAATATTTACCACCTTCTTCATTCTAGGTTCTCCTGCCGCTGGACAACCCCTCTGGCAACATTGCAGGGACAGTGCGCAGAAAACCACTTGCAAGGCTGTGAAGACAGTCACACAAAACTACCAGAAGCACATTTATTACTGGGGCATTTGTGAAAATCTGATTTAATCATTCAACATTTTAGAAATGTAGTCGTAATTTTCGAGTACGAGCGACAAATTCCTGATTGTACTAAATGTGCTCAAGTATTTCACTCAATAATAAAGGGAAAAACCGACATTACTGTTGTTCTTTGGTGAGAAAAGAGCACCATTTATTGCAAATCTTTGATTCAATATCCAAAATCCAGTGTTATGTTGAACATATATACATTGGTCATACACACATTTTCAATACACTTGTCTCTGAGACAATGCTGAAAGCACCACAGGTAACAACATATCAATGAGTATCTGTTTAAACACATAAATACCTCCATGTCAGGAACCTCTAGCAGGTTATACAGTAGGTGTGCAAGATAACTGTCCGTTTGGAGGAATATTCTGTTTCCTGTGTGATATAAAAGCATGCTATGAATAACCGCATCAGGCATGAGGCCTAGATCAAGATCATATAGGGCAAAATGGGAGTCATCAAAAAACATTGTGTACTTATCAAAGCCTTCCAAATACAATAGAACACAAACATTTTCATTATATATGTTCTTATATACAAAACCATGTTAGTCAAGTACACCAACCCACAGACACACACAATCATAACAGCAGGATATCATCCCCGAATTCCCCTTTTGAATTAATACAACAAAACAGAAACGGACAAAATAAGCAGCTGAAATAAAAAATGGCTGAAAAGGTAAACAGCTGAGCTGGCCTGCATGTGGCAACCGTCAGAGGGTCCAAACGTATGAAATATACAGCATTGCAGTGGTTCGATCTTCCTGGTAAGGTGCCAGTGTGGCCAGAGGAGTCTGTGGAGCTGAAGCTACCCTGGGTTCTGCCGATATGATGATTGTCATCGAGGGGCTCTGGGCCCGGCGCTTGGTGCTACGAGGTGTTGCTCTTAAGGTGCTGAGTCTGCAGTGGCTTCACATGGTATTCGTAGATCTTCAGAGCGGGGCCCAGCTTTATCGACAACCCCGTCAGGACGTCGTTACGCGTCATCAGAAGCAGCGACTTGCCGTCAATTTCCTGTCAGACGGAGTCGGGAGTGTGAGTTTGAGTTAAACCCCTGAAGTCTGTGTCTGTTATTTTGATATATACATTAGAATTAGAACATGGGAATATCAGCAACGTCAATGGTACCTCCGCTCAAACCATCGTCCAATTAGAAGAACTCAGGTGTGAGTGCATGTGCACAATAAAGGGGGAAGTCCAGCAGAAAGTTGTGTGTGCATATTTTTGCTCCTCCACATTAAATGAAGAACAAACAGCCGGACAAACCTGATCCTGAAAAGCTGTGGCTTGCTCTTCAAACCCTGTCGCTTTGAAGTAGTTGACGACATCTGCGACGCCCCAGTTGGCGGGGTCTGGGAGCTGGCCGTTCTCCACAGGGCTGTGGGGATACATTGCTCTCACTTACTTTGGTGACTTTTACAACGTTTGTCACGTATCAAAATTGCTGCCACACATGGATTCTGTTTTTTTCGACTAGTTTGATACAATACCTTTTGTTGTCCATTGAGCCATTTGCCTTGTCATCCATGCCAGCTGTAAGCACAAGTAAAAAGGAAAATATGTTAAGCTAAACCTTGAATTTGCATTGTTAAAATTGGATGTGTCGCATTTATTTCCATAAGTTCAAGTTCAAGAGATTGTAACCTGTTAGAACAAAGGGCTCAACCAGTCATTTTACAGAAACCTGCCAGAATACATATTAATGGAGCGGTTTTTATTTGTTATAGTGCACAGCAATAGTAACTTTCTCTCCGTTTTGTCACATAACTACAATGAGAGAAAAAAAAAAAAAAAATCTCAACAAGCCTTAAAACTTTGACATACATCTATAACTACAGCAAGTATTAGTATGAGTTAGACTGTTGTTAAACATTAAAAAAAAAAAAAAAAATCAACCAGCCCAAAAGCCTGTCCGAATATCAATCACATGGATCACATGGATCACATGGATCACATATCGAGAAGTTGAATGGCCAGACGAGCCAGGTTGTTATTGCCAACCAACATCCTACGGGGCGATCAGCTTTGGTATCACTCTAACAAAGGGCGCTTCTGCGATAATGACCGGCCTCACGTTACACCGCTTATTACACGGCTACTATTCAAATTGAATAATACAGTGAGCCGGCATATTGACTCATTTGATCGTTATTTGCCTAGTGCGCCGGCATGCCGAGTTTAAAAGCTTCCGCTGCAAAAAATAGTCCACAACAAAGTAGCTAACGGCGGTACGAGTGCGTGAAGCAGGCGGAGAAGCGGTTGCCCGTAGCAACGGCCATAACGAACAGAACGGCGATCGTTATTCAGAAATAACTGCACTATTGCCCTTACTGGCCAATCACAATCGAGTGTTCCACTCGGAGGTTTTAAATGGGAAGCGAGGAGACAAATGAGGTTCTTACAATGTTTAGTAAACTTTCATTCGAGCTCTTCAATAGATGAGGTTTCCAATAAGAGCAGCGTTGCTTCTCGGGACATTATTCAGCGTCTGGTTCTTCAAGAATAACAGGGAAATGGTGTAATTATGTCTCAGGCTGTGGGTGTATAGTTAGCTACACGAACGGTACAAGAAATCCTTTTCAGAACAACTAGTGGCATAAAGTAACGATCTATAGCTGAAGTAATGTTGTTTAAAAAAGATGTAGTAAACATGGGTTAACAGGCAAGGGATAAGTTAGCTCGGTTAGCAAAGGGGGGGGAAAAAAAAAGCGCCTTACCCTATTTAAAATAAACCGACCTCGACAATACGAGTTTTCTCAGAGCATAGAAGCAATTTGGATAGGCAGAACGTTTTCGGATAAATTAGGAGTTTTAAGAAAAAAAAAAGAAGATTTTGTTTTTCCCACGGAGAATTAACATTAGATGAAGTACATGGTCCAGCTAGCTTCTCTCCATCGATTTCAGCTCCTGACGTCACACGACGTCACCCCAATGCATCGTGGGAAATGCAGTTGCAGCCCGTGAAGAGCCATTACCGTCCTCTGTTCAGACAGGGCCTACAAGAGACGATTTTCTATTTTACTATATTACTTCTTTTAAGAATTTAAAAACGGAAAGGTATTTATAAAGATGTTATAAATAATATAAATATAATAAAAAAAAAAAAAAACAGACTAGATAAAAATCGAATTGTCTTTCTTTCCCATTTAATTACAGCGTGATTAAACACAAACCAATTTTGTTTTTAATAAAAAGAATTTAATTTATTACAGTGACATATATCCTTTGTTACATAAAATCTGCTACAGCAAAGTATGTTATACTTCCCTTGCAAATACAAGTAAATATGGGTGGGAAAAAGTGTCAGCCTTCTAAATGACATTGTGCAAAATATCAAACAAAGTAAATACATAGGTATTTCTTATTATGGCCCACACTGGATTTGTGACTATAAAGAAACAAACAAATCAAGCTGATAGACTGTGTGGAGCATCCGGTGGCTCAGGAAAAAAAAAGTGCCATAATTTACATCAAATAACGTCAACAAACATTTCACACACTTATTGGGGGATCAGCACATATCAGAATAAGTCAATTTACTACAGGTCTTCTGGGTTTTTTTTTTTTCCTTCTTCCTTTTACAGGTAGGCATTTTAAATCGAAACATTCCAAATTGAAAATGTTAATAACTTTCTTTTTCTTATAATCTGGGGAAAAGTGATTTCAATCCGATCGCAGGCAACTTCAATTTCATAACCAAAGGAAAGGACCATGAGCTTACATAGCCATGAAATAATAATATCTCACATGAACTGTTGTTTTTTTTCAGGGTAAATGACAAATAAATTGCAGAAATAAATATTGTAGTTTGTAACACTTTCGTAAATAAAACATTTGAAACCTTCAGACATACCAAAAACTATGCAGGTTTAAACATTTAAAATCTAAATTCATTAGACATCTCCAATTATAAATAAAAATATACTAATCATTTGTCCCTTTTAAAATGAAATACCAGTCAAAAAATAAACAAGCAAACAAACCAAATTTTTAAACAGACAAACATGTCATGACAACTTGATATTCAGGCGTCGCCAGAATCCAGATGCATTTTATCCAAAAAAAAAAAAAAAAAGATTCAGCCTCTAAACATTTACTATTTTTTTTAATCACAGATACTGGAATTAATTTCAATTAAAGTAAATGAGTCCTCCACAAATATGTAATAAAAGAAAAAAGCAAAACTTGGAATATTTTTCTTTTACTGATATTTGATCAATGTGTTCAAATAAACGTCTCTATCTTCATCTCCTACAACTAGTAGTAGGGTCACGGAACAGAGTCCCTCCAATCTTAACGCTCACCAGGTGCAACAAGGGTTTCGGTACTCGACACTTAAATCGTACATACACATCCCTCTGTTGATTCAACAATCTTAAAGCACCATGCCTGACTTTTCACATTTAAATTCAGCTTTTTTTTTTTGCATTATCAACTGGCCATGAAGAGAAAATAACAAACAAAAACAAAAGAAACGAGAGCTCATCCTTCCGACCCTGTCTTTACTTCACTGGTTGGAATTGACTGCAAGATGGGATTACCTTTCTCATACCGGTGGGTCTAACCTGGACAAAGCCTCTGTGGTCGTTCCAAAAATCTAGTCGGAAGAGGAAGACGGTGCTTCGGCCACCAGGGGCCCTAGAATTCAGAGTCACCAACCTGAGGAAGTCAGGTAATCGTGCCCTTTCTTTTGTCCCTAAAGATAATTTGAAATGCAGTTAAAAATGCTATCTAAGTGACTTATCACACAAGACGGGACAGTAGGTGCACAGCAAATCAAGCTATGCTTCTGACAACGGATAAAGACATATTTCCAAACTGGGAAACTATTTTGTTTTCCAATTGAAGCATGATCTGAAAAGCACTGCCAAGTAACACAGAAGTAGCTTTCATTCGTAAAATGCCTTGATGTCTAATTGGATTCCTAATACAAGTGTCTCTGCAACATGTCCATTTCCCTGACATAGGAAACACAGTTCAAGCAATTTTGCATTAAAAAAAAAATAATAATAAAAAATAAAATAAAAAATGCATGGACGGAAATGGCTCGGAACTAGAGATGCTTTAAAAGGGTGACCTTTCAGTTTTTTTCTGTGACTACTCTTTAGGAAAAGAACAATGAGGCTGTTACTTACTTGATGTTACTTACTAGGAGCCAAACACCTTCTTATGGAGATAGTAGCTAGTTTATCACTCGTGTACCAAAAAATAACAGATGAGGACAACCATGCAGGAGCAAAGACGGATCATGTATCGTGAGTGCTTTGATAAAGTCATTTAGCGTTGACAAACAAACGTGAGGAACAACTTTGAGGAAAGTGTGTTCAGGAAACCAACACTGCTTCACTACCACCACATTGTACCTTTGAAGTAATAAGCTGACCTTGTGAAAAATGTTTTCAAAATGCCTTCCTGATGCTCTCTTAATTTATTCACCTCATGTACCTGAAAAATACATCCTGCTGTTTTTATTTTTTATTATCTTACTTTTCTGCCGAATATGGAAAAGCGACAGATGTAACAAAATATGGGGAAAATAAACTACAATAAAAAAAAAAAAAAAAAAAAAAAAAAAAAAAAACGCAAAAGAAAAATATTCTGCTTCTTCATAATCGGGCTCGTCCCTCTGCGTCCTCTGTGTTAGAAATAAATGCCTGAGGATTAAAGAGACTAAATATTTAGCGCTGCCGCACGCATCCTTTTTCTAACTGCCATTTGTTTGTTTAGGTTTTGGTCATGCTTTAATAACATAGAAAATGAAATAAATAAAAAAGAAAAAAAAACACAAGGTGTCATAAAATCTTATGTCTTGATATATGTATACTCTATATGCACAAAGACAAGGTTCTACTTATTAAGGACAGCAAAATGTTTACGATTATAGACTGGGCCAATAAACTTGAATTGAACCCTAAAACACAATCAGGCATGTAACAGACAGGAAGTGGGAAGACTCACTGGCAGGAACTAGGATCAAAATCCCCCTTTCATTTTCCCCAAAACCTAAATCACAAAATGTGCAATACCAGCTAATACAATCAATCACTCTTTGTGCCACTTAAAAAAAAAAAAAGGGCAATTAATTGTTTTTTTGTCTTGCTTTGCAAATAATCAATCGAACTGAAATAAGATGAGGACAAAGGGGAAGTCTACATAGCTGCGAACATAAAAAAACAAACAAAAAACAAACAAAAAAAACAACAACAACAAAAAACAAAGACAAAACAAAACAAAAGAGGAAAAAAAAAAAGATAAAGAGAGGGTGGTCTAGTATTTTTGTGTTGCAGCACGAGGGGTGTCTGCATAATGTGCCTGTGTATAAGTTAGTGCTAACCGCACACAAGGAGAATCATGGCAAGAAGGACCTCATTCGGCTTTGTGGAATGAAGGGACTAGGCAATTCTTTTCAACACATGATGGTCTCAGCTCCACCTTCACCCTTAACAGAGTGCAAAAATATCCTGATGCACGTGAGCCCCGGTGGGAGTGATGCCCACTCACTAGAATTCGGCAAACTCTTTTGCGCACTTTTCTGTTTCAGAGACCCGAATATCCTCCTCTTCGTAGTCGTCGAAATTGCTTGTGTCACCCGGTCCTCTGCACTTTGGCATAAAGGGAGCCTCAACCTTGAAAAATGAAACAATGTGAAGTCAGGAAATAGGAAATTCAGATCAACACTTTCTCAGCAAAAGAACAGTTACTTAAAAAATGGAACAACTCCTAGTAAATTCTAAAAGTGTGCTACCTCGGTGTAACACAGCAGGAGACAATCAAGGAGATAGGGGACAGTGTAGGAGCTAAGGGACAGTGTAGGAGCTAGGACACAGCAGGAGACAATCAAGGAGATAGGAGACTTCTTTGAATCAGTCGGAGACAATGTAGGAGGAGTCAGTCTGTCCATCGCTTTGTTGAAAATTATTATAGCTATAATAGTAAGCGATTATCGAGTACATATTATTCAGTGTATTATTAACTGTTTAGTTTAAATTGATAACACACTACCTATGAATAATTATTACTTTTGATCTAATTCCTGAAAAAGATTTCCATTGACACAAATAAATTAAAATAAATAAACAAATAAATAAATTAATAAATAAATAAATAGAAAAAGCGGTGAAACTTTAAGACACTTCAATTGGATAAAAACCTGAATCAAAACAAACCAAATTCACACGAAAAAGCTTTGAATTCTCTCAAAATAAACCAACAAACAAATAAATAAATAAAAGCAACCTGCCTTTCTTTCATAGATGGCAATCCAGTCTGTTGTTGAGAACCATTTGTGGTTTTTAATGTCGTTGACTCCGTTTTTCAGGTTGCCAAATCTCTTTGTGAGATCCACCTGGAGTAGGTTCCTCAGCAGATCTTTCAGATCGGAGCTAAAGTGAGAGGGGAATCGTACCTGGAAAGGGGAACAACAACAACAACAACAATTTAAGCAATAAAACCATCTTACACAGTCCTGGAAAGAACTCAGTTAGTTGAATGGAAATGGTTCATGACCGAAATTGTTTATTAAATATTTTCTGCTCATGGGGATCCTCGTGTACCTTGCCGGAAACTATTTTTTCGTAGATCTGAATGGGCTGATCAGCGAAGAAGGGAGGGTATCCGGCAGCCATCTCATAGATGAGCACACCCAACGCCCACCAGTCCACAGCTTTGTTGTAGCCCTGAGGGAACAACGCAAATATCAGCAAAAGTCAATTTATCAAACATCCTCACCATCATTAGGAAATCTAGTTTCTTAACCAATTTCTCAACATAAAAGGGATTGCCAACTAAAGTGCACACTTTTCAAGTTTCATGTATATTTATCTTTAAAAAAAAAAAAAAAATTCTATGAATGAATTAAAAATTCCAAATTTGTAATCTGAAGAATGATCCTATTCGTAAGTAAATGTATCAACCCCCCACAACCATCACTCTCGCAACATAGCTAATGATAGTGGTTCGCTGGTAATTATATCGCACAGATATAGTATTGTTTCAAATTTGAATATCACAACCCTATACTTAAAAAAGTATTTTTTTTTCCATTTAAAATGTGTAATTTATTCATTTGTTCAGGGCGTATGGGCAAGATGAATTGTACCAGCTGTCTACGTGACAACTTGCAGGAATGAGGAGCGCACCTTGCTTAGGATGATTTCTGGAGCCAGGTACTCAGGAGTTCCACATAAAGTCCAGGTTCTGCCTTTTACCCTCTTGGCAAAGCCAAAGTCTGTGACCTGAGTTAGACCAAACCATAGCCGTCACAATTAAGGAAGAAAAACGACACATTGGGTCAAGGTGAAATCCTCAACCTTTGCTGATTTGCATATAAAAATTACTCAGTGTTTTAAAACAATGGTTACAAGGCGGGTATAGCCGTTCATAGCACCCCAACACCTTTAAAAGTGTTGACATTTCTGCTTCATTGGACAGCTCATTGGACACCGTAGGCTTCCATTTATAAGATTTCAGATACGGTTTCCCTTGGCTTTAAGAGCCTTGCTCAGAGGCACCGGATAAAAAGGGGTTGCCGGAACAAAAGCAACCGGCATTCACTCTCCTCCAACAAAGAGTAATGGCAGCACACCAGTACCACAGGACAAAAAACAAACTATACTATATAGACTTAAATACATTATGTCTTGTGGTTTTCTGACTTATGGATTCATTTTACATGTTTTAAAATTTGTGTTGACTACATACCTGGATGTAGCCATGCTGATCTATGAGCAGGTTTTCAGGCTTTAGGTCCCTGTAGATTAGGTCTAGCGAGTGGAGGTACTCAAAGGTGAGCACTATCTGAGCTGCATAAAACCGTGCATGGTGCTCACTGAAAGAAGGAAGAAGTGTCAACCAGGACGTATACAAAGTGACTCTCCACCAAAACAACTGTCAAATATTTAAAATGCAAAAAAAGATGTTAAGACATTCATGTACAGTGCATCAGGAAAGTATTCACACCCCTTCACTTTCCCTACATTTTGTTATGTTACAGCCTTATTCCAAAATTGATTAAATTCCTTTTTTTTTTCCTCGTCAATCTACACACAACACTTCATAATGACGAGGCAAAAAAGTTTTTTTTAGAATTTTCTGCAAATGTATTAAAAATAAAGAACTGAAATATCACATGTACATATGTATTCACACCCTTTGCTATGACACTCAAAATTGAGCTCAGGAGCATCCTGTTGGCACTGACCATCCTTGGGATGTTTCTACAACTTGATTGGAGTCCACCTGTAGTACATTCAATTGATTGGACATGATTTGGAAAGCCACACACCTCTCTATAAGGTCCCACTGTTGACAGTGCATGTCAGAGCAGAAACCAAGCCATGAAGTCAAAGGAATTGTCTGTAGACCTCCGAGACACGATTTCATCAAGGCACAGATCTAGGGAAGGGTACAAAAAAAATTCTGCAGCATTGAAGGTCCCGAAGAGCACAGTGGTCTCCATCATTCGTAAATGGATGAAGTTTGGAACCACCAGCACTCTTCCTAGAGCTGGCCACCCAGCCAAACTGAGCAATCGGGGGAGAAGAGCCTTGGTCAGGGAGGTGACCAGGAACCTGATGGTCACTCTGACAGAGCTCCAGTTTTCCTCTGTGGAGAAGGAGAACCTTCCAGAAGGACAACCATCTCTGCAGCACTCCACCAATCAGGCCGTTATGGTAGAGTGGCCAGACAGAAGCCTCTACTCAGTAAAAGGCACTTGACAGCCCGCTTGGAGTTTGCCAGAAGGCACCTTAAGGACTCTCAGACCATGAGGAACAAGATTCTCTGGTCTGATGAAACCAAGATTGAACTCTTTGGCCTGAATGCCAAGCGTCACGTCTGGAGGAAACCAGGCACCTCTCGTCACCTGGCTAATACCATCCCTACGGTGACGCACGGTGGTGGCAGCATCATGCTGTTGGGATGTTTTTCAGCAGCAGGAACTGGGAGACTAGTCAGGATCGAGGGAAAGATGAACAGAGCAAAGTACGGAGTGATCCTTGACGAAAACCTGCTCCAGAGCGCTCAGGACCTCAGACTGGGGCGAAGGTTTACCTTCCAACAGGACAACGACCCTAAGCACACAGCCAAGACAACGAAAGGAGTGGCTTCGTGGACAAGTCTGTGAATGTCCTTGAGTGGCCCAGCCAGAGCCCAGACTTGAACATCTCTTGACATACCTGAAAATAATTGTGTAGCGATGCTCCCCATCTAACCTGACAGAGCTTGAGAGGATGTGCAGAGAAGAATGGGAGAAATACCCCAAATACAGGTGTGCCAAGCTTGTAGCATCATTCCAGAGAAGACTGGAGGCTGTCATCGCTGCCAAAGTTGCTTCAACAAAGTACTGAGTAAAGGGTGTGAATACATATGTACATGCGATATTTCAGTTTTTCTATTTTTCATACATTTGCAAAAATTTCAAAAAATTATTTTTCGCTTTTCATCATGGGGTATTGTGTGTAGATTGATGAGGAAAAAAATGAATTTAATCCAATTTGGAATAAGGCTCTTACATAACAAAATGTGGGGAAAGTGAAGGGGTGTGAATACTTTCCAGATGCACTGTACATATTCCTTATGTCTAACAATGTTTCTGCATTCTCTCAGGAGCGAGTGATTGAGAAAGTATTCGCAGAACGAAAAGAGACCGTACCTGAACCTCCCGATGCGCCGGAGATGTGAGAACATCTCTCCTCCGGGGACGTACTCCATCACCATGTAGAGATTCGAGTTGTCCTGGGGGAACAAAGCTAGATATTTTAACACAAAGGGAAAATAAAGGCCGCTGACTAGGTGGCGATTGGCATTCTTTCGGGCTACAAGCATCAGTTCAATTCAGGAATGTTTTGTCTCCCTCTCCCGTCGGCCATGACTTTAAAGTCTTCTTTTTATTACTTCTCAAGGTGTTAACAAAGTGACTTGGAGAGAGGATGGCGACGTTTACCTTGAATGAGTACTCCAATCTGACAAGGAACGGGAAGGAGACCGCCTGCAGTATTCGCTTCTCATTTAAAGTGTGCTCTATTTGCTTGAGCTTCACCACCTGGCAAAGCAATGCACGAGTAAAAACAAAAAAATTAGGATGTATCGTGAAGAACTCTTGAACTCTATGACTTTAGAAACCCCGTCAGTGCAGTGCTGTGTTGTGGGGCTTCTGGCAAACAAACGAGAGCTGAATAGAGCTGAATTAGTCACCAAATCAAATGTCACCAAAGTCAGCAAATCAGGGAACAAAGAGTGAACTTTGAAAGTTCCAAGAACTGTCATTCTTCTATAGCAGACAACAAATGAAAACATCACATACACGCACTAAAGCCCCTTTCCCACATGGAATCCCGAGATTGCTGGATAATAAATATCCGGCAAAGGTGGTAGGTAGTCCTTCACACATTGGAGAAGTTCCGTATGGAGTCTGTTCCCACATTAGACTGCTACAGAGACAGTACGTAGGGGTTAGGGTTAGTACATAATGTCCAGTGTAGATGCGATCGTTGGGACAAACTGTCGGCAACGGACGTAAAATCTGAATCGGTTTCGTTTTTTTCCAGCGCTTCGGTTTCCACCTCCCCGTCTCCCTGCCCCTCCCGAACTCACTCGGGACAAAGCCCCCGTCCCCGGACGCAATAACCCTAACCCAATGTTATTAAATCAGTGTGATCATTTTAAAACTGTCCAACACCCTCTGCCTCCGGAGAAGTAACGTCCGCCACCCGTTCTACTGCTCCCTGTCCGCTCGCTCCCTCTCTGGGGCGGCCGGCAGGCAAGTGAAGCGACTGCGCTCGATGTTGCGGCACCGCTCCCCTAACTATAAAAGACACATCTAGGGTCCGAGTGGCATTTTTAAGATGAAGAAGAATACAATTCAAGAATAAAAAGACCTGTCTCCGTAGAGACTGGACGTGTTTCAGTTTCTCGTCTTTGCAGCCTAGCGCCACGGTTCAGATCGGACTCACCATCTTTCAGAATGTTTTTTTTTTTGCCCTTTCCATAAACAAATATTTTTTGAAATATTTGTAGAAAATATTTGCGACAACCCACTATTTGTACTTTGCCGGTACTATGATTGAGCTCCACTCCTACTTTACGTGCTCATCCTGGAAGTGTAACTGCTTCCATACAGTTTGTTACTCATTACAAGTTTCACTTCAGGGTTTGCAGAGAGTGTGAACTTGAGGATGTCACGTACATCGTATCTGACACAAGAGAGAACTTTCCATTTCCTTTTGAGAGACGCACAACATTCAGCCCCAGCCGTTTGAAAAGATCAGATATAGTATCACAGGCCAGTGCTGCATCTGCTGAAAAAACCATGGCTGCATCAAAACTGCTGTGTACCTTTTGTTTATCCAGGATCTTCATGGCATAGAACTGATCTGTCCCTTTATGCTTGACCAGCATCACCCGCCCAAAAGAGCCGGTTCCCAGCGTTTTGAGCCTATCAAAATCGTCCAGGCAAGTTGTGCTCTGAGGAAACACGTTATCAGTTCAAGTAAAACAGCAAACTGTCACAAAAAGATCTCCAGTTTCTGTGCAAAGGCATGTGGGCCATCTAGCTCAAATTTTCTTTGAACGTAGAAAATATAATTAGTTAAACAGGGATCTTCTGTTCAGGGGATATGAACAGAAACATAAATCTATAATGATTTTAAAACACACTACACAAGTAAATAAAGCGCATCTGTCATGCAACGAAATAATGATCATCATACTCAAGAAGTATAATAGTGACTGTGGAGCCATCTAAGGTGTTTAAAAAAAAAAAAAAGAATCTCACAAACTGACTCAAAGTTAGAGGATGTTGCTTCATTACCTGTGGTGGACACTCCCATTTCCTTAAAAAGTCTTCCTTAGCTTTTGCCAAGAACTCTTTCACTGTAAAAAGAAACAGAAACAGGACACAATAAAGAGTATATCGAGACACCCATGGGATGTACTGAGGTAATAAGGAGGTAAAACATTCAGGGAAGGCATCCGTACACTAACATACACACAAGCTAAAGTCAATGCCAAGTAACAGGGAGATAGTAGACTTGTACTTGACAATATAAGAAAAAAAACAAAAAAACACAACTTTTCAATTCTATAGAATTAACCACATTTTAAACCAAACACCAGGCAAGATGGATTAAGTGATGCAAAGGGCTCTCGTGGACATAACAGGAAAGGCCTAATTCACAGAGAGACAATTCTGCATCCCTTTCAAAAGAGTCAAAGGGAAAAGAAGAATAAAAATAGGCGGAAAGAAAGACCAAACCACACTACATGACTGGCTCTATGGTGCAGGCAGTAGAAAGACGGTGCAGGGTGGAAATCACGGCAGACAAGAGCCGTCCACAGTCACAGGGCAATGCAGGCAACTGGAAACCAATTGCTATCGTGCAGTTGTCGGTCAAATTTACACTGCTGTATATAATTTTGTTATCTCTGCCCGAATGTTTCGAGTGAAAGTAGGTTATAGGCCTGAAAGACCAATGTTTGGTGGTAAATCAAGGCGAGCACCGGTCTCTGTGACTTAAGACGGCGTGTGGAAAGATGAGCGTACCAAAAGTCTCTACAGTTCACCAAGGGTTTGCAGGAACATTGACCCACACGGATGGAAATGATAAAGAGAAGAAAGAGAAGAAAGAAAGTTTATGAAGTGCTAAAAAACAAAAACATAAGAAATTCAAGTGGATTACATGTACCAAACAACAAAATTACATTGAATAAGACAACATTTAAACTTATTTTTGGGCTTGGCACATATATTAAACACATATAGTTGTTAGTTATGAAGAATGTCAATTTAACAATATATTAGTATGAGGAAACTTTCACAAGACTAACATTTTAGTTCCCTACAGTTACTATAGATTACATATACATATTGGAGATCAATTCGAGAAGTACTGTTAACTTTCGGCTTAATTCTTACCATACTTGAATACATTTCTCTCTAAACTATTGCGAAAACATTGGTTAGGGTTGGGGGTGAAATGTCTGTGACACAGGAAGAAAAAAAGAGTGACAAAAAGGGAACACAGAGAACACGTTAACAACCTGAAGAAACAGCACACCGAAAGTCAAAGGACACAAATATTTACAACTAAGACAAGTGACTGTGGTGCCAAAGGTGCACGGTAAGTTATCGTTTGACAGTAAATATTGACAGTTTCCGCCAAACTACTGTGGTCAATTTGTTTAATAACAGTTGTTCCCAGGGGTGAAATTCAACTATTGCATCAGAGGGAACTTAAAACCTGTGACGATATGTACTTCCTTCAAAACAAATATGAACATTTGGAGCAGGCAGACCAGCTTCTAAAATCAATACTGTAAAAGACCGCACAAAGACACAGATGTTTTACAAAGACTACACTACCAAACACACACAATGCTCAAACCAACCCCTGTATCTTAATTCAAGAAAACTGTGTCAATCTGCCAGCGACAGATTGCAGATGATTGAACACGTCTATTTCCAACATCTCACTTACTCAATTTATCCCAAATGACGGTGAATTCTGAGACACGCGGCCCCTCACTCTCCTGCCCTTTCTGCTCCTGGTTTCCCTTCCGATATCGCTGGAAGAGCCGATTGGCCAAGTCGTCCAGTTTGAGGAAAGAGTGGTCCTTTACATGGGCCATTTTAAAAACGTACTCCTTCTTGGGTTTAATTGAAAAAGGTGACGAGCAAAGTGATCAGACCAACGAACCAGAGCTCACAGACACACAGACACACACACACACACACACACACACACAGACACACACACACACACACACACACACACACACACACACACACACACACACACACACACACACACACACACACACACACACACACACACACACACACACACACACACACTTCCTGTATGCAGCCGCCTGACTAACCACTTCAAGTTAGGCTTCCTGTTCAAGTGCTTTAGTTTGAACAGCTAAATGGATGCTTGTTTGGACTAATCTGTGGAATTTCCTTCTCTATTCCTGTGTAACTTAAACAGGATGGATTAGAATAGTTAATAATGCATTCAGTGGTAAACCATACAAACATGGTGTTGTAGGCACTAAAAAAAAAATAAAAAAGCAATCTACAAGGAATCATATAAATCTTTGTGACAGTTTAATGTTTTGATGTTGGTTTATCAATGTACATCAATGCACTTGATATAATCCTTACCGAGGGAAGCCTCATGTTGACTGCCAGTTACCTAGTTCTGTAATATACTAATAGGATGACTGTGCTCTCTGGTGGTAGAACTTAAACAATGCAGTGCTGAAAAAGCAACACAGAAATCATCTGGATGCATTTAAAGTACTATATTGATAGATAACTTTTATATTTTATTTTTTTACATGTCAGTGTGCATTAACAAAACCAGGACAAAACGTGAGCTTACAAAAATGCACATGGATAACATTTCAATGAGGAATTATAGATAAGGGAAATCATAAATATATTTTTATATGTGTGAATCGTCCGCATCTGGATGTGAACCCAGCCTCTGTGTGCCCCGATCGTTCATATTTGCATTGAACAGCTGAATCCGGTTTGAATGACAAATTCTGAGTCAGGGACAGCCCTAGACATAATTGATAATGATTGACCACACACAAAACAAATCCCCCAAATGTTTAATGGACTGTCCCTCCCCCTCACGCATGGCGCACAAAGCTGAAGTGTCGAAGGGGGGGTGATACCAATAATATTGAGATATTAAATTAGAATCAAATTATTCTTAATGTATAGATTTGTCCAAATCTACATATAAGGGGGAGGGAAGAACACAAGCTCAAAACCGCAAAGAAGGGTAGAATGTTTTTTTAAGGATTACGATTTTTTTTATTCACCTTTTTATCCCGGCGAGTTTCGGGTTTGGGTTTAATACTTGGCCCATACACAGCCCATACAAGGCCCCTACTAAGCTCGTATGCAGACGATACACGGCCTGTACTAGGCCCAAAAGCCGCTCGTACTCCGGCCCTACTCGGCCTAATGTGCTCGGGCCGATTGTGGACCATCCGACAGAAACGATGCAAAGCTGTGTCGGCGCGGGACTGTGGGCCAATCAAATTCGTTCCGACTCGTGCAATCAGGCTGTAATTGGGCCAAGTCATCAGTGAGTCAGGGTCTCAGTGGAGCAAATGAAAAGTTTCTCCAGAATTCTTGAACATAGGATGGAAGACAGTCAATGATGATAACTAAACAATGATTATTGTGTTTATATTTCATATCCTCCTGTAACTTTTACAAGAAAGTGACAGGAGTTATATATATATATATATATATATATATATATATATATAATTTTGCGGTGATGACGGTAATGAGCTCAATAGGTTTCCTCAAACCAGTAATATGTGTCCCATATCACTCACTCCATACCTGCATTCATTCACCCACCGTGTATGTTCAACATATCTATCTTTATCTGTTTCATTTATAATTATACTACTGTATATTATTAGTTATTTGCATTTGTCATTATAATCTATACCCTATTTACCCATACCAATAACGTATCCTGTGCATAGAATCACATTTGTATAGTCTGTGTATATTTTTCACTATTTCTGATTTGTATTTTTCGGCTATTTGTGCATATTTGGCAATTTTTATCTTTATTTTATTTTTTACTTTACTCCATATTGTACTAATACATACCCGTTGAAAATGTATGACTTTCTAAGACATTTAATCCGAGCCAGAACGTGAAGCCTGCTTGATCTGCTAACCCTGCTGGCTGTCCATCTTTCTCAGTCACAGAGCCCTGAAGCCCCGTCCCACTGCTGCACAGAGCTGAGTGGGCGCATGTTGTTTATTAATATGACACATGTCGCGGGTCCAAATTGCACCAAATTCAATACTGCACGTACTTGGGTCCCCAGCAATACACCCACCAAGTGTTAACTACATGTAGATCAGATGACGGTTGTTGAGATAATCGAAGGACATACAGACAGACACCCCTTCCTTTAAAGTTAGATTTCATTTTTTCCAGACTATTAATGGGTACTTATTACTTTTCCTTATTTTCTGTCATGTATATAATGTTACAATGCCGTATGTTAATATTAGATGTGGCCAAAGTGTCAAGAAATGAGGTAAGCTAATGACAAAGTAATCGCTGTAAGCGGAACGCTGAGTCTTCCAACAGCTCTGTTTTCAACGTTTTTTTTCTACTTTCTGCACAAACTCACGTCAGCTCATCACAGGGTTCTTTATATGTCCACCTGCTCCATCCCATCTGCTGTGTTTTTGTTGTAGATGTATTTATTTTATTTTCCAATGTTAAAATGCAGAAAAAATGCCCAGGTGCGCAGTGCGGTGTCCCACAAGCTTGGAGCATGGCAACCAAAGGAACAGATTTTTAAATTAGGCCTTGTAGATCTAATATGAGTGAAAACATGTTTTGGGGACCTCGGAGACGTATATTAACTTGTGTAAAAAGGAGCATAATAGTTCCAGTTTGAGCTTTTTTTGCTAATAGTCTGTCGAAACACACCAAATGTATTACCATTCATTCAGATCCTTTTATATAAGTATTTTTCTGAAAATTTTCCTCTACTTTTTAAAATGTGTTTCTTCCGTATGAACCGAGAGTGATTAAAAACCGGATTCAGATTCCTTGTAGTGTAAGCATAGTCGGCCAATAAAACCTGATTCAGGTTCAGAATCACTGTTCTGTCACTTCCTGCTGCTTCTGCAACCACAGAATTTCACCGCTGGG